>NW_017728886.1:161801697-161830438 GCF_001723895.1 Crocodylus porosus
AAAAAAAACCTACCAGAAGCCAGCAGCATTCATGATGGAAAAATATTCTTTCGTGGCCCCAACTGACAACCAGCAAAATCCCCAGGGCATGGGATCACCAAACTCCTTCTATACAGCAAGAGCAAGCTTTCACCTCAATCTGGGGATCACAAACATGTGACTTCACACCACACACTGTTAAGCCAGAACTCCCTGCCCTATCATAAGAAGAGGTTACCAATCCCTTAATGAGTGTAACAGCCCTTCTTTGAACAAAATCACGTAAGTACATTGGGGTTTTACCAATCCCCTGTAGAATGGTACCAACACCTTGTCTCAGTTGTCTATATCCTGCCTAATCTACTTTAAGATTACATTAGCTTTTTCACAGCTGCATCCCACAGATGGCTCATGGCCACCCTACAATCAATCAATACACTTGGGTCCCCCTCTTCCTCAAATATCTCCCATGCTATGGGCCCCCATCTTATAGCTGAACTCACAACTTGTACTGCTTATGAGAAAATTTTAATTTCTGAAGACTGGGCTATACCTCTGCATTCCTGCAACTCCTCAAAACACTGACACAGAAAAAGACTGCTTGTAAAGAAAGGTTCTGCTTATAATATTATGGCCAGTGTAAGACACACCAGCCAACAACAGTGTTGACCCTTTACTAAAGTATGAGTAGGTTTGGAGGGCCCAGCAGCTTAATTTACCACTTCGGAAGTGAAATCAGTGATGCAAAGTAATATCTTAAACCAAGTATACAAAAATGGCCAATACATTGCAAGTAAGACAGCAAATCCTCCTAATATAGACACACGTTAGACTGGCAAACAAGTGCTTGGCCAATTTAGCTTACATCAGGTAATATAGGTGATATAACCTACTACCAGACAAAGGGATTTCATACTGATAACTGAATTTCAGTTCAGAAATGTTAAGAAAAATTAGCAACCCCAACAAAGGCAAATTTTTAGCCTAGACCCGATCATAGTACTTCTTTACATATTATGTACAAGCCCAGTCTCCTTGCACAGAAGTTGAAAACATGGTAGATAGATCTACAAAAAGCTGATCAGGCAGGACTGCCCTATCCCAAGAAGCAGCTGCATTGGACTTCCTTGTCTTTTCAGAACATGCAAATTTCAAAGACCCCACTGTTTAACCAAGCTAAGTCTCCCTTTTCTTCCCTCAGTGCCTACACTTTTCATAGGAAGAACCCTTAGTCCAGAACCACTCTTGGACTGCACTACCTGGAAAAGGTAAGATGTGGCTATTCAACTCCCTGCTCTGCCACACACAAGCAGCTGCCAAAGGTGTAAAAGTCCAGACAAACAAGCAGGCTTTAACCCAAGCAATACCCCTTTAACAACTATCTTGCTGAGTGACTGTTCAGGGTCTCTCTCTGGCCACTTGAACCTGGATGCTTATACAGCCTCATGACCCCCAACTATGCACTTTTTGCCATAATTATATTTTTAAAGAATTCTTTATATACTCTTTTGTTTTGGAGTGCCGCAGAAGAGACTGAGCCACATGTCATGTTCATAGTTCCAAGCATCACACTGTCTTCGTACCTTAAATCTGAATAGGCTTGTATCTTTTGAACTTTGATGTCCGAATCCAAGACATTCAGTAGCACCGCTAGCTGTCTCACAAGAGTGTCCTTTTGTTGTTCAGTCAGCTGGCCAACTCCAACTTGCAATATAAGCTCCACCAGACCATTTTTTTTAGGGTCTGAAAAACCAAAATATATGCTATCTGTTTGAAGACCTGCAGGTATTTCACTATTGATCCAAAGGACTACTTAGTTATCTAGTAAATTTGCCTCAAAAATGTAGACTTGGTTGCATCTGACAATACCTTGTAAAGCACTATAGAAGGGCAAACACTATAGGCCTCGCAGCAACCTAGTGAAATTATTCTGATTCTTCAAGGAAGAAAACAAGTCACAGAAACTAAATAAACTGCCCACAGAAAACAAAGAAAATTGGTGACAAAGACAAAAATAGAATATTACGATCTATCGAATTCCCACCTCACGCCTTCCCCACAACACCATCCGTCCCCAAAGAGGATTCTATAAAAAACACAAGACTAACAGAAGAATGTTTCCAGGCTTTAAATAATGAAATAAAAAAAGAAATGAAGACTTGTTTAAACAAATAAATATTCCATTTCAGTTCTAAGCACCTGAACGGTAAAATGTGGAGTTTGGACATAAGAATCAGTACGTGTGACTAAAAGGAGAATGACTAAAGAGGTCATCATTTGTCTATTTTCATTATCACAATGGATTAAAATGCAAAAAAAACACAAGCAAACAGTATAAATAGTGGGGGGAAAAAATCAATTAGACTTGTAGAAATCTTTCAGGGTAAACAAAGCTGACATTTGTAATACAAGCAAGGAAACAATTAAAAAACCCCTACGGCCATGATTCTCCACTGCTATTCACTGGGTGCAGCCATTAATATCTGGGTAAAGTGGCTCAATGCTGGTATCACTGGTGTAAAGGCAGGAATATGATAGTGTTTTATATCCAATTTGAGCATCACCCCCACAAGGCTGTGGAGAAATCAGACCAACAAGTTTTAACGTGACAGGATCTTGCTCACACAACCATCAACAGAACATGGAATTTCACACTACTTATAGATGACCTTTTAATTATCATACCAGGCTGCACTTCAATAGTAGCGGTGTCAATATCTGAATCTCCTTTAGCATCAGTCACTTTCAAGTGGAAGATATATGTTCCCTCCACAAGATTGGTTAGTTGCAGTACTGGCTTGTGGTCTGAGCCATGAATCACATCCTGCAAAACATGGGAGAAGATGGTTATACTCCTGGGACTAATTTTACCATAGGCTATGTCAACCTAAGTGGACACTTGTTTTTGCTTTCCCTCCCCTCCTCCCACCTCAGTTTCTGCAAGCACATTACCACCTTTCTGATACTGATGAGCTCAGATCCATACATGCATTCTGGTACCAATGTTGTCATTGTCCATTTGAGGCAGATTATCACTGTGGTCTATGATGCAAAGTCTGTATATCACCTTGCAAGTTCATGTCAAATTTGTCTGCCATCCTTCCACACTATTCATTACCATCTTTGGATTTCAAGAATCTTCTTCTCTTTGGCCATCTGGATTTCAGATTATTTTTCCCTAGATGTATAAGCTTATATTTACCCCAGATAAACTACATTTTACAGTTTCATGACCATATCACCAGCCTTTCTATATAGGGTCCTTTGCATCTCGGTCCTCCTAACTAAATATACTCAGCAAACATGATTAAAGGGCTAGGGTAAAAAAGACATTTCTGATACTAGATCATTGACAGAGTTAAGTAAAAGCCAATGCAACACCTATTCCTAAATTAATTCACTGGACATATATGCCAGCATGGAACATTGAAGTCAGCAGGGTTACATAATAGGCAAGGGAGGGCAAAATTTGACTTCTTTTTAACTGAAGACTTCTAAAATACTTACCCCTGCTGCTGGACTCTGACCATCACGAATCCACAGATATGACATAATCCCTTGGTCATCTGTAGACTTTGAACCATCCAAAGTAACAGAGTTATTGGGAAGCACCAGGATGTGTTTGCCTCCAGCATGTGCATGAGGAGGAATACTGTTTTCTTTAAAAAATAAAAAATAAAAAAATAACTAGGAGGATATTAGCTTTCAAAGCCCATAAAATACAAATGTCACCAGTGCAGCTAAACTCACAGGAATGTAGCCATATTTTGACCAAACAGCTAAATCTGATTTACCAACAATAAAACTGATTACTACCAACCTTGTCTTTACAGAGGTGTGTAGGATAACTGCTCCCAGTCTACTCAGACCAAAATACAGCCATCAGTGCTGCACTTGATCATCTGCAAACTAGGATGCAATGCACACTGAATTTCGCCCCTCCCCCCCATTCTGGTTCTACAGAATATCAGGAAAATGGTATTATAATTCCCCAAGACTCTCTGGGATTGGATTGTGGAGAAGGTGGGAAGGGGGGACACAAAAACATTGTTTCTTTATTACAATACTGCACAAAAATAAGTAAATCTGTTTACTGTGAGGTTTCATTTGAATATGGTACACTGAGAGTCTAAATTTCCTCAGCATCCCTTTCATTCACAGCAGGGTATCACTAACATTCTGAGAGTAGAATAATATCAAAAACAATCCATGCCAAAATTAACAATCTTTTTCAGCATACACACACGCTTGCATGCACAGTTAATTTAAAAGAAACACCACAGTAAGTAAATAAACATACTGCTGTAATACAAGGAAGAATACATATTTATTAAAATAGTAGTCTTATCCTGTAGGTTTTCCTGAGTTTACTTTTGGAATGTAAACAATCAAATTAAGTAGCAAGTCACATTATATCTCAGATGTGCCTCAATTTACCTTCCTTAACAGTAACAGAGAGTGTAGCTGTGCTGCTTAATCCCTGATGGTCTTTCACTGTCAGCCGGAAGTGATAGGTACCAATCTGTAGTCCAGTCACTGTCGCCACTGCTTTGTCAGTGTCTTCCATTTGCAGAGTACTTGGCCCACTGAAACACCATAGCCAGAAAACAATCTTGACTATAGGCCATATTCTATCCTCAGTGTTACTCAGTTATCCTTTCTATTTGCTTGCATAAGATACTTATAAAACATAGGATCTAAGCACTGCCTGTAAAGGTATTACACCAAGCATGAATCTGATCCACAGAATTAGTGGTTTTACAGGGAGTTAAACCAAGGAATGTGGAAGAATCCAAGGTCATACATCAAAGTCGGTAAGACAGCAGAAAGTACTATCCACTTCTCTGCTCTAACATTTCAACAGCACTTATGAACACCTATGCTATAGTCAGAAAAGTGTTGTGCAATAACCTAATATGCTGAGAACCAGCAACAAAGTGCCCACTGGGCACATCTACATGTGCAATAAGCACAACTAAGTTTAATGCACATTAAGTGATTTTTGGCAGGTATCTACATATGCAGGGACTTGGGACTAAAGTTAATATACTTGGAGCTGAAGTTAGTCCCAAGTCCCTTCAGCCCTGCCATGTGCCCCTGCAGCCACCAGCAGGAGCTCCAGCCACATGGCTGCCAGCACTTGGCAGCCATGTTGAAACCAGACCCAGCTGCCAGCACTTGGCAGCCATCTTGGAAGCTCTGATCCCTAGCCAGCCCCTTCCTTACCTAGGAGCCATGAGCCCAGTGCAGAGGCAACATGCACCAGCTACCTCCCTGCCTACTCTGCCTCCCCATGCCAGGGCTGCTCCTGGCCCTGCCCATGGTGCCAAGTGCCCTGCTGCTCCAGCCTGGCCCCTGCCAGAGATGAATAGTGCCCCTGTGCTGCTACTGGCCATGGTGCAGGGGTCAGTGGTGGGGCTGGGCCCAGGCAGATGGCAACAGGTCTAAGCTAGGGAGTGGGCCAGGGGGTCTGGTGGGCAGGAGGCACCCTAGAACCTCCTCCCAGGGCCAGGCAGGGGCCTGCAGTGGGCCAGCAGGCCCTGTGAAGCCATGGGCAGGGGCTGGGCAGCAAGGGACATGTACATGGCTGTCAGGGCCAAGACAGTTTCCATGGCCTGGTGGTTGGCATCCCCCTGCTGATGGAGCTGCTCCAGGCACTCCCGCTCCAGGGCCCCCATGTGAACCCAATGGTTCCACTGTACCCAGTCCCACGCCTCCACCTGGGTGGCATCCTCCACCCACCAGGCCTGCTCCCGTGCCTCTACCACCACCAGCAGCAGCCACTGGAGCAGCAGGGTTCAGTCCCGGTGCACTGCTGATGCATCCAAACTGCTCCAGCAGCAGGAGGTGGTGACCATAAAGCAGCAACCCCACTGGGGCTGGTGGGATCTCCCCTGCATCCAGATGTTGGCCTTGCAGAGGCAAGAGACAGAAGCCTTTTGTGAGTGTTTGCAACATTTCAGAGATAAGATGCTCTGCATCAGGGGCTGTGCACTGTCCAGCCTCAGATTGGGGGTCAGCTGTACACAGGTGTCCTGGAACCATGGTAAGTTGGCCAGGCAGGCCTGGGCCCTTGAGGAAGCCAGCTGAGCCCACCCTTGCAGCTGGCTTGCTGTGACCAGGGAGCCAGCAAACAGGGACTGCAAACTGGGGAAGCAGTTTGCAGGCAGTTCACAGGCCAGTTCCAAGGTAGTTACATAGCCTATTATCATACAGTGGTGGGAATCCATCATACCTCATGGCTTTCTGCCTCAGCCCCAGCTGGTGTTCCCTTCCCTTGCACCACTGAGGCCTCCACCCAGATGGAACCCATGTTTTAGTCCTCCACCCAGATGGAGCCCCTGGCACTGGGCTGCAGGGGCTGCCTGGCACCGCTGCCAGAAACTGGGAATGGGAGCAAGCTCACCCCCACCTGTGGTGTATGCTTCTTAGTGAGGTCCCCGGAGTCCCAGGTGACTAAGCTCCAGGCCCAGGTAGGCAGACTTCATGCCATCAGGGCCCACAAGCAGGAGATTGATGACTACTACAATCAGGCTCTTCTCCTGAAGAATGAAGACGAGAAGATAGAGGAGAAGGTGGCCAACAAGAAGGCTAGCCGAAAAGACCCATCCGGAGCTACCTGGACGATGGCTGTCTCAGGCTCCAGGACACGCAGAGCTAGGGCTGTCCCTCCCCTGGCACTGCACAACAGGTATGCTCCCTTCACCATGCATGAGGAGGCTCCGATGGAGGCACTGGAGAAGGAGATGGGTAGTCAGTGAACTGCCACCCCCAAGAGGAGACAGAGTGGTGGTGATGGGTAACTCCCTCCTGCAGGACAGCAAGGGAACATCTGCCATCTACACCCCCTAGCTCATGAGGTCTGCCGCCTCCATGGGACCATTGTGGAGAGGATCCCTGGGCTCATCCGGCCCTCTGACCCCATGCTCCTCATCCACATGGGCACAAATGACACAGCCAGGAGTAATCCGGACTGGGTCATGAGTGACTACAGGGCTCTGGGGGATGGGCTCAAAGGGTTGGGGGCACAGGTAGTCTTTTCTTCTGTGCTCCTGGTTTCAGGCCACAGACCTAGGATCAAAAAAGTGAACTGATGATTGGAAGCGGTGCTACCAAGAGGGCTTCAGTTTCTTTGATCACAGAGCATACTTCAGGGAGAGAGGAATCCTGGGATAAGACAGTATCCACCTCACATGGAGGCATAAATCCTAGTTCTCAGCCAGGATGGTCAATCTTCTAGATAGGGCTCTAAACTAAGATCACCAAGGGACAGAGAAACACTGACTGCAGCATGCCCAGGGACCAGCACACAAGAAAGCTCCAAAGTTGGGGACACTAGGAGATCCACACTTTCAAGAGCTGAGGGAATAGTTCTACCTCAATGTGACAAGAAATCAAGGGTCTCAAATGGAGGACTTAGGTGCCCATACGCTAATGCCAGGAGCATGGGAAACAAGCTGGAGCTAGCCCTCCTACTCTCCTGTGGGCATTGTGATCTAGTAGGGATTACATGGTGGGGATCCTCACATAATTGGAACACAGCCATAAAGGGCTACACCCTGCACAGAAGGGACCAAGTAGGGAAGAAAGGTGGAGGTCTAGCTCTCTATGTGAATGAGCAGTACACTTCCTCGGAGGCCGACATCACCTCCAAAGAAGAGCAGCTCGAAACCCTCTGCGTCAAACTACTGGAGGCTGCGATGAGAGAGACCTAACTGTAGGTGTATATTACAGACCACCAAACTAGGGGGAGAATCTTGATCTGGAGTTCTCTCAAGAACTGGCAAAGGCCGTGTGCACATGGGACATGGTCGTCATGGGTGACTTCAGTTACCCAGGCATCTCTTGGAAGGAACATTTGGTTAAGTCAGATCGGTCGCATTGCTTCCTGACTTGTATTGAAGAACTCTACCTGACTCAGGAAGTGCACAGGCCAACCAAAGGTAACGCTTTCCTAGACTTGGTCTTGGCCAAAGGAGATGATATGGTGAACAACTTCAAGGGTAGCCTGTGTGACGAAAACCATGAAACCATCACATTCACCGTCCATCACAAGGCAGGCAAATCAGCTAGCAGGGATGAAGTTTTGGATTTCAAAAATGCAGATTTCAACAAGCTCAGGGTAACAGTAGAGGAAGCACTGTGGGACCAAGGACTGAAGGCAAAAGGAGTGCATGAAGAGTGATTGTTCCTCACAGACACAATCCTCAAAGCACAAAAGTAGTACATTCCCATGAAGAGGAAAGATAGCAGAAAGGCTGGTGAGTCCTCTTAGCTTAATAGGGAAATCATGGTTAATCTTGAAAAAGAAGAAAGAGGCATACAAACAATGGAAGCTTGGGACAGTCCCCAAGGAGGACTATACAACCAGATTAGAAAGGCTAAGGCATGACAGAATTTAAACTAGTGACAGAAATCAAGCACAATAAGAAGTCCTTCTTTAGGTATGTAGGGAACAGGAGGAAAACAAATGGAAGCATGGAGCCATTGCTTAACAACTCAGGACAGCTGGTTACCAACATTCAGAAGAAAACTGAACTCCTGAATGACTACTTTGCTTCAGTATTTCACCAGACTAAGTGGAAAATCATACTAGATAAGGTTCAGAATGGGCATGGTGGGAATGTTTCTTTTGTTGACATTGAGCTGATACATGATCAGTTAGACAAGTTAGACATTTATAAGTCAGCAGGACCAGATGAACTTAGATGCAGGAGTAGAGGTAGATGTTGTTTTCTTGGATTTTAGCAAGGCCTTCAATATGGTATCTCATCCCATTAAGAGGCTGTGATGTAGATATTTACACGGTCCAGTGGATGGCAAATTGGCTTAGCGGTCACACCCAGAGAGCAGTAGTAGATGGGTCAGTATTGAACTGGAAGGATGTGGGTAGCGAGGTCCCAGTGTTCAGTCCTTGGACCTGTACTCTTCAATATCTTCATCAGTGACGTGGACGTGGGTGTGAAGTGTACTCTGTCCAAGTTTGTGGACGATACTGAATTGTGGGGTGAAGTACACACTCCGGAGGGTAGGAAACAATTGCAGGCAGACCTGGACAGGTTAGAAAAGTGGACAGTACACAATAGGATGCAGTACAACAAGGACAAGTGCAGAGTGCTGCACCTAGGGCACAAAAATATCCAGCACACCTACTGGCTGGGATGTGACCCTCTCAGCAGCACAGAAGCGGAAAGGGATCTCAAAGTCATAGTGGACTCCAAGATGAACATGAGTCATCAGTGTGACGAAATCATCAGCAAAGCTAACCGCACTTTATCATGCATCAGCAGATGCATGGCAAATAGGACCAAGGAAGTGATACTTCCCCTCCATGTGGCATTAGTCAGACCACAGTTGGAGTATTGCATCCAGTTTTGGGTGCCATACTTCAAGAAGGATGTTGATAGACTCAAGAAGATCCAAAGGAGAGCCACTCATATGGTCAGGGGCTTACAGGACAAGCCCTATGAGGAGAGACTGAGGGACCTGGACATCTTCAGCCTCCGCAAGAGAAGGCTGAGAGGTGATCTTGTGGCTGCCTACAAATTCATTAGAGAGATGCAGCAAGGGATTGAAGATGCTCCGTTCACCAGGGTGCCTCTTGGGGTAACAAGAAAGAACGGTCACAAACTGACAGAGCAGATTTAGGTTAGATATCAGGAAAAACTTCTTCGCAGTAAGGGTGGCCAAAATTCGGAATGGGCTTCCAAGGGAGGTGGTGCTCTCCCCTACCTTGGGGGTCTTTAAGAGAAGGCTGGATAAGCATCTGGCTGGGGTCATCTGACCCCAGCACTCTTTCCTGCCTAGGCAGGGGGGTCGACCTCGATGATCTGTTGAGGTCCCTTCCAACCCTAGCATCTATGAATCTATGAAAACTTCATCCAAGAGTGCTGAAGAAGCTGGCTGAAGTCATCATAGGACCTCTGGCAAAACTCTTCCAAAACTCATGGCACTTGGGGGAGGGTCCCTGAAGACTGGAAGAGACCAACATTGTGCCCATCTTCAAGAAGGGGAGGAAGGAAGACCCAGGCACCTATAGGCCAATTAGCTTAACTTCTATCCCAGGGAAAAGTCTGGAAGAATTCATCAAGGAGTCTATGTGCAATATGCTTGTAGAAGGTTGGATTGTGAATGACAGCCAGCATGGCTTTGTTGCAGGCAGGTCTTGTCTTACCAAACTCATCTCCTATGACCAGGTAACTCACCACCTGGATAAGAGAGGAAGTTGACACTGTATACCTGGACTTCTAAAAGGCCTTTGATCTGGTACCCCACGATGTTCTCATGGGAAAAATGGATTGTGGGCTTAACTGCTCAACAGTTAGGTGGGTAGGAAGCTGGCTGTGGGGTAGGACCCAGAGAGTTCTAATGAACGGATCTCTTTTGTCCTGGCAAAAAGTAGCCAGTGATGTCCCTCAGGGGTCTGTGCTTGGTCTGGTGCTTTTCAACATCTTTATCAATGATTTAGATGTGTGGGTGAAGAGCTCACTGGCCAAATCCATAGACAACACCAAGTTATGGGGGAGCGTGGTCACACTTGTGGATAGGCTGCAGATACAGGCAGACCTAGACACACTGGCATGTTGGGTGGATCAGAACCAGATGAAGTTCAACACTGAGAAGTGTAAAGTGTTCCATCTGGGGGTCAACAATCCCCAACTTACTTACAGGCTCAGTGACGCCAAACTGACTAGCACCACGACTGAAAGGGACCTAGGAGTAACAACAGATCATAGTATGAACATGAGCCATCAGTGCAATGCTGTAGCCAGTAGGCCAAACAAAATTCTAGCATGCGTCAACTGATGCATCGCCAGCAAAACCAAGGAAGTAATTCTTCCGCTTTACTCAGCATTGGTGAGACCGCTGCTGGAGTACTGCATCCAGTTCTGGATGCCACAGTTCAACAAAGACATGGAAAAGCTTGACAGAGTCCAGAGAAGAGCCACCTGTATGATCACAGACTTGCAAGGAAAGCCATACAAGGAAAAGCTGAGGGACTTGCGTCTCTTCAGCCTAAAAGAGAGAATACTGAGAGGAGACTTTGCAGCAGCTTACCACTATATATCAGGGGAATACATCAAGGGCTCAGTAAACAACTGTTCACCAGGGCACCCTTGGGGAAAACCAGGAGTAATAGCTACAAACTCCTGGAAGACCATTTCAGACTTAACACTAGGAAAATTTTCTTTACAGTTACTGTCCGGACTATGGAATAAACTCCCTCCAGAGGTGGTGCAATCACCTACCCTGGAAATCTTCAAGAGCAGACTGGACGGTCAGTTTGCTGGGGTCACCTCAGCGTCTGGGGCTGCTCCAAGTGTAAGGCAGCTACTGGGCAACGCTCCCCAAGCTGCCAGTGAATGCAGCAGCCATGGAGAAGAATGGGGCGGGGTGCTAAAGGCCCAAGATCCCCATCTCTGGTGATGCGTCACCAAAGGCATCAGGGAGAGGCAAGGGCTCAGCCAGACTGCCTGTGCTGGTGGCACTTGCAGGGTGAGGCCTGTCTTCTGAGGCACCCAAATGTGAGTCAACTGCTGCATAAATGGCACCAACTTTAGAGCATGACTGGACTGATGATTGAAGTCAACCATGGCCATCCACTCTGCCTGCAAGACCTTGACCTTTATGCAGCACTGCCACGTCGACTGAGTGCCCTCGCTCCCGCATCCCACCAAATGGGGCCTCATAAAATGTAAGCATTCAAGTGCCTGCCCCATGCACACTGCCTCTGCACTTGCGCATAGCCCCAGAGCACCAAGGTCATCCACCTCCTCCCAGGTCCAGTTGGGAGCCTTGACAGTTAGCACAGGTGTGCACATGCAGGCAGGGCTGAGGTGACATGGTTGTACAGCGCCAGTTCTCTGGACCCCTGTGTGGCTGTCCCTGTATAGCTGGCCCTGGACAGCTGCCAGCAGTGCTCAGCACAGGGCCACAGCCAGGGACTGGGAGCTGCATGGCAGAGGCACTTTATCACAGGATCTGCAAGCACAGGAGACAGCTGGGACTGAGCAGCAACAGGGAGTAGATGCTGGTCCTGCTGCCAGAGACAGCCAGGCAGCAGCCCTGGGGGCATCTCAGGGCTGCGCAAGGGGTGCAGCAAGCTGCAGCCCTTTGTAACATTCCCCTGTGGCCAAGCAGCAGCTCCGGAGCGGGACAGACCAGGCAGAGGCAGCAGGACATGGGTCCTGCTGGACTCCTGCACAAAACAGCAGCCCTGGGGGAGGGAGGAGAGACAGCCAACCAGGAGCCCTGGGACTGGACTCAGGCCAGCTCCCTAGTGGCTGGGCAGAGCCAGCACTAAAGTTAGTACCAGGTAGCATCTACATGTGTGTCAATGCACTTTAACTAATCATGCCTAAATTTGCACCTGCATTTTTAGGTGTCATATTTAGATGTGATTAACCCAAATTCAACATTTTTAATGTGCATTATGAGCATGCACGTGTAGACATGCACACTTAATGCACATTAAATTCAGCTAATACATATTAGCGTATCTCATGTAGACGTGCCCACTGAGTCATAAGAGTGAAAGCTGCAAGGGTTAGTATCTGGTCCTTTTTATGAAGAAACTACTTGTTTTGTATGTACTTGTTTCACTGAGAAGTCTAGTTCTAGGAGCTGACAAGGAAGCTGTATATTACCATATTTATCTGAATCAAAGATGACTTCAAACTTAAGATGACCCCCCAATAATTAGATTCTAGACACATAAAATTATAAATTTGTTATGATTATCCATGTCTAGAATCTAATTATTGGGGGATCATCTTAAATTTGTCCCTTTCATTACTGTGGTGGGGAAAGTAGCGGCAGAGCAGCAGACTATAGGGAGGCGAGTTGCTGGGAGTGAAGAAGGTCAGTGTTCTGACCTCCAACCCTTGCCCTACCTGCCTCTCCCAGCCTGTGCCTGTCTCGACCACCTCACCACCTGCCCCCATCACTTGCACCCCCACCTGCCCACACTTTCCACTGCTGTCCTCAGCTGATCTAGGCAAAGGAAAGCCCCAGAGATTCTCCTGACCTGCCCCTGCCCTGCCCAATCCTGCTGGGAACAGTTGTACAGGGAAGCCGTCTTTACTGGGGACAGCAGTGGCAGTGAGCACTTCCTTCCTTCCAGCATTTTCTCCCAAACAGCAGGGGAAACTGGGAATTGGGGGAAGCCAGGAAGGGAGAAGGCACTGAAAGAAGGAACCTGTGTGCTGCTGCCCCTAGTCAACTTGGGATTCCTGCAAAGCTTCTAGCTGCAGCACATGGCAGGAGCAAGCCAGGAGCAGTTCTGGGGCTTCCCTAAGCCAGACAGACTTTTTCCCCACAGCTTCTTGCTGGAGTTGTCCCATATTTGATTCTAAGACAAGGCTGTGTTTTCCCTGTGTTGAATGGGGCCCGGGGTGGGGAGAGAACATATCCTGGAATTTAGGAGATACACTAGCTGTGTTAGCTTTTCAATGGGAGACTTGTGAGTTTTATCACAGGACCTGCAAGCACAGGAGACAGCTGGGAGTGAGCAGCAACAGGGAGTAGATGCTGGTCCTGCTGCCAGAGACAGCCAGGCAGCAGCCCTGGGGGCATCTCAGGGCTGCGCAAGGGGTGCAGCAAGCTGCAGCCCTTTGTAACATCCTCTGTGGCCAAGCAGCAGCTCTGGAGCGGGACAAACCAGGCAGAGGCAGCAGGACATGGGTCATTTTGCCATTTTCTTACAATCCTTCCTTATGGTAATTTGCTTTTACATGACTCATTACAAGATGTGGCTGAAATCTCACAGGCTTTCAAAGCTGAATCTAAAAATTCCTATGGACCACAACAGACCCACTGAAAAATCAGGCTTAATAGAATGGCTCATGGATACAACAGTACAGTATGGCATCCAGGAAATCCAACACTTTCATTCTCAAATTTCACTTGGATGGGAAGGGGAAACTTACTATCAGAACCATGTGGCCATGTACAAAAAGCAATGTTCTACAGGTGCATGAAATTACTCAGATTTGTAATTACTCAGAAAGGCCTCCAGTCACCATTGTGGGTGGATTAACTTGCTTTATTTAAATACTTTTCACACACCCCACTCTGTTTGCATCACAGTCATAAACGACGTCCATGCCATTCTCCACCAGAGGAGCAGGAATGCTAAAACGATTCTCATTCTTGCATTGTCCTTACATTTAAAGCTGCAAGAACAACAAATAAGCAATTGTTCTAATCCCATTTTCACTGACTGCCTTCTCCACATACCTAATATTTTCCCAGTGATAGAAGATAATGCCTTGGTCATCACTGCTTTTGCTTCCATCCAATGTAGTGCCTTCTACCGGAAATGTCAATTCCTTATCTGGACCAACTACAGCTATTGGAGGACTATTATTTTCTGCAAAAACAACATTTAATACATTGTATTTTTTTCTTCAGCAATCAGTAATGAGGATTACCAGTCACTGGGACACTTTTTAATGAAAAACAGAATTTTTAATGAAAACAGAACTTAATTACCAGCTGCTCATAGTTCTTCAAATGATGCTGAAAGCATGAATCACCAAGCAGAATGTGGGGCATCAGGATGGGAATAGGTACTTCTGCAGAAACAGGCAAACAAGCCAGGTTCTCTTGCACTAATATAGATGGATACATAGAGTGGGGTGTACAGCAGTGATTCTGGGGTGCTGCAAGATCCTTTTAAGGCTGCCACACAATGCTACAGAATATTAGCACCTACATTTGATTCACAAGATAAACCCAGGAGGCATGTTCCCACAAGCATGCGTGTGTGGTTTGCAGTGCCTCAAAGCTGTTTGAGGTGCCACAAACTACATGTGGCACATGTGCACCCTTGTGCCCCACTGCTAACTTGCAGCACAGTGGGGGGGTTTTTTTAAAAAAAAAACAACAACAAACACTGGAGACCTTGGTGTCAAAAAAAACAAAACAAAACACAAAAAACACCACGCTGCTCAAAAAAAAAAAAAAAAGTAGCATGGCACACATGGCAGCAGCATGTGTCACTAGAAACTAGAACCTGGCTGGCCAGAGCCACAGTTTTGGCTGCCAACCAGGCTCCAAGTGGCTGGCTCAGTGCCCATGCTGCCCTCAGGTAAGGCTGCTGGGGCCAGCATGAGTATGTGGTGCTGCTATTTGTCCCATAGGAAATACATGCCCCTGCACATGTGTGCTCACGGGGATGCACCCAGAGATTTCAAATAAGGATCTAGTGCATCAAAAACCATTCTGTTCGGTCATGGTCTTCCTGAGTTCTTTGCAACAGAAGAATTGCTCTATTATTTTTCCATAGTCAAGAAATGTGTAAAAACTAAGAGCTGGCATATTATGAGAGGTGCCTTTAGTCTAAATAAGGTGAGAATCACTGATGCAGGGAGATCTGTCTCACATAAGTTTATTTTTCACCATTGTGTTTCACAGCACAGTCACACTTCCAAGAGTTTTTGCAGCACACAGACTGGTCATTTAAAACTGTTCTGCCACACAAATGTTGGTTTTTTGTTTTGTTTTTTCTAACTTCAGTGTATTCCATTGACTTCCACCAGGATGAATGTGCCTTTTGTCTTAAAAGGAGGAACCTTGACTCAGATCCTTAACTAGTGTCAACTGGTATAACTCCACTGAAGTCAATGGAGTTGTGTCAATTTAAATACAGCTGAAGATTTAGTAAGGCAACATCTTCTCTATTATTCTACTTTCTCTATCCTTGTTCTGACAGCAAGGTCAAGGTCATTGTGTAACCATTTTCCAGAATTCTAATTTGCCCTTGGACCAGGTTTACTTAGCATAATATTTATAATGCCACACTGTCACCACCTTCAAAGGCATAGAGACTGGCTGTGTTTGTCATTTGTGTTCTTTATTTCTATAGTACACATCCAGAATTAAGCTTCATTGCACAATGCAAAGTATGGCATAGGACCATGCACTCAGGGACAAAGGAAAGAAAGCTTACCCTATTTACCTTGCTGGACACAGCACTGCCAGTATTAATAGAAGTTTTTTCATGTGGACAGAGCACAATGCTACCAAGAGAATCAAAAAACAGAAAATACACTATGCAAAGGCAATCAGCCTGAAAATCTGAGATCTAGTGTAGTTGGGATGCCCTTTCATCTTCAGAAAGTTTGAAAAGCAAAGGTCTTTGAAAACTAATAATGCAATTTATTTACCTGTTTGGCAAGCTTAGGCTGTGGTCCTAGAATACAAATTACTAAAGAATCCTGGAAGATGAATGAATGGCAGAGCAAGAAGAAACTGAAGTTTATTAAGTCCCAATTTATGTGCTAGATTATATCAATATGCAGGCCATGCAGGAACTTGAGCACAGCATAGCTTATAATGCAAGTTACAATAGATCTTCACAAAAGCTGGTTAGTAGAAGCATTCACCACATAGATCTGTGTTTCATTTTGTAATTCCCCTTTAAAGAAAAAGCCCTTGATATGGCAACTGCTGGGTGCTCTGCCTGCCAACCAGAGGATTCAAGGGCAAGACATTCAAGAGCTGCTGTAATTATCCTAATTTCAGTTTATCACTGAGGAAGTCGGACCTTTTACAGGCTACTTACCAGGCTGTACAATCACTGTGACCTCAGCAGTGGACCGTTGTTTAACCGAGTCTGTAACTGTCAGCTGAAATGTATAATCTCCTTCCTGCATTGCAGATAACTGAAGGAATGGAGTTCGCACTCCCTACACAGTAAGAGGGGGGAAGAAGGGTAAGAAAGAGAATGCTAGGAGATGAAGCTAGGTTACAAACACATACAAGATGGGCTGCATACCACAACTTGGCAGAGTAACCAATTTACAGTTTAAATTCAAAGATACTATCTTAGCAAATGGCTCATGTTGGTTTAAAGGAAAAGAATACATTTAAAACCCAATGCCCAGGCACATTTAGTATACAGCTCTCTACCTCTCTTATACTAAGAGTCAACAATATTTCACCTGCAATCAGTAAATCTTCATTTTTTATTTTAGTATAATTGCTGCATTATGTTGAACAACAATGACCCATAATGTCTTGTGAAGCAAGAAATGTTTACATTCGTTACTAACAGATGAAATTATGATCCGCTTTACTAAAACTTGTAAACACTTCCTTGCAGATGAGTCTTTTTAAACACTGAAAGTTTATTTCAATGTTATACTCGTGTAAAAAGAACAATTTTTATGAATTAAAATGTCATTAAATACAAAGATAGACCAGACTGTACTTGCTTCTCACAAATGTGTATGGGATTTATATTCTTATATAAGAATAACAACATTCTACTGTTAATTATGCATTATCTCCTACCAAAAATCTCAAAAAAGAAAACTTTTAAAATATACATAAAGACCAAAATCCTGGTCCTACTCATGTTCATAGATGGTTTGTTATTGACTGCAGAGGGATCATGATTTAATCCTAGAAGAAAATGTTCTTCAAATGTTCTACTAAAGCTCATTCCACACATTTATAGAATTACTTGATATTTAAATGTAAATGTGTAAGAGGGCACATTACTGCTTACTTATGGGTCGTCATGTTAACAAGTTGTCGTCATAATACCTATTGATTGTGTTACACCATAATGTCCTTCTATGTCTTTAAATAAACGTTAATGAAAACTATAAATATAACTTATATTATTAATTATTCACCAGAGCTAACTTTTAATTCAAGCAACTGCCATTGGTCAAAACTGCAGTCCTGATATCCTCAGCTTTATAGCAATAAAAATTATTCCCCAGTCTCAAAAATAATCTGTAAAATGCCTTCGCATTTCAGTATTCAATACGTGATTAACCCTTTGGGCATCTTAGATCAGTGACCCATTCATGCAAGGGAGTTGCTTTGGACTGAAGTAACACTCTGAGCTAAAGCTGAAGTGTGTAAAGAAAAAAGGAGAACAAGTATAGGAATACATTGTATTGATATAAGCGTAAGAGAGTCAACTGTACTAGCAGATTGCACTAATGTAACTATAGTGCCTTAGAAACCACTATAGACATAATTATGCAAAAATTGTCTGTAGGAAATCCCTAAAACATCCACCTTTAACATACAAGTTCCCTCTGGAGCCTACTAAAATGGGTTCTGTGGTTCAGGTGACCAGGGATTAACTATGGGCCCTGCAGAGAACCAAGAATAATGGATAGGTTATACAAAATCAGGTTCTTAACTTTGAAGAAAAAAAGAGACAGACAACCATCGCAAAAAAAAAAGCAAACTGGCCTAACTTTAACATAACAAAAATGTTACTGAATATGAAAGACATTAGAGTAAAGCCTCACAGAAGCTGGTAGGTATGATGCCCACCTTTCATTCAAAATAAATAGAAGAAGCACTATTGTTCCTTTCTGAAAGAAAGGTATAACCGCCAATGTAAAGGAAACATAAGGTATGTGGTTGAGAGGTTTTGTCCAGTATAAATGCAAGGGGCTGGACATTTTTTGCTAGTGCTGTATATACACGTGGCAGACGGAGACTGCAAGAGAAATACTAATAACATGGAGCTGAGGGACAGGAAGAAGAGAGCTTTTTTGGATAGACTGCTGCCAGGAAAAAGGCTTGCAACAGAAAGCAGGGAAAGTCCACTTGTTGGATTCCTTCTGTGCTCAAGGAAGCAGGACTCTGTCCATTCCTTGTGAGCAAACAAGATCTTAAAAAATAAACACACAAACTCCTGACTCCATCCTCAGTTTCTCTTCCTAGCACAGGCAACAAGACACTGAACACTGGCTAAATGCTGAGGTCAAAAGGAATAAGACTGGTACCTACTTTTGTGACTCCAGTTTCCAGGGACAGAAATTGTAAACTAGTCTTCCTGTTGAACTCAGTAGAAAATCACATCATAAGTGATCACAGAAATCAAATATGGGCGAAAAGGAAATGAAATTTAAAGAGAGAACTGGAAGCATCACGTGAAATCAAGAGGGTAACAGTAATCTCTACATAACTGCTGGTGTATGTGGTGGTAATTTCTACACATTTATTCCCTCAACTAGCAATAAAAGATCAAAAAAGAAGTAAGCTTACCTGCATTGCTACAACCTTGCCTTTACTTTTGGGACTAAGTGTCCACTCATAGCTGACAATTTCATGATCATCATTGCTCTGGTTTCCATTTAGCGTGATGAAGTTTTGAGGCAAAGTTATTGCCTGATTCGGTCCCGCATTGGCAATGGGTGGGTAATCCACTGGCTTGTTGACCATCAGTAATGCAATAGTAGAGTTAGCTGCTCCATCTGAATCAATTACAGTTAGCCTACAGCAGAGAAGGGTATCCATTAATCTGGATCTAAACAAAGAATAAAGTTCTCCTGTGTGCTTCTCTTGGAAACTGGAGGATGAAAAAAGCCCAAACACCTAAAAAGACAAAGGAACCCTTTCCTGATAACCCTGAATCAGAGTATTACCACATGCTGAAAAGGAATAAGAGACACCTGACTGCAGGTGTTAGTAGGGAAGAGGAAGAGAAAATTGTTTTTTCAAATATTGTATTACATTACACTACAAATGCATTTGTAGTTTGAAATGCGCATATTTAGGATGACAAGAGAAATTCCATTCCCACTGAGGTCAATGGCAAATTGCCAATGAGTTCAACAGAGATTTCACCCCAACATACCAAATTCCTAACAAAACTTACCCAGTAAGACCTCAATCATATAACTGACTGGCTGCAGTGAACTCACTCCCGCTAACAACTAAATAAAAACATTAAGAAGCATAAAAAATTATTTCTAATACAAGCCAGAGCAACTAAACAACAATGTATGTTTGGAGTTGCTTGGATTTTTTTTTCTTAATGAAACACTGAATTGATTTTACCAGGGCATCATCATCCCAAATTTGTGTGGATGATGTCACTGGAAGCCAAGTCACAAAACCAAAACCATGTAGTGTTCCATTATATCATTGCTTTAAAAATCACAGAATTGAAAAACAGTTAATGCTGAGATAAGTATTACTACAAATAAAGGATATCTGAGGTATGGCATTTATACTGTGCTTCTCACTGTGACATCTGAAAATACCCTTAGCTCAGTTTTATTGTGACTAATATACCAAACTGAGCAAGAGTTAGGAGCCCATTTTGAGAGCCCACTAATTTTAGCAATAAGGGAAGGATACTTTTGCAATAAATGCAAAGAACTGAAGGGTTCTATTCTTTATTCTGATGTGGTTTATTTTTGTGACCTGAGGCCCTAGACCATTTGAAATGTTCCAAATGCCTTTGAAGCACTCCAAAAAAAACCAAAACATACAGACATTCACAACCAGAGAAACATAAGAATTGCTATACTGGGTTAGACCAATGAGCCATCTAGCCTAGTATTCTGACAGTAGCAGCAGTGGATGCTTTCAGAGAGCATTGAACCAGTTATTTCTAGAACAGGGGTGGGCAAAATACAACCCCTGGGCCGGATCTCACCTGCCAGGTAACTGGATCTAGCCCCCTGCTGCCCCTGCAGACCTCTGCATGGGGTCATGCCCTACCTGCTCGTGCTAAGGCAGCCTGTGCCAGGCTCCTGCTAGCCCAGGCCCCAGCCAGGGTGCAGCTTCTGGTGGGGCTGTTCCTGATTCTGCACCTCCTACCTCCAGCAGCAGCTCCTGCTTCTGATCTTGCCTCTGCTGCACCCAGTGAGCAGTTTCAGCCAGGCAGCTCCCACCCCAGCTCACAGGGCTCTGGCTTCAGATCTCAGGTGCCTTCCTTCCAGTGAATGGCATCCAGGAGCTGAAGCCAGAGCCCCAGGATCAGCACAGCATGGTGCAGCAGGAGTCAGAGGAGGAGCTGCTGCTGGAGGTGGGGAGCACAGAGCAGAACTCAGCCAGCTGCAGCCACTCTGGGAGCAGGGTTCAGCCCCATGTGGAGTGACACAGGGGTAGCACAGACCACACTGCCTGGAGGAGCTCTGGTGCATGTGCCCCTTGCCCCCCAGACCCCCACCACAGCAGGATCCCAGGATCTAGTGTCCAGGCAGCCTCCCCTCCACACACATACACACAACCCTCCCATACCTAAAGGGCAGGGTCACGTGATCCCATCCTCAGCCTCCCACTCCTGAGCGCTACTCCCCACCTATACACAGCCCCGAAGGGAGTTTTGGCAAGTTGTTGTAGGGGCAGGGGGCAGTGATGCCTACTAGGCCAAAACTCCCCATGTGGCCCTCAGGCCCCAATAACTGATAGTTATTATAATATTATAATAACCAGAGTAATCTATCCCCTATCTATTACCCTCCTTGGCATCTATAACCGTTCATCTGGAGCAGTGGTTCTCAACCATTTTAGGATCAATGTACCCATCCATAACTTTTGTGAATTGAGATGCATCCTATTTCAAGAGCTGATTTATTACAGTGCTGACCTTGCAGAAGCCAGGCAGTGGGGGTGGGGGAATGGCGAGGCAAGGAAAGCCTGTGCATGTCCCTATCTGCTTGTCTCCTCCCACATGGAGCCTGAGCCTTCCCTTATTTGCTTATCTCCTCACACTTCCAGCAGCACTCTTCAAAGGATCTCACAGCACCCCAGGGCCTGGCACCCTGGTTGAGAATTACTGGTTTAGAGATGCCAGAGGAAGCATCTCCAACTGTTGTAATAGCTATTAAACAGATTTACTGTCCATGAATTTGTCCAGTCCATTTTTGAACCTGTCTATACTATCTGCCTCTACAACCTCCTGTAGACATGAGTTCCACAAGTTAACCACATGCATGTAAAAAAGTACTCTCTCTTGTTAGTTTTCACTCTTGTTTCCCACTAATTTTAGTGGATGCCCCCTAGTTCTAATATTCTGGGATTAGAGTTCCCTGTTCACTTTGAGCACTTAAAAAATGATCCTCAAAAAACTGAGGAACCTCTTGGCAGCACTTCTTGAACCATCTGTACACTAATATTTAATGTACTTTATTTATGCTGCTCAGTCCCCCAGCATCCCATAGTGCTCCACTCTCCCTCCTCCCTGCCCCCACAGGATAGACAGCCAAAGAGTACTCTCCTGTGAGCTCAGCTGTCCATAGCAATCTCCAGAGCTCAAGTGTCATGCACATAATCTTTTTTTTCCAGCCCCAGGGTCTGGTATTTCCAGTGTATTTTAGTTCTGGTTTGTGGGGGGTGGGGCCAGGAGCATGCCACTGTCCTCAGCAATCTCTGGTACCTGGGACTGGAGAGAACATTTACTGAATGACTCTCCACCTCTGGAACCATAAAACTGCACAAAGAAGCACTCACTGGCCATCTACCCAGCTCCTCCTCAAGCCACGTGAGGGAGTGGAGCAACAGGAATAAACAACCCCTGGCTGTGAGCACACTGATTCATGCCATTAGTGATTCTGAATCAGTCCAGCAGGTTTCAGGTTGCAACAAGGGGCTGCACACCTGTCCACAGCCTGAAAGCATTTCAAATTTGCAGCACTCCAAACTCGAGAAGAATTTGAAGCGCTTCAAATTCATGCATGCCCATGGCCTTAGACAGGTCACTTTAAGACCACATGCGGATTTCTTGGAAACTTAATTCATTTCTAATTGGAGAGAATTTTGAGTTCTTTTGCTTAGCATGTATTCTAGTAGCATGATGATCATAAATCTGGACAACAGGTCAATTTCCACCGCTGCCACCAGTGTAAATATGAAGTACCACCAGCAAAATCAGATATTTACACCTGTATTACTGAGAACAGAATTTGGACCTATATATAAATGGGTACTGTATTGGCACATAAAGCTTGCACAAAGTATCACTTTGTTTGTATATACATGCAAGTTCTCTATAGATTCCAAATCCTTGATGATATGTTGATGTACAATCTGATGTTTGTATTGATTTTATGAATCTGTAGGCAAATTGCCAATTGAAGTCAGTGGTTCTTCTGCCTACAAAAGGATAAGATCCTAAGCTAAACTCTCCAGAAAATGGAAAATCTATCATAATGAATACCCAACATTATAACAGCATTTTTTTCTGCTGCATGTATAGACATCTGGAATGGTTCCAGCTTTAGCAGGCCAGAATGGAAGATGAATGGTAACAATGAAAAAGCTTTTATTGAAGAAATTAATGATTCTTGAAGAACTGACATACCAGACTGCTTTGCAATGATCACTCTTCCAATCCTGTTCTGTCTACAGTTCCTCCTAAAGCAGAATTGTCTACATAGAGTTACTGAGGGGCACTTGCCAAATTGCAGGTCAAAAAATCTTGAAAAAAAAAAAAATGAGTTCTCTCCCTAGCTATAAACATAACGTATCTTTGTGGAGTTTTCTGCTGTGTCATTCTGTATAATAGTATCCTGCAACACAGGCATGATACAACACATCCATCCTGTGAAATCAGTTTAAATGTTTCTTAATTAACCTCTTTGTAAGGCTTTTTCACCAAACTACGGGAAGGAAAATAATTTGCAGAAGATAGACACAACGCTCCAAGGAGTCAAATATGATCATACAGTAGAAAGCAATAAGCTTCTAACAGAAATCAGGATGTGCACAACATGGGGGTGGAAGGGAAACAATTCACTTACCTGAAAGTGTAGTTGCCAGGAACAAGGTTAGACAAGTGTAGAACAGGTATGTCAGCAGATGCTTTCTGTTCCCGCAATGGACCTTTAATTTCCTCCCAGTGATAACTCACAATCTTAGTATCATCTCTGCTTTCTATATTTGGTAAAGAAAAATACCAGTATCATGAATTAACAGTAGTAATATAAAAGGCACATAATACTCAGTGTTTAATTAGTTTTCTATATTTATCTTTTCAAACATGTTTGCGCACATATAAAAATATACAAAGTGGTCTCTTTACTAGCAGTTAAAGCCACAGGATCTGAGTAAAACACTTAAAGTAAGATATAAATGTGCTTGTGTATGTTAAATGTTGACTTGTTTTTAAAAATGGCAACATATCTATTCGAATAGACTCTATTTAAAATGCAGAAGGATGTGTATTTAGCTTGCTTATTCAGTTTAAAAAAAACCCACCCAGGGACATAAAATGCCTCTGAAATCCCAAAGAAACTATGAGTAATCTCACTCCATTTCTCAAGGCAGTTGTATATTTATTTCTCAGCTTTGCAAAACAGGAATGCATTGCATAACTTTAGGAAGTTTGCATAGCTCCATTAGCTTTTCTGAGTTCAGTGGGACTACTTCTGTACATAGATTCATAGACTCAGAAGGGACCTCAGTGGGCCATCTAGTCTGACACCCTGCCCATGGCAGGCAAGAAAAGAAACACCAACCCTGGGGTCATGTGATCCCAGCCAGGTGCCTGTCCAGTCTCTTCTTGAAGACCCGCAAGGATGGGGCAAGCACCACCTGTCTTGGGAGCCCATTCCAGATTCTGGCAACCCTAACCGTGAAGAACTTTTTCCTAATGTCCAACCTAAACCTTCTCTCTAGTAGCTTATGGCCATTCTTCCTTGTTGATCCAGGGGATGCCCTGGTGAACAGATCGTTGCCTACTTCACATTGCTCTTCCCTTATGAATTTGTACGCCACCACAAGGTCCCCTCTCAGCCTTCTCTTGGAGAAGCTCAAGAGGTTAAGGTCCCTTAGCCTTTCCTTGTATGGCCTTCCCTGCAGACCTCCAATCAGGCGAGTGGCTCTTCTCTGGACCTTCTCCAGGTTGTCCACAACTCACTTGAACTGTGGCATCCAGAAACTGGACACAATACTCCAGCTGCAGTCTGACTAGTGCTGCATAGGGGGGGAGAATCACTTCCTTGGACCTGTTTGTGAAGCACCATACAGCTAAGTATGTTAAACATGTGCACAACCAGGGCTCAAAAGAACTAACAGATTGTGTGAGAATGAGTGAAAGTGTTCAGCACAGGTCCAATACAGGACAAAGAGAAAAACAAGTCTTCAGAAAGCTTTTACCCTCCCTGAAGCTGTGAATAGAAGGAGCAGCCAGAAGAGTGGTTGTGCAAGAAGAATCAGCACCCCCAGTAGGACATGGAGAGATTCCTATGCAGGCTCTATGTATACACCAGGGGTGCTCAACCCCCATGCTGAGGGCCAGATCCAGCTCCTGCAGCCATGTAATGTGGCCCACAGGGCTTCCCATGGATCCCGTGGGGAGCCCTGTGAGCTCTAGCCCTGAATGCTAAGTTGGGTGCACAGAGTGGCAGGGGGCTCAGTCCCAGTGTGCAGGGGTTGAGCAAAGGCAGTGTGGAGCCCCTGGAGCCTGATCCCAACCAGATTTTATAGACTTCATAGACATTAGGGCTGGAAGGGACCTCACAAGATCATTGGGTCTAGCCCCATGCCAAAGGGCATCGCATTGGTGGCTCATGTTCATCTTGTGGTCAGCCATGACCCCCAAGTCTCTTTCATTCATAGCACTAGTGAATGTAGCATTGCCGAGCCTATAGGTATGATGTGGGCTCTCTCCCAAGGTGGAGCACCTTGCATTTCTCCATGTTGAAAGTCATCAGGTTTTGATCCACCCACATTGTGAGCCTGTCCAAGTCAGCCTGAATCCCCAGCCTATCCTCTAATATGACCGTGCTTCCCCATAATTTGATGTCATCTGCAAACTTAGCCAGTCTGCTTCTGACACCTGAATCCAGGTCATTTATGAATATGTTAAAGAGTACCGATCCAAGTACTGAACCCTGAGGGATGCCACTGGTCACCATGTGCCAGGTTGACTCGGTTCCATCGACCATCACTCTCCAGGTCCAACCATGGAGTCAGTTCCCCAGCCAACAGATCATAAGGTCGTTGAGGCCACAGTTCCCCAATTTTGTCCTGAGAACATCATGGGAGACCAAATCAAAGGCTTTTTTGAAATCCAAGTATATGACATTACATTAGCCTCTCCTCCCCTGTCCAGGTGATGTGTTGTGGCAGAGCTCCTTTGGTGTCTGTCACTTTAAAAACATGAAGAGGCAACCTGCAGGTGTGGCCCCAGCTCTGATGAGCAGGCATTTTAAGACTCAGGCCAGCAGAGCTGGAGGCAGCAGTCTGCTGCCTGGCACGGAGGAAACAACATCTCCTGGTGGAGCTGCTACTCCGGCGACAGTAGGAGGTAAGGGCAAGAGCTTATGGGGATGGCTAGGAGGCTCTTGGTCCTGGGCATGATCTAAAACTGCATCCTGCCAGGGATAAGTGGCCTGGTGGAGCTGTTCCTGGCAAGACAGTCCCCCAGAAATGCCAGGCTATTTACCACCCTGGTGAAAGGCGAGGAGGGGTGCCTTAACCCCAGCCCCCACCTTCAGGTGGTTTATTTATCATCGGAGGCAGTAGAGGGCCAGGCACACCCAGGGGTGGCAACTGATCCCATGTAGGGTGTGAGACCCCAGAGTGGGTAGTGGGGCCAGGCACGGCTGTGCCCACCTGAGCCCATGCGGGGTGCGATACCCTGGAGAGTGAGAGTGCTGGGCCAGGCATCCCAATGAGGGGCACCTGAGCCTGCAGGGGTGCTCGACCCCAAGCCCCAGCATAGGGGGCAGAGTACATGCCTCAGAGGAGGCAGAGGTGCAGAGTGGGGTGCAGAGAGACACCTATCTGCCTGTACAAGAGTGGCAAGGCCCTGAGAGCAAGGGGGTGAGTGAGGTCCAGGTAAGCCTTCAGATACCTGAGGCCAAAGGTGGACTGGAGGCTGAGGAAAGGCCCCAGGAGTGAGTGGCAGGAGTAGGGGCCCAAGGAAGGGGCATTATGTTTTGATGCAGGGCCAGAGCTAAAGTTGGTTCAAAGTTGAGCAATCACTCAGTCAATGCACAGTGGGGTAATGGGAGATGCCAGAGAGACTGCACCAGTGCTGACCAAAGAAAGGAGAGCTAAGCCCAAGGATCTCATGGAGTAGGACAGGATGAGTGTGGCCCAAGGGGGTGGTATGCAAGGGACAAGGTGACACCTGGTGGAGTGTAAGAGGCCCCAGTGAGAGATGGGTAGTATGAATGTGGCCTGTAACATGGCAGCGTGAGAGAGACACAACTGTCTAGTTGGGCCCGGCCTTGAGCTGGCAATTGAACAGCAGGCCATCTGCAAGGCTTCGGATTCAATACAATGGTGGTCAGAGCTGCATACATAGGCCCAGGAGAACAGGGTATTCAAAGGGCAGCCTCCTGCCTAATTAAGACCCTAATTATTTAACAAGACATAGCAGGAGAGAGAAGCAGGCAGCATGCCCAGGGGCAGGTGGGAGACTAAAACTGTGGCTGGTTGGGGAGATGCCACTTATCACCTGGTCATAGAAGGAGATGAGGTTAGTCAGGCACAATCTACCCATAATGAAGCCATGTTGGCTCTCTCTCCAAATGACACCTTCTGTTAACCTATTGTTGATGGATTCTTTAATAATTCTTTCCATGCTCTTTCCAGGGATTGAGGTAAAACTGATTGGCCTACAATCCCCTGGTTCTTCCTTCCTTCCTTGAAGATAGGCACCACAATGGGCTTTCTTCCAATCTTCAGGAACCTCTCCCAAGTGCCACAAGTTCTCAAATATCCTTGCCATCTGTCATGCTATGATGTCAGCCAATTATTTTAGCACTCTTGGATGCATTTCATAAGGGCCTGCTGACTTAGGGATGTCCAGCCTCTCAAGGTGTTCCCTCACGAGGTCTTTGCCAAATGTAGGCATGTGGTCACCCATACCCTCATAATCCTGTGTTCTGTCAGGCAGGGTGATTCCCTTGGGCTGGTGAAAAACCGATGCAAAGTAATCATTAAGGAAATTAGCTTTTTCCTGGGTGTTGGATGGTGGGGAGGGAGAACCTGGAACCTGTTATGAGCTGGGCAGGGCAGCACAGAGCTCTGTGCTGCCTCTGTCTGGCTGGTATCAAGCTCTGGGGCCCCGCACTACCTTCACCCAGCCCCCTGCATATTAGGATCAGGCTCCAGGGATCTGTGCTGCCTTCACCCAACACCCTCATGCTGGGATCAAGCCCTGGGGACCTGTGCCACCCCCACCTAGCCAGGATTGAGCACCAGGCAGCTGGAGGCAATGAGGGACCCCAGGACCCAATACTGGCATGAAGGGGCTGAATGGGGACCAATCTAGCCTGCAGATCTGCTCCAAACCATTCATTTGGCCCACAGGGCAGCCAAAATTGTACACACCACTGACAAAGACTGATACAAAGGATGACAACAGAGTCTCTGGGAAAAACTGGGATGCCAGATCCTTACAGCTTACATCCCAATTCTAGGTCTACTGTCAACAAATAAACCTTACCTACTTGCTCCCATAGTGGATGGGGGGAGGGAAGAAGGGGCGATACCAGGAATCAGCGATTTGACAGTCTAGATGACTTCAGAGTGGCCTCAAGCAGATTTGAGTGAACTCTCCTAAGACAGAGCCACAGTGTGGCCCTGGGTTATGCTCTCAATTGCCTACTCTGCTTCACTGACGGTCTCTGTTTCACCCTAGCAGGGGTGAGTGGCCGTAGCTCATTTTGTCAGCAATAGACCCACAAGGGGAGACGGGCTCTGTAGGCAGCCTGGAGAGGCCAGAAAATTAGCATTTGGGTAGATCTAGTGGCCTCCACTTGGCTACTGTGGGCAGGGAAGCCATGGAATAAATACACCAGAGTCCTACGCTCTGGCCCAAAGTTGGAGGGATGCATTTCATCTCCCTAGTCTCATCCTACACTTGGGTACATGCAGTTCAATTAATTAAGCTTCAGATGAGACACAAAAAGGGAACAGAAGTAAACATTCATGAGTATTCTCTGACAAACTTTGTTTAGCAACACATTGTAGGTCTCTCCACGCAACTTATTTAAATCATAAAGACCCTGATTCATTGAGGCACTTGACAACATGC
>NW_017728886.1:161830538-161844182 GCF_001723895.1 Crocodylus porosus
CAGGAGAACAGGGTATTCAAAGGGCAGCCTCCTGCCTAATTAAGACCCTAATTATTTAACAAGACATAGCAGGAGAGAGAAGCAGGCAGCATGCCCAGGGGCAGGTGGGAGACTAAAACTGTGGCTGGTTGGGGAGATGCCACTTATCACCTGGTCATAGAAGGAGATGAGGTTAGTCAGGCACAATCTACCCATAATGAAGCCATGTTGGCTCTCTCTCCAAATGACACCTTCTGTTAACCTATTGTTGATGGATTCTTTAATAATTCTTTCCATGCTCTTTCCAGGGATTGAGGTAAAACTGATTGGCCTACAATCCCCTGGTTCTTCCTTCCTTCCTTGAAGATAGGCACCACAATGGGCTTTCTTCCAATCTTCAGGAACCTCTCCCAAGTGCCACAAGTTCTCAAATATCCTTGCCATCTGTCATGCTATGATGTCAGCCAATTATTTTAGCACTCTTGGATGCATTTCATAAGGGCCTGCTGACTTAGGGATGTCCAGCCTCTCAAGGTGTTCCCTCACGAGGTCTTTGCCAAATGTAGGCATGTGGTCACCCATACCCTCATAATCCTGTGTTCTGTCAGGCAGGGTGATTCCCTTGGGCTGGTGAAAAACCGATGCAAAGTAATCATTAAGGAAATTAGCTTTTTCCTGGGTGTTGGATGGTGGGGAGGGAGAACCTGGAACCTGTTATGAGCTGGGCAGGGCAGCACAGAGCTCTGTGCTGCCTCTGTCTGGCTGGTATCAAGCTCTGGGGCCCCGCACTACCTTCACCCAGCCCCCTGCATATTAGGATCAGGCTCCAGGGATCTGTGCTGCCTTCACCCAACACCCTCATGCTGGGATCAAGCCCTGGGGACCTGTGCCACCCCCACCTAGCCAGGATTGAGCACCAGGCAGCTGGAGGCAATGAGGGACCCCAGGACCCAATACTGGCATGAAGGGGCTGAATGGGGACCAATCTAGCCTGCAGATCTGCTCCAAACCATTCATTTGGCCCACAGGGCAGCCAAAATTGTACACACCACTGACAAAGACTGATACAAAGGATGACAACAGAGTCTCTGGGAAAAACTGGGATGCCAGATCCTTACAGCTTACATCCCAATTCTAGGTCTACTGTCAACAAATAAACCTTACCTACTTGCTCCCATAGTGGATGGGGGGAGGGAAGAAGGGGCGATACCAGGAATCAGCGATTTGACAGTCTAGATGACTTCAGAGTGGCCTCAAGCAGATTTGAGTGAACTCTCCTAAGACAGAGCCACAGTGTGGCCCTGGGTTATGCTCTCAATTGCCTACTCTGCTTCACTGACGGTCTCTGTTTCACCCTAGCAGGGGTGAGTGGCCGTAGCTCATTTTGTCAGCAATAGACCCACAAGGGGAGACGGGCTCTGTAGGCAGCCTGGAGAGGCCAGAAAATTAGCATTTGGGTAGATCTAGTGGCCTCCACTTGGCTACTGTGGGCAGGGAAGCCATGGAATAAATACACCAGAGTCCTACGCTCTGGCCCAAAGTTGGAGGGATGCATTTCATCTCCCTAGTCTCATCCTACACTTGGGTACATGCAGTTCAATTAATTAAGCTTCAGATGAGACACAAAAAGGGAACAGAAGTAAACATTCATGAGTATTCTCTGACAAACTTTGTTTAGCAACACATTGTAGGTCTCTCCACGCAACTTATTTAAATCATAAAGACCCTGATTCATTGAGGCACTTGACAACATGCTTACATTTAAGCAATTTCTACTGACTTCAAACAGGTCCAAATGCCTACTTGAAGTTATACCATAATAAATAGGTGTTTCAGAGCATTACCCCTGGGCTAAGGGATGTAGCACAACTTTACTTGAGTGAGTGATTTCTGATTTGACAGCATTTTAAACACACACACATACACTGTACAAATGGCAAAATTCAAGAAAATGAAGCCTAAGACTATGTCATTCTGCTTTCTACTTAAAAATGAATCTACAGAAAGGACTTTTTTTTTTTTTTTTTAAATGAAAGGCAAACAAATATTTCTGACAAGGAATGATGACATTCAGCAGAGAGTATCCCACTTCACCAAAGTGTAGAAGATGGAGTAAGCAATGAGAACTATAATTCCTAAAAAATATTACAACCATGTATAAGGACCATAAGATAAAAATCAAAGAGTTCCTCAGTACATACGACTGCCATCAATGAAGGTGGATGTGGTAGGCAATGAGACCTCCTGTACTTTGGGTGAAACAACGGCAACAGGTGGCTGGTTTACTCTGACTGCTGTGTGGAAAAAGGAGGGGAACAAAAGCTATTAAAAGAAAATACATGAAAATCTATTCTGCCAATTCCTTAGGCAAATCAACAGTGAAAAGGGAAAATAAATGCTTCAACAGAGGGGAAAGGTTATGGTGGTTTGGGATAAAAATCAGATAGGAACTTTGCATCTAACAAACATTTTCAGTCATAAGTAGCTGAAAATAGCACTTAACCATGGCATTTTCTCATGTATATACAAGCTACATAATTACATGGGAAGAAAGTTTTGCTCAGAATATCATCTAAAATACAGAAAAGCCATTTTCTATATAAAATTTAAGGCCTGCAATTAAATTTGCTGTAAGCACAAAATGATCCATGCAATTTTGGAGCTGTCCTGTAAGTCCACAAAATAATTGTCTGACTACTTTTAAATTTAGAATCCAGACTGCAGATTATTACAGGAAAAGTCAGTCTCCATTGAGCCACTCAACTATGTAATTTAAAACTGTCCTTTTAGAGGTTTATGGACTTTCTTCTCATTTAGAGAAATTCCTCAACAACAAAGCCAGGACAGGCCGCTTTGCAGCTGCTATTGTACACTCTAGATAAAGCAAGGAAAAAGGGTGGTATAATGTACTACAATCCAGCACTCCCACTCTAGTGACTGGCAGCTGGCATCAACTAGCACAGTCCTGAGGCTGCTGTAATTTGTGTCACCTTGGCGCTTCCCTGTCAGAACACAGGACCAATGCCACATCCAAGATTTCCCAAGTGGGGATGTGGAAGCAGCAACCTGCTCTGCAGGGATGGCTGCACCTCCTGCTCCCAGCCTCCTCCACCCCCACCAATGTGAGAAGACCACCCTTGAAGGGCTTCAGGGACTTGTTTAAATCCTTAAAGCAGGTGAAAATCCTCCCTCCCCTTCCTTTCCCCACTCCCCTCCCCCACCTGCCACTGTGTTTTCCCCTGCTGTTCCTGGGGTGGGGGAAACACCAGAGCTGTTCCTGCTGACCCCAGCCAGGTGAAGACAGGGACAGCAGCAACAGTGTGGCAAGAGAGTAGTTCTCCCTTCCCTACAACCATTCCCGGAGATCAGGGAAAGAGCTCCACCCCAACCCACCCCCACTGCTACTTTTTCTGTCCCTAGCTGAGCCAAACCCACATACAGCCCAGCTGGGACAGACAGGAAGAGCCCTGGTGCTTCCCCCACCCCCGGGACAGTGGGGAAAGCAACAGTGGCAGGAGGGGAGGAGGGATTTTCACCTTTCACCTTGGGGGCTTAAAAAGTTGCCAACTCCCATGGTGTGGTCCAGTCCAAAAGGAGGCTGCAGCCACCTCACTGCACCCCCTCTGGTTCCACCCCAGTGCAGAACTCTGAAATAGTTGAGAATTTGTAGCAAAACCCCCAGGGTTTTTTTGGTTTTGTTTTTTCTTTTACATTCCTCCCCCTCCCCAATCATTTCTGACTCTCTTTGCCCTCTCTACCCCTTATAAGTAATTACAAATAGTACTAGGTAAACTATAGTACGTTCTTATACTCCCTTATAGTAACAAGCCCCTTTTAAATTGTAAATACTGTTCTATTATGTTTGTATTGATCTTTACTGTTTTATATTGAATGTATATGATTTAGGCCTGTGTCTGTAAAGTAATGTCAAGTTTCCATTTTGTATGTCAAGACTCCATCTTGTGTCTCCTGCCCGGGTATAACCTATTGTATAGTATGTTGTAACTGTGACTCATGTCTAACCAGTTTCATGTAAATTGGTTCTTAAATAAATGGGAGTGAATGAGGGTGCTTGAGGTACAATGGTAGCAGGCCTCTAACAAATGATCAACTCAACGACCGGACCATCAACTCAACAACCAGACCACTGCCTTGCATTGACTCACCTGGAAACCACAGACCTCACCCAGGAACAGAGACAAAACCCAGCATTTCAAAGATAAAGAACCTACAGGAACCCAACATTTGGAAGACAAAGACTATACAGAAACCAGCAACCCACCATTTTGTCCCACCAGACAATGAGGACACCTGGATTTGCATGTATGCATCTGAGCAGAACTGGCCTTGCCTGGGCATGCCCTTCCCATAGGAGACACAGGTAGATCAAAGGGGTGGTAAAAGGGGTGGTAGGGTGTGACCTCTTTGGGATGCCCTCTCCATCCTGACCAGCACCATGCCACACCACCTATCCACCCAGAGGCCCTCCTGGCAACCCCCTCTGGACAACACCTTGCTAGAGAAGACCCCAACTGGCCATCAAGGATCAACTCGCAGCCCAGAATAGGTAGCTATTACCCACCTTCCTTCCCCAAGCAAAGGACCTGGACTCTGTCCCCACACACCTTGACTTCAATCTCTCCACCAAGCCTTTCCTCTCCTGCTGTGTCTGTGTCTGTGCCAATAATTCCATGGGGCTGTATAGTGTGCTGCCTGATTAATAAAACTTATTTTGAAACCCCAAGTTGGGTTTTTGTCTGACTGGTCTCCTGGACCTCCTCCTTGATTTCCCAGCTTTTTCCTTCAGTTCTTTCTGCCTCTCAGTTTCCAGCCCCGATCTCCCAGCTTTCTGCCCCTCCTTTTCCCAGCTGTCTCCTCCTTTCCACCGGGCTTTTTCCCTCACTTCCACCCCAGGACCAGGTGACCTCAAGTAACCCCGGGGGCCACAGTGACCTCAAGTAACCCCAACCCCATGACCTCGAGTAACCCCGGGGCACATTGACCCCAGTTAACCCCAACCCCAAGTGACCTCGAGTAATCCCCAGCACCAGGTAACCTAAACACTCTCTAGGGTTAACAAACAGCCACGAAAGTGAGTGTTTCTGTGTGTGCATATAGTTTTGTATGAACCCATAGAGTGAGTGAGTAAGTGAGTGAGTATCATACCCTCCTGTCTAACTGCGCAATATTGAGATCCCGAGTGATGTAGCACGTGTCAAGTCAACAAATTCAGTACAATACACCCAATTCAATCTAAAAAAAATCCTTGATGTAATGTGAGAAACTGTGCACATATTCTTGTGTGATAAGGAAATCTGTTACTCTTTCAAACTACTGAGGAATCTTTAAATGAAACAAGCACTTGATACATTAGTCTGATTTACCTGGTTTGACAGTGACATTCACAAATCCTTCTCCAAAGGCATTTTCACCAGAAACAGTCACTCTGAATGCATAGAGGCCTACTGACAGCTGAAGCATACAAAAAAAAGTGCTACCAATTATATGAAGAATCACACAAAGATAATATAAATATTTAAAGATACTTATTAGCTTGCAATACTGTAAACAAGGAACTTGAAACCCCGGGCTCCATTTATAAAGTCATGAACAAAGTATGGACCATCAGCCAGAATGGGCTTGAGAAACAGCCACATGGGGCATTCTTACTTTCCCCTAGGACAGGGGTTTTCAACCTTTTTAATAAATGAACCCCTTATGACTCAAAGTTTCAGCTCCTGTACTCCCTTATACTTTCTACTTGTTTATAAGGGGGGAAGATCAGATTGAGGCCCCTGCAGTATAGAAGGGAGTGGGGCTGGGGCAGGAACTACACAGCTGGGATCAGGTGCAGTGAGGGACAGAACTGCGAGTGGCTCATAAGGGGGGAGTGGGAAGGGGGCGACAGATCCCACCGCTGCTTGCTCCTCAGGAGGGCATGGGGAGGCACATGCCCCCAGGTCTGCATGGGGTAGTGCAGGGTGGGTTGCAGCCAAGGTAGCACCGGGCTCTTCCCAGCAGGGGGCTGGGCCACGCTGTGCTCAGGGTGGGTGGCAGTGGTACTGGGAGAAGGGTTGGAGGACTGTGGCAAATTCTGGAGTGACTGCACCCCCCTCCTCCCTCTGTAGCCCCGCTCCTATAGGCCCCCCTTGGCGAGGGAGGGAGTGGGGCAGGGGCTGCACAGCCAGGCAAGGCCCAGAATTGAGCTGCACACACCCCAAAAGGGCATTGGAAGGTGCATGCCTCTGGATCTGTGCGCATGGGGTGGGCTGGGGCTGGGTGGCTGACCAGGCTGCGCTTGGGGCGGTGGAAGCAGCGCTGGCAGAGGAGCTACAGGAGGCTGCAGCCACTCCAGAATTCTCCATAGCCCCTCTAACCCCCACTTCCAGTGTCACTGCCAACCGCCCCAAGCACAGTGCAGCTCAGCCCACCCACCGAGAACAGCCTAGTGCAGCCCCAGCCCACCCTGCCTCACATGCAGTTCTGGAGGCATGCACCCCACCCATGCTCTCCTGAGGTGCGTGTAGTGGTGGCACTGGGAGGAGGGGCCAAATGGGGGAAGAGCTTGCACACAGTGGTCGCTACAACCACCAGTCACTGGCTTTTGGCTGAGGGCAGTGGCCTGGCAGTCAAATCAGGAGAGCTAGCTGGGGCAGAGGGTGGGGAGGCACCACAATGTGCCATGTGGGGTCAGCAGTGCCCAGTGCACCTCTCTCCCTCCCCCAGGTAAGAGGTGAACACACCAAAGGAGATGCTACACCATGCCCCAGGGTGCGCTGACTCTGCCCACCCACACATACCCCCAAAGACCTTTCTAAGTACCCCTGGGGTACACATGCCTCTGGTTGACAGCCCCTGCCCTAGGACAGTGGTTCCCAACTGTGGCTTGCAGTCCTGTTGGACCCACATCAAATTAAAAATTTGATGATAAGGATGCATGGGAAATTCTGAGGGTTGATCGTGTTTTAGTGGTCTTAAAAATTTGGGAATCACTGCCTGAAAAGATAAGTCCTTTGAAAGTTGTATGCAAGGGAACTTTGTCAGTCAGTAAAACTTTTCTGTGATGAGTCTACATATGAGAAGGAAGCAGGGTGCCCTATTTACGCCGATTCTATAGATCATATTTTCCTTACTGTTTGCAAAATGCCTCAGCAGCATTTTGCTGATTCATACCAGTCAAAGATCTAAGACTTTCAGTAGAAGGTGAAACTGATTTATAAAACAGTGATCGTATAGGTTAGGGACAGACATTTAAAAAGCCTGAGCCTGAACTGATTCAATCTTTGCAGGTTAATCTAACCTGAACCCATCTGTAGCTGCACAGACATCCTCTTTGGACTGAAGAAATGCAGGCAGATGCTAGGGGACACTAGAGCAGCCCTCCCTTCCCTTCCACACTGCTGAGCTGGGGAGGGGGCATGCCCAGGCCCTGGCAGGACACTCAGATTAGGGAGGGGTTCCCCCACACACTGCTCTTGAACAGCCCAGCAGGGAGTTGATAACAGAGCAGTTATCAGCCCGTCAGCAAAACAAAAGCCTCTCTCATTAGTTCAAGCTCTTCTTAAACAACTTTTTCCAAGGAAGGATGGAGGGACATTAGCAGCTACCTGTTGATTAGCTCCAAAAAGCCCTAAGCAGACACTGTCCTGTCTGCCTTACACAGACACTTCTCCACATAAGCTAGCATACCACATGCTAGCTATTATCAGTAATGTAGGAGAGGGGAGGGGGACACAGGGAAGCCAGGCAGATACAGCTATGCCTACAAGTCTGTGCCGGAGCTCCAGCCAGAGAGCTGAGGGAAGAGGCCAGCCCATCTCTCTGGGGCAGAAAGCCCTGTCCAGGGCTGTAAAGTATCTGGGATGCTGGGGGCCTATGGTTTAACTTAAACCAGCAAGGGGTCTGGGACAGACATTGCATAAACCGGTTTGACCCAAATCAGTTAAGTGTGATACTACATTCAACCAGGTTTGTCTTAAACAGGTTTCAGCCATTTTTAAACTGGTTTATATACACTGAACTTATATTCTGTTACAGATCTAAAACAGCTTCTGATCACTTAAAACGGTTCATGTGTAATGTCTCTCCCTAGCCATAGGCTTTTCAACAGCATGCTGCAGGACGCAAAACTGTAGTATCTAAAGATAAGTGAAATTTTGTAGCCAAAAGCAACACAAATTCATGTGAGTTTTGCTGAATTGTTCATGGTGGGGGGGGGAAAAAAACCCCAATGATTTTCATTGTTCGAGTCAAAACACCCTTTCATTTCAAAATTTCTTGATTTTTTTTTTTATAAGAACACAAGAAAGAAAACATTATTTTTCTCCAACTTCTTGACTAGCTAAAAAAAAAAAAAATTACCTGGACTGAAATATGAAGCAAACTGACAAGTCCAGGATTCGCTATACATACCAAACCAAATGCAGACATCACCACAGACTCCAAGACCTCACACAACAGTTGGATGGGTCAAGTCACACTAAACCTCAGAGCACTTACCTGTGAGAGTTTCAGTGTTGGTGTATGCCTGTGCTCCATTTCACCCTCATAGTCAGCAGGGTGACTGATCAGGCTCCACTCATAGCTATAAGCAGTTTCTAGGGTAGAAAAAGAAGAAAAGTAATCAACAGTTTTGCCTTCAAGCTAAACATACAGGGAGAAATGATGAAATTAGGTACAGCATCTGTAATGCCAAAAATTTTAGTCAAAACAATGATCTCTCATGTTTTAGCCTCTGAAATAACAGCATGCACTACAGTACTGTAGCTCACTCAGTGGTATTTGAAGTAGCTTCTTTTCTTCACCATCACTGACCTGAGCACTGGAATCATTTTTGTTTTACAGGCTTATTTACAGTGCATTTGTTCTTTCCACTAGCAGCTAAAAAGCAGCATTAAGAGTTCAATGTAATGCTTTAAAAGCTTAATCCATACCCTCTGCTCCTCCACCAGCCCTGTAAATAATATAAGTAGCTCCCCTGGAAGCAATCAATGTAAGGTCTGACCTAGTGCATTTCTAGAAGAGGATCTGGCTAGTCCATATGAATGCTACAGCAGAAAGGCTACAATGAACTAGACTCAAAAGTCACTTGGAAACCCCTCTCACAGCTAGAGCCACAGGGTACAGACAGAAGTTACATCTGTCAGTCCCCTGAAAGTGCTCTACAGCCATGCCATAACACACATGCACAGCTGCAGAGCACTTTAAAAGTAGCCGATCATGCAACAAATTAATCCTCATCAAATGTGCGATCAGATAAAGGTGCTCCACTCTGGAGTGCCTTGGGGAACTTCTGTCAGGCTGGGCAAACCCCAGGCCACAGCTCGCTCCTTCGTACTTCTCCCCACTCTCTATAGAAGCACCAAAGCTGCACAGACATCCTGTCTGGACTGAAGAAATGCAGGCAGATGCTGGGGGACACTAGAGCAGGGCAGGGTGGGGCAAGGCTAGGGGAGAGAAGATACAGGCAGTATCTTCAGGCGTGATCATTCCTGAAGTGGAACTCAATCCCCACGCACCCCCACTCTCCTGGACCAACAGACAAGCATATGTTGGGTTGGGGGACACTAACTGATGGTGCTTTATGTAAAATGCTGGGAGTTAGAGTGGGGGCCTGCAGGTCTGTCAGTGCCCACAGGGTTTGGCCAAGAGGATCTCAACCCATCAGAAGGGGAAACTGGACCCTCAGAATTCCTTCCTAGTTATGAGGTACATCTAGCATGAAGTCCAACTTCATTCAAAGTCAGTATTTTGTGTTTTCTTGTATGACAAGACCATTCAACTCACCTGTAGGTGGTGGTGGGACAACAAAAGCATTCAGTTCAACTTCATTTCTGGGGAGTGTCACCTGGATGTTATCACCAGCTGATACAATGAGCTCTTTTATTGACTCTACATTTAAAAAATAATACAATTAAGGACAAATTAATTTAAAACATTTTAATAGGGATGCAGTCATTGTTCATCAACTGGTAACTTTCAAAGTAGGTACAAATTATAAATTATCAAGGAAATGTAATTATCAGATTACAATTGATAAGAATAATCATGATTATAGATTTATTTTCTCTCCAGGTTACAAACTGTTCGCCTAAAGTTGCAATCAGAATAAACTTAGCACCTACATTAATATTACCAGGAGCAGTAAAAGTTAAAACCTCCAATCCTGAAATTCGATGAAAAGCACCAGAGTGTATCCAACCATTTGGAATTTATTCAGGAACATCCCAAGATGAACAGAGGCAGTACAAACTGGTATAACAGATAAGGGAACCATGTAGGTTGGTACAACCAAACTTGGCACAATGGATGCAAGTAATATATAGGAATGTGGTAATTAAGTACAGTAAGTACATTTAATTAGAAAACTGTAAGGTGCTTAGTACCAAAAGTGATTTATCATGCATGGGCAATGATGCAGGCTTAATGTAAGCATTTCTAATGTATAAAAAGAATAAACCAGAAATGCACTTTGGATTTGCATTTAACACTCCACTATCCCTCCTGTCAGCCAGTCTGATCACATGGCCAACAGTATCATCATATTCACTGAGTAGCTGCTGCGTCCTTTGAACCACGTTATAATAGGAACTAATGGGCCCTTGGAGGCAACAAGTGTACTAACAGAAAATATGAAAAGAAAGCCTCTGCCTCTCCCCATATATAACTCTTCTGTATTCCCATTACTTATGGTCCATGAATGCAGACCAGGGACCAACTAACAGATCCAGCATTCTAACCCTGTTCAAGTGCAAAGCCAGGGAGCCCATCTTCTCCCAAGTGAAGTCAACACTATTGCTGTGCATTCTCCTGAGCACTTGCCAAAGAACCTTGACTTTCTCTCCAGGACACTTCAGACTCCATCTGCTAAGCCACTTAGGGGCACACAAATCTCTCTTCCTCAGCCCAAGTGCATTTGTTTTGCTTAAGGGCAAAATTTCAGCTCTGAATTGAATCATGTGTGTGCCTGAGCCATCCACCAGACAACACTCAGTGATTCTGATAACAGTTTTGTGAACAATTTCCAAGAACTTTATTGTTGGAAGCTCTCCAAAGAAAAATGCAATCAGCATTAGAATAAAAAGACCATACTAAATAATTCAGCATCATCTTTACCAAAGCAATAGGCTCTTGCCTTTTTTGTCAAGTGTGTACCATTTACATGTTTGTGTGATGCTCTAAAAGGCATAGCTAATATGTTATTCAGAGAGCCACTTTTTAAAATTCCATTAAAATAAGAGGCTGCCATGAACCTATGGCTTAACCATGGCTTAACACTTTGCATGTTATTTCATGCTGCTCTTTACCTAGGAACAAGTCTCCCTTCCTGCAAACCACTCTTATCTACACAGTCAACCGATCTATTCGGTAATGGGGTTTCTTTTTGGCAGTATACTTTCAGGCAGGGTTCAAACAGATCTACACCAAAGGCTTTCCAGGAGTTGGAAGTCCTGAATTAAGGACTGAATCTTGTTTTTAGATCCCATCCTTGTGAGAGAAGAGTAGTCCCAGTGATGACACAATCATTTCCTGGAAAACACCCCTGCATTTTGCATAGAAGATACATAAGAAGAGCACTAACAGTTGACCTGGATTGTGACTGTCCCTTAGACTGGAAGTGTTTGAGGAAGAAGGCACAGCTGGAGAGCTGTCTGGCTGTTACAGTCACCAGTGAGTGGAACCCTGCTGCTACATGCTGCAAGGGTTTTGAACAGTGCAGCATTTTCAAAGGTCACCTTATGATAATGGTCTGGTTAAAGCAGGCCATTTTGAATTTCCAGAGAGCCCTGCTGAAAACAACATTTCTCAATAGGTCCAAAAATAAATCCATTTTCAAAAACAAAAGTGCTCTTAATATAGAACTCGTGGGCAGAATTCTGACTGGCCTTAAATTTCATTTCTTTTGTCTAAGACATGACTGAGATTGAGCCTGGAGTTTATAAGCCTACAGCTGAAGAGTGTGGGCTATATACTTGCCAAACTAGGATGTGTGGTTTTATGGTAGGAAGCAAGCCAGCCCCAGAAAATAGAAATCCAATAGGAAAAGGCACTCAAACTCTTCCCAGCCTTTGTTCAGAAATGCTGATTTGACAGGCACAAAAGAAAAACATTACCCTCTAACAATCAAGCAAAACACTGAACAGGGTTTTCTCCCCCCCCCCACAAATAAATAATATTACTATTACCATCTCCACAGAAGCTCAAGTAGGAAAACTATTAAAAAGGACCAGGCTCAACACACTATAAAAACAGTCAAAGGCCTCTTTGATTCCCTAGCTGATCCCCCTTTGACAGAGCTCCTTAGCCACCACAAATAAATTAGTGATCCTTGGATTTTAGATTCTCTGTCACTCAGTATCACAATATGAAAGTTGTGCTATTGATAGCTCACATATTAGTGATAAATTGCACTTTGGTTCAAAGCTTCTGCTCCCCAATCAATTTGGCAAAAAGAAATTTCACTCACAGTCTGCCAGTCACATCAGGAGTCTGTTTTGGGTTTTGGCTTAGGAGGCATCAGTTTCTCAATACTTTCTGCCAGAAGTTCAGCCTTGAAAAAGAGTTACCTGCTTTGGCCCCATTGGTAGGAGATACGAATTGCTGCGTGACAGTAGACCGAGAGGGGAGAGGGTTAGTAGGAAGTGGTGTGATTCCATCTGGAGTCAGACTGTGCTGAGCTGTTGTGGAGACCTGGGTTCTCTCTAAAATAGTTGGTGTGAATCCCAGGTTGTCTGAAGCAGGATTATGGGAAGGTGTTAGAACCTATGAGATGAATTGTAGGGAGAAAGTTATTAAGATAAACCATTGTCCAAATTCAGATATACATTTCTATAACGCACAAACTGATTTGGAAGTCCCACGTTAAGCAAAACATCTGCCATAAGTTTCTGCAGAAAATTCACAACCTCAACAGTATTTTCAACAAAATCAGGAAATTGCCAGGAAAATAAAGGTACTTTGGAAAATTTGCAAGGCCAGCAGTTCTCAGAGCCCTGTATGGTGACAATGATGATGCAGTAATATTACTCAACAAATACTCAGAAATGGCCATTGATCTGACATCAGAAAGTCATAATATTTCACATTCCCACCATTTCATTATCTACTGAAAATTTGCATCTTTTGTCTGTATCTTGTAATTTTACTGTTTATTTCTAAGACCTGATTGATTGGTGTTCTTCATTTCTGTTTTCTTAATGCCTGTAAATAAGATGCCAACTCTGAATCATCTAGCTAATGGAATAGTGCTCTTCAGCTGACCTGTCCTATGAAAATGGTGATTCTACAGATATACACATGGGCAGAGCTAGGCTTTTGAAAATGGGGTTGCAGACAGTGTGGCACATCTGAGTAGCAACCCAGAAAGGGCAGAGCACAAGTGCAACTGGGTTGCCACAGCAAACAGCTAATGAGATTAATTAGGAAGTACCTGCAAGAAAGCCTGGGGGAAGTCAGCTGACCAGAAAAGGGGCAGGGCCTGAGGGATATAAGCCCCATTAAACCATTATTTCTAGTCCCCTGCCCTTATCCTGCCTCCCCACTTCCCACACAGTTTGTCATACTCATGTTAGAAATATTATTAAAAAGTAGTGAATAGTGAATAAAGTGTTGTTAGAACTACACAGTTTGTATCTTGTACCTGATAAGCAGAAACACCACCAAGGA
>NW_017728886.1:161844752-161853286 GCF_001723895.1 Crocodylus porosus
GCCTCTGCTCTTTGCTTAAGCTATAAGCTTTTCAGGGCAGAGTGAAAAGGAGTGTCCACTAATGCTATTTGGCATTGATAGGGCGCTTTACATGTTCAAAACACTATACAAATACTTATTTATTCAGTACATTACCACTTGTACCATTATACTAGCTTATTTTATGGATGGGGAAACAGAGAGTTGGTTGTATTTGAACAAGGCCACACACTGAATTTAGGCCTGGGCCAAAGCCAAGATTTCAGTGCTGAAATTTCTCAGTCCCAACTCTCTGTTTATTCTCCTAAATCCCACTCCCCCTCAGGGCCTGTCAAAATGCATGCTATATGCCGAGCTAAACCATCCTGCAAGCTCTTCAGGGATAATATGCTCTGAAGGTCAGAATGGCAAAATACCACACAGACTCATTGCAATCCAGACCCACATCTGCAAACCTGAGAGCTTCAAATGGGTTCCTTTGCTCTGCTACCAGTGGACTTACTCCTTAATGGCTGACAGACATCTGAGGGCCTTCTGCTCATCTAAGTAGCATTGCATTTCAATTAGCTTAGCCTGGGGAAGCAGGGTTTGTCCACTCTCATACAGTAATATGAGAAGTCAGTAATGCAAGGCAGCATTCGATTTCCTTAGGGAGTATTCTACAAAGCAATCATCTGTTTTGATTGAAAAAGCACTACAGTGCAGAACACTACAGGGCAGCCTCCCCACATCTTCTGGGATCTTGGAATACACATACCTCTTGCCTGAGATTATCACTGGCTTGGATGGGTGGTGGAACAACTGCTTCACTTGCTGTTTTCTTCGCTGGGAATGGAGTAGCTTCCGCAAGAAATGGCAGCTTCTCCTTGAAGGATGCAGTAGCAGAGTTGGATTCAGACCCATTTTTATTCATGAGGTTTTCCAGTTTATCGACTCCCCTGTCTTTTTCAGCCAGATTCTCACCATTGTCTTCAGTACCTGAAGAGTTAAAGCCATTTTCACTAGTCACCATCAGGCCCCAGTCTGTATAATCAGTGCTCTCCTTCTGTTCATGCTTGATGCTCAGCTGAAACGGGTCTTGCTCCAGTTCCCTGTAGTCATCTGTGTATTCAGGTACCTCTTCAAGGCTGTGATCTTTACTTAGCAAAGATAACTCCTTCAAATTACTCACTTCCTCAGAGGGCTCATTCTGGTGTCCCACAGAATGAACCATATTTGGGAGCACCTGTCCATACCCTAGCAACGTGGCTGGTCGCTGAGAGGGTCTCAGTACAAAGGTAAGGTAAGACTTAACCGTTTCGATTTTCTTAGGTTCACAGTTCTCTTTATGCTGGCAGTTCACAATGTAGCAACGCCGTTCAAACATCCAGGACAAGTCACAACCTGAAAGGTCACAGCAGGCAGCTGTGCAGTCTGCCATTGACACAGCATGAGGAACTCGCATGATTTTAGTGGTTTCTAAATTTGGAGAGATCACAGCATCTGAGTACGTGACTCCTTCCCTACACTGCTCGCACAAATACCCTGAAACAAAAGGCGATGAATTTAGTCGAAGAACAATCAATCATCAAAACAATCATATAGGTTATTTTATTTCCAGGGCTTTTCCAATGATGGCAAAAATTTACATTGTACTAAATAGATTTATATTTTAGTTTAAAACTACACAAGTTTCTCCAGTGTTTTTCTCACAGCGTGCATTAACAGCAACATTTCACACCTTGTGTTTGTCATCTAAGGCTCTCAAGGAATTCTGACCCACATCTCTCACCCTTACTTTCACCAAGTACAGAAACAAAGAGGTCAAAGTGACTCCAAATGTCACAGAGGCTGTTGGCAGAGGAAGGAGCATAAGAACTCTGTTGATAAAGAAATCAAAAAACACTTTTCAGGATTTAAAAAATATCAAGTTAATTTTCCTTCCAGTAAGAGGAAGACAGAAAGCACCACATAGGTAGGGACCTACTGAATTCACAACTGTGCAAAAAAATGTGAATTCACGTGGGCTGCAAGGAAAAGAGTGGGCTTTGCAAAAAACAGCAAGCTCGCTGCAAAAAAAGAAGAAAAGAAAAGTTTATTGAAAATAAAATGCTGTCTCCCCAGAGGGAGCTGGTGCTGCGGCCCAAGGCCACTATCACTTGCTGCCAAGATGGCTGCTGCCCCTGCCCCTCACCACTGATTGGCTGAGACAGCTACCTGTTGTGTGGCCTCACCCCTCTCCATCAATTGGTGGCAAGGGGCAGAGCAGCATGATTGACACCCCTTGCAAACAATCAACAGCAAGGGGAGAAGTCACGTGATGGACAGCCTTCACAGAATCACAGCCAATCAGCAGTGAAGGGCAGGGCCACCAGTGCCCCTCAGCCAGTGTGGGGGAGGCACTGGACCTAACCCGTAAAAATGGCTGCTGGCCCCAGGATCTGCCTGTGAAATAAGCCAGCCACCTCCTTGAGTTAAGTAACCTCTGTCTTGTGTGTACGGGTCTACCTATGCCATTTAGAGGACTAGCATTTTATTTAAGTACTTGAGTAGACGCTGGCTGGCCAATTCTAACTTCCATGTTTTAACCATTAGCTTCTGCTGCCTCCCAGGGTATTACTCCTTCTAGGGCCACCTCCCCTCCTCCTGGCTCTTCCAGTGAGATTACAAGATGCACTTCTAATGCCAAAATCATTTTCAAATCAAGACAGTATGAGGTTATGAATGCAGGATTTTGACATCACGACAGGATGAAATCTAGGCTTGTGAGGGTGAAATCTTCAACCAAGCACAAATCCAGAGAATGTCTACATCAGCCACACAGTTCAGCCCCCACAATAAATCCACAAAATAAGAAAAAGAAAAATCTAATTTTTCTTCAGAACAATTTGTGGGAATGTCACCTTAATCTGACAGCCATTGGAAAAGTCGCTGTGTAAAAACAGCATGGTCTCATTAACATGTCTTTGAGTCACATTTGCTGATAAACTGATGAAAACAAGATGTTACTGTTCCCACTGCAGAGCTTGTCAGCATCATCATAACCAGGGATCCTAGTTTTCTCTGTTTAAAAAGAAAATCAAAATGCTCTGAGTAAAAATCCAAACTCCATATTTTTCCATGATTAAAATGAAATGCTGCTGAATATATAGTTATCAGCTGAACACAAAGTTTTAATTGATCTATTTACAATTTTAAAGCAGTTTGGAACTCTACCAGAGCCTCAGTCACTATAATAAAATAAATTCTAAGTGCCTATAAATGTTGGCATGTGATTGGGGGCGGGGGTTATCATGGAAAATCAGAGCTCACCCTGCCCCCTTCACTCACCAAGACATGGGTCCACCTCCAGCTGTCCCCTGCCACTGCTTTGTGGCCACTGAGCAGCCCCATATGCCAGTGCCCTGCCCAGGCCATCGCCCCTCACTCCCAACTCAGAGCCCCCAAGTGCAGCTGGTGCTCCTCACTCCCCATCCACAGCCTTTTGGCCCTGCCAATGCCCCTCACTCCTGACAAACAGCCTCCTGCCCCCTTGCCCCCAGCCCTGCTGAAGGTGGTCCCCAGCTGCCAGGGCTACAGGGTCAAGGACCCGGGTCCATAATCCTGTCCCCCGCAGCAGCCCCTTAGCCCCTCCTGCCACCCATGGGAGATGATGGCTGCTGCGGCTGGAGCAGAGCACAGAGTCAGGCTCCCCCACCACATAGACAACACAGCCGGATCAGAGCTCATGGGGGAGGATGGATGTGAGCTGCCCACTGCAGGCCCGGAGCATACTGCCCTGCTGCTATCCCCCCTGGTGGTCCCCATGACCCAGTGGGCAGAACCCAGCATGGCAGGCCAGAGCAGAGTGGGGTAGGGAGGCTCAGTGCTTGTTGCCATAGCAAGGTGCACCCTGTCTACCCAGCAGCAGCATCTCACCATGGCAGTGTGGGGCTCCTAGCTGCAACACCAAGCCTCCCCACCCCACTCTGCTCTGCCCTACTATGCCAGGTCCCGCCTGCTGGGACATGGAGGCCCTTGGGGGAAGAGCAGCAAGATGGGGAGCCCTGAGCCTACAGCTACCAGCCTGCATCTGCCCTCAGCCTGCACACAAATCTGGGTGGCATGTGCCCACCATGCCACCCTGGAAGTGCACCCAGCAGTGGGATGCCAGCCCCCTGCTACCCTCCCCAGATAAGCAGCTTCATCCTGCTCCCCAGCCAGGCCCTGCAGCCACACATTCTCACCCCAGCCCTGGACCCCAAGCCCCATGTACCACCCCAACTAGGCAGTGCCCCCAGCCCCAACTCCCTCCTTCCCTCACTTGGGGGCCTCCACCTCATCTCCCAACTTATCTGCAGAGAGCTGCAGGACCTGCTCTCATGCCGCCTGGCTATACATGGCCCCCTCTTACTGCCCTCCCTCTCAGCCCCTTGCACATGGAACTGTCAGCCTGCAAGGGGAAACCCACTGTTTCCCATATTTTTCTCCTTTAAAGTAGAACATTGTGGTTTTCTGTGATGAATGGAAAACCCAAATCCCTGGTCCTGACACAGTTATGAAAGAGGGATTCTACTCTATTTTATGCATCACTGCCAAAGTGTCACTAGAATTCTGATAGGAATGTCCTTATTACTGATCCTGATGATATAAGGCGGGTGGCTTTACTGCAACACAGGCGCCACAAATCATGCAGGCAGCCTTTGCGTGCTCCACGCAGCAGACTAGGGAATGGACAGACTGCTTTCTGCTCTATCTGCTATTGTGCTGAGCATCAGATCATGCAAGGAGCACAGGACAGGAAACAGAAAGCAGATGGAGCAAAGCAAGAGGATCAGAGTGGCACTCAGAGGTGTGGGGCTAATTTGCCAAAAAGGTTGGTCCCCACTGGTATAACAGAAGAAAGATGACAGCTTGAGCATTGGATCCAAGATTGATTTAAAAAAAAAAAAAAAACCCTTGATAAAAAATCCTGCTCTCTGTTATACTAGTATGGGGCAGTGGAAGAAGGAAAAGCTAGAGGGAGGGAACAGACAAATATACTTTTTAGCCACTTTAAAAAGAAAAGGGGAGCTGCTACTTGGGAGCACACATGGGACCTTATTATCCAAGTGTAACATCCACATGATCCTATAGTGATACATCTTTGACCCCAAATGGAGCAAGGTTAAAGTAAGAGCAGTTTTGCTACACTTATATTGTTACAAGATTATAAAGAAGTCACATGTGAGCAACAGCGCATACCAGTATTCTTTGATATAGGTCCAATTGGTACATCTGCCTGTATCAGTCTATAATGCGAGACAGCTTGCAAAGAGCGGAAGCAGCCAATATCCAAGGGCTAAGGAGGGAGGCCAGCAATCTTGCCTGACAGTAGTCCAAGAGATAGCGTCACCCTCATAGAAATGTGTTGCAACTGGCAGCAACATTGATGGAAACTGCCCACTACTCCTTCTGGCACAATTCTGTTACCATCTGTTGGCCATTTGTTACTGGCTTTATGAATGTTATGCCAAAGTGCCAGATAAAAATATTGCCAAAGGAGACTGGTACAAACACATCTGGTCAAACAGGTGGTACAGTTCAGAGGCACTGTAGGTATAGATAGAAGAGCTCCCCATTGTAACTCAGGGCACTTCACAGGAAGCACCATGAGTTACTATGATCCTCCAAACCCCACAGACATTCACTGTTGGGTCCCAGATGCTGGGGAATTGAGCTGCCATTTAAAGCAGCTGCAAGCCTGCAGCCACTACCCCTAGCAATGCCCCTCCCCCACCCCAGCCCCAGGCTGTTTTCAGAATGGGAGGGGGAAAGGGAGTGGAGGGAGTTCAGTCTTTGGGGGTTTAAGCCAAAGTGCTGCAGAGTGGGTGGACTGAATCCCCCTCCCCACTTTAGGGGGGTCACCAAGTGGGGGGACCACCCTCCAGTACTGGTTGAAAAAAACCCAGATTGAACTCCCTCTACTCCCTTTCCCCTCCCATTTTGAAGACAGCACCAGGAGCAGGGCTGCGCAGACAAAAGTTACTGAAGGCAGTCTGCATTGGAGTGTTTTCATCTGAACCCTGATGCAATGAGGGTTTAGATTTTTGTGGAATCAGGCCCTTTTAAAGTGCTCTGCAGCCATGCACTTCTGTTTGGTCACAGCTATAGAGTGCTTTTAGGGGCCAGAACAGGTGAAAATTGTCACTTCTGTCTGCACCTTGTATGTGCTTTGAGATAGCACAACTTCACCATAGAGAGGAGAGAGAGATAAGCCCATGAAGCTTGGAAGTGTTCTGCCTTAATGTAACCAATGTGATCCAAATGATGACTCACGCTTTCTGACCTAGTGTCAACATCAACAGGAAAAGGTGTCTGTTCCAGTTAATATGTCCAGCCTAATGCCTCAACTACTTGCCCCCTCACTGAGTTGCATGTAAAAATCACTTATTTGATAAAACAAAGTAGAGGCACTGTTGCCAATAGCTCAATGGCAAAAGAAATGGAGAATATGTGCAAAATGATGTATTAACACCCTGATGGAATGTCTTAAAAAATGTGAGTCTCTACTGTTGCTAGGACATTAAGTTTAGTTTTCATGGGAATTCAAATTGTAGCCATTATCAGTGTAATATGGCTGTGTTACTGCTTAAGGCAAGAGCAGGCAATTATTTCAGGCAGAGGGGCACTTACCGAGTTTTGGCAAGTTGTCAAGGGGCACATGGGTATCCCTGCTCCTTGCCAGGTGCCCTGCCCCCTGGTCACCATCTTGTGACTAGAAATCCTGCCCCTTAACCTCTGACCTTTGCCACGTGAAGTCCCTCCCCTTGCCCCCAGAAGTACTCCTTTCAGCAAGGGGTTTTGCCATCTTGGAACCAGAAAAATAGCAAATTATGTTCTAAAAAGCAAACATCCACAGCATTCATTAATTTGATTTTAAAAAATATTTTTGTCCTGATTTTAATGCATTTGTGTAGTGTACACATAGGTGATTGCACAATAGCTTAAAATACAAAGTCTTACTTTGTATATTGTGGGGGGGTGTATAGGTTGGTGGGGGGCTGTGGGTGGGTATGGGCTTTGTAGGGGGGCAGGGTGGCTGGGGTGTGGGAGTGCATGTGTATGGTGGGGTGTTTCTGTGGGACTCATCCTATGAACACACACACTGCCCCTGCCTGCACACAAACACACACACATACACCTACCAGTGTGGCCCTGTGCTCCCCAGTCTGGCAATGCAGCCAGGAGCCATGTGCTGCTGGAGCAGGGCAGGGGCAGGAAGAGTGAAATGGCTGGGTGTAGGGCGGGCTAGGCTGCTCAATTCTGCTGAGGGCTCCCCCTGGGTCCCACTCCCCCTGGCTCCTGTCAGCTTTGACAGGAAGCCAGGAGCAAATAAATATTAGTTTACTAATTTTTTTAGGGGCTCCACAGGCTGGATAGAATGGCCTGGCGGGTCAGATCCAGCTCACAGGCTATATTTTGCCCACCCCTGTGTTAAGGAGAAAACTAAACAAGAGAAAATACTTTTTAGACAGTGCATAGTCAACTTGTGAAACTCATCACAACAAGAGATTGTAGGCGCAGATTGTATAGTCAGGTTCAAAAAAGACAAGTTCATAGATGATGGATCCACTAATAGGTATTAAATAGAACAGGCAGGGATGTATCCTCTAACATCTCTAAACCAATGATGGTGAATGCTAGGGAAAGTATGATGTGGTACAGGTTACTCTAGACTTACCTTATTTGTGTGCTTTCCCTCTAAAGTATCCACCCCTGCCACTGTCAGAGATAGGATATTGAGCTAGATATACCACTGGTCTGACCCAATGGGCATATCTACACGTGCAATTAATGCAATAAACTCCAGCACACATCACACTAGAATTTATTGCTCCCAAGCACTGCGTTTACTCATGCGCCTCCGGCCTGGGGCACAGAGCACACAGTGGCTCCAACCCCAACTCCAACCAGGCAGCAGCGACAATGATGTCAGTATTATAGCAGGAGCAGATCCAGCCTTGGTCCCCACACCATGCATTCTCCTCTGTGGTCCTCCCACTGATGCCACATTGTCTCCTCTGCACGCTGCCCCCCACTTCACAGTCTCCCCTGTGCTCCTCTATGTACTATAAAGTCTCCCTCACAATCCCCCCACTGTGCACCCCTTTCCCTGTAGCACAAGCCACCTTGAGCCACCCCAGTCCAGATCAGGCAGCAGCAGCACCAGAAACAGCTTCCACCCTAGCCTTGGTCTGGGGCAAGCAATGGTTTCAGCTCTAGCCCTGGGCCTGGATCAGGGCCGGAGCTGGAGCCGGAGCCGGAGCCAGAGCCACAGCAGTTGCCTGCCTTGAGCCAGTAGTCTAATCCAAAATGAGACCTTTTTTTGCCCCCTATGTTGAATGGGGAAAACCCCTCATCTTGGATTTGAGTAAATATGGTATAAAAAGATTTCATAGATTTCATAGACATTAGGGCTGGAAGGGTCCTCGGGAGATCATCGAGTCCAGCCCCCTGCCCAAAGGGCAGGAAGTCACCTGGGGTCATAGGATCCCAGCAAGATAAGCATCCAATTTACTCTTGAAGGTGTTCAATGTAGGTGCTTGAACCACCTC
>NW_017728886.1:161853592-161863645 GCF_001723895.1 Crocodylus porosus
CGCAGCTAGTAGAAGAGAAATGCATTTTGGATTTGTCTAACCCTGCCTCTCCCTGCTGATCTCTTAGATGATGTTATCATCTAAGCCTGTGGCCACTGAAGAGCTGCTTATTCTTATTCAAACCATGTAGTATTAGGGCCTAACAGGTCCTTGGAGGCAACAGCAACATTTACTCAGGATAAATAGCACGTTAGCCCATAAGGCCCACTGAGGGCACTTACAAAAGTTACATTTTTTATGCAGAGGCCCCTGAGCACTCTACAGCCATAATTTAACAAATATTCACAGCTGCAGAATACTTAAAATGGCCTATCATGTGAAAATGTAACCCTCATCTGACAAAGTATCAGACAGGGGTACTCTAAAGCAGAACACCTTAGGGAACCTGGGGTTCCCTGCAAGGGTTAATTTTGGATGATTCTACCCATTTCCCATGAGACTTTGTGGGGCTGAGCTGGTGCTCGCAAGGGTGAGCACCAGCCCAGCCCTGCTCCCCGGGCTGTCACAGAGAAGAGACAGAGTCTCCTCCCTGAGCAGTGGGAGACAGAGGGAGGAGGGTGGGGGAAGGAAGCCCCCCCCACATTGTGCATGCCCCCCTAGCTACCCTTGCTGTGGTCTTGGAGGAAGCCGGGCTGGGCCCATGAGATGAGGAGGGGAAGACTCCCTTCCCCTACCCCCACACAAGCATCTTGACAGCAACAGAGGCTGCCCAGCTCAGAGCTGGGACAGGTGGGTACAACAGAGCCCCAAGACCTCATCATGAGTAGCTGGGCTGGGCCTACACAGCAAGGGGGCTCTGTTCCTTCCCCTACCTGAGGCTCCTGACAGCAGCAGCCATGGCTGCTGCACCCAGAGCTGGGGCAGGAGGGATGGAAACAGACCACTCTCCTCCTGGCATGGGCCAGGCCTGGCTACCCCTGCTTGGGTCTTGTAGGAAGCCAGGCATTGGTGAGGTCAACCGGTGCTTACGCAGTTGGTGCTGCCAGGCAGGCCTTGGGTTCTCTGATAATGACCCATGCTTTCGGGCAGGGGGCTTGCTAGGGTAGGATGGGCTTCACCTCTCTCCTAAAGGCAAGCGTGTCTTCTCTTCCAGGTTGGCTGATCTCATACGGCGAGCTTTAAACTAGCATCACCAGGGGAGGGGGCCGAAGGAAGCTGAGGAGACACCACCCGAGCAAGACAGGTAACAAATGCTAGGAGTGCCCAGGTAAGAAACAGGGGTCCAAACAGTCTCCCAAATCGGGGGGTAGCACATGCAGCTAGGTAGGGCCTTAAATGCCTATATACCAATGCTCGTAGTATGGGGAATAAGCAGGAGAAACTCCCCCTCAGAATAGCCAGTTCAGACCCAGACATAATAGGGCTTACAGAAATGTGGTGCGATTCATCCCATGACTGTGCAGTTAGCATTAGGGGCTATAGGCTTTACAGGCAGGATAGAGAAGGAAGGAAAGGCAGGGGTGTGGCACTCTATGTCAAGGAGCAATACTCATCCTCTGCCAGCAAAATGAGGTCAGGGGGGCAAGCTGAAGTGCTCTGGGTCAAGATACAAGGGGGCCGTGGGGAGAGGGATCTAACAGTGGGGTCTACTACAGACACCCAAACCAAGTGGAGGAACTGGACCAGGAATTTTCGGACCAGCTTGCAAAGGCACTTAAGGCAAGGGATGTAGTTGTCATGGGTGATTTAAATTACCCGGACATCTGCTGGGAGGAACAGTCAGCCAGGTCAGACTGTTCCACGAGGTTCCTGGCCGACATACAGGACCTCCACTTAATTCAGGAGGTGCACAGTCCCACCAGAGGAAATGCTCTGTTGGACCTGGTTGTCGCCACAGGCAACAACCTGGTAAGGGGCCTCCAGGTCCTTGACCACCTGGGTGATAGCAATCATTGCTTGCTGGAATTCACCATCCCGCGCAGGGTGTCAAGGCAGTAGCCCTAGACTTCAAGAGGGCCAACTTCAATGAGTTGAGGAGATTAGTGGGAGAGGTGCTGGGTTCTCAAGGGCAGGGGAACTCAGTGCCCAAGATGAGTGGTCGTTCCTTAAGGAGACGATACTCAGGGCCCAAGGGGTGACCATCCCAACAAAAAGCAAGGGGGGGGCAGGAGTACCCGAAAGACCCCCTGGCTCACCAAGGGCGTACACCTGGTGGTAGGGGGGGTGCTATCTCCAAAGAGGAGTATACCTCCTCTGCTCGGGCCTGTAGGGGGGCTGTCAGGAAAGTTAAGGTGGACACAGAGCTAGGACTTTTGACTCCAAGATGAACATGGGCCGACAATGCGAGGTCACAGTTGGCAGGGCTAACTGGACCTTGTCGTGCATCCACAGGTGCATCTCAAGTAGGCTCAAGGAAGTGATCCATCCCCTCTACGCGACACTGGTCAGGCCACAGCTGGAGTACTGTGTCCAGTTCTGTGCACCCCGCTTCAAGAGGGATGTGGACAACATTGAGAGGGTCCAGAGGAGGGCCACCCGAATGATCCGGGAACAACAGGACAGACCTTACAATGAGAGACTGCGGGACCTGAACCTGTTCAGCCTTCACAAGACAAGGCTGAGGAGGGACCTGGTGACAGTCTATAAACTCACTAGGGGGGACCAGAAGGGTTTGGGAGAGACCTTGTTTCCCCTAGCGCCCCCTGGCATATCAAGGAATAACAGCCACAAGTTGTTGGACAGTAGGTTTAGATTAGACATCCGTAAGAACTACTTCACAGTTAGGGAGGCTAGGATCTGGAACCAACTTCCAAGGGAAGTGGTGCTGGCTCCTACCCTGGGGGTCTTTAAGAGGAGGCTTGATGCCTACCTAGCTGGGATCATTTGAGCTCAGTTTTTTCTCCTGCCCAGGCAGGGGGTCGGACTTGAAGATCTACAAGGTCCCTTCCGACCCGACTTCTATGATTCTATGATTCAGGCTGGGTCCCCAAGGCAGGGGTCTCCTCTTACACTCCCACCCCACCTCTGGGGATGCCAGCTTCAGCCACTGACAAGACACTTGGCAGGAACTGGAGGGGAAAGAGAGCCCCTCTGCCACATGGGCCCAGCCCGGCTCCTCTCAAGACCACAGCAGTGGTAGCTGGGGGGACCCATGAGGCTGGGGGCTCCATTCCCCACCAGCTGCTGCTGACAATTAACAGCTGGCAGGGCTGTTAAGAAGCAATGATAAAATGCATTGTTGAATGTGGTACTCCTAGATATCACCAATCTATAGGTAGGCAGGACAGCTCACAGACTCGCTAGTACTGCCTCCCCCCCCCATCCCCTACATCCAGCTCCCCAGGATGTCAAAGATGGAAGGACTATGGCAGTTGCCGTAACAGGAAAAACTAAAAAGGCTAGGATTCATCAGTTTGGAAATGGCAAAGCTGAGGCAGGGCATGACATAAATCTATAAGATCGTTAAAGGTGTGAACCAAGTGAACAGGGATCTGTTCACCAAGTCCCAGAATACTAGAATTAGGGGGCATCCACTAAAATTAATAGGTATCAGGTTTAAAACTAACAAGAGAAAGTACTTTTTTTAATGTAATGTGTCATTAACTTGTGGAATTCATTGCCAAAGAATGAGGCAGAGGCAGATAGCATAGGTTAAAATATGTATTGGATAAATTCATGGATGAGAGATGTATTAATAGCTACTCAACAGAGTGGCTGGAAATGTTTCCTCTGGCATCTCTGAACAAATAATGGTGAAAAACATGATTGGACAGGGAGGAAAGGTATTAAAGAGGGAACAGATCACTCTAGAGAGATCCAGTTCAATGCTTTCCCTCTATAGCATCTACTTCTACTGTTAGCTACTGGACTAGATGGACCAATGGTCTGATCCAGTATGGCACAACTTACATTCTTAAGATTTTATTCTGATTTTGAAATGTTAGTAATTGGTGGGCAGAGATAGTCTTATGATTTGCACATAGACAAAAGTTGAATGAGGACCTGACAGAGCAGGTAAGTGTCCCCAGATAGCAGTCTTACAGCCACAGCTATGCTTTTGTACTAGAATTCAGGGCCTGTTTATTTTTTCATTTGACAGTTCCACTGCGAGCTCTATATAAGGGAGCATGAACTGAATCACCTTTCCTGTAGAAGATAAAAACAGCAGCTTGAACTTCTCCAGGTTATCTGCACTTGTATTTTCACACTTCTCATTCACCCAAGTGTATTATTATTATTCCCCCTCTCCCCGACATTCCCATTCATCTCCAAAATTATATGACTCAGAGAGACACCTAATACTATAAATCATTATTTTAAAACATGGCACACAATCCAGCAGCTACAGGAGTTCATAATCAAAGCACAGGCTGGGAAGTCAGGAGGCTAGCTTATCTGCCCCATTATTTAGAGCAGTCCATTTAGCTGAAGCGTAACTTTTGGGCACTTGTTAAAAATGGAACTAGCCTCTTGTAAGGATGTGACGCCAGTGAGCGTACAGTAACAAGTCAAGAATAGTTCCTCAAAAATGTGTACATAATGGGCAAGATTTTCAAAGTTTCTAAGCATTTAGGGCACTTGATACTACGACTGAAACACCTTAAGAGTTCCTCAAATTGGGCACTCCAGGATTTATAACCCAAAAATATCACTGCTTTACTCTCACACTGGCCTTTTCATCATCAGATCTCAAAAAGCTTCCCCACAGAAGTGAATATCTTTAACCTCATGCGGACAGTGAGGAACAGAAAGGTGACACGATTTACCCAAGGTCACTCAACAAGGCAGAGACAAGTTGGGAGGGCCCAGGCCAGAACTCCATCCAGGAGGTAACACTGCCTCCTTTATCACTAGGGAACTTTGAAATCTTGACCTATGACATTTCATTGGGAAAGGTCTCTCAGGTTCAGGGTGAAATTTCTGGTTGAGGGAGAACACCTTCCTCCCAAATAACTAAAATCTGTTGAGTGTGGTATTTGTCTGGGATGCAAGAGGCTCAGTTCAAGTCCCTGCTTGGCCCACTTTTGAGCCTGGATCTCAGACATCCAGGTAATTGCCTCAGCTCCTGGATTGTAGATTCAGTCATTCCCTCTCTTTGGCCCAACAGATATTTAATTAACCCTTCAAAGGGGGAAGGTTTAATAAGACATACAAAGACAGAGCAGGAACTTGAATCTGGGTCTAAGCAACCACCTAACCACAAGGTGAGGAAGAAAGGGAAGAAATGAACACATTCTTAAATCTCACAGAAGCTCATGGATGAGAAAGCCATTTCTGCCCTAAACTGGATACACTCATCTGATCAGACAATAGGATTTTTACCATTGGCCTCAGAGGAATTAGTGGCCAACTGCAGAAACTCTAACAGTAAACTGGGCACAACTGGATGAAGGGAACAGGAAGTTTCAGCCTAATGCTGCAGTTTGTTGATTGATTTCAGATGAGTAAGAAAAGCCCTACATTCAGAGTGACCTCCATCTGATTCCTGATTTTTCCATCCGCAACCCCACAAATAAGAGTAACTAAATGTTTACCTGAATTGTAGAAAATAATCTGAGAAAGGGTACTCACATAGTCACCTATAAATATTTGTGCCTGTAGTGATCCCACCACTGATAATAGACATAAAATTAAGGCCTGTTTTGGGGGGTATGCTTGGTAGCCATGTTGGTCTGAGACAAGACAGCATACAAAAAACTCAAACTCTTGGTTCCAAAATGATACCTTGTATTAGACCAACTGGGAAATTGCAAGAAAACTGTCCTTTTCTGGAAGCTTTGGGATCAAAGTCCCTTCGTCAGGCTCTAGAAAAAGTGTAGATGGTACAAGATGGTAAAAAGTCCCCATAAGCAGGAAATAAATTCCATCTTCAGCTCCCTCTGTGCAAAATTCAAAGGCTGCCTCGGGCCAACATGGCTACAAAGTACACCCCTGAAACATGGAAGATGCCTGAATTTTAGCTGATTTTGGATTTTAAACTTCATTGCAGAACAAGATGACAGATTTTTTTTTATCTCCCAGCCTGCCATCTGACACCTCCAGGGAAGGAATCCTACCTGTTCTACACATCAAAGAGCTACTCAAGACAGCTCACAAAGACACTCTCGTAGACCCAGAGGGACAGCCTTCCATCTTCAGCTCCCTCTATGCAAATGAAATTTATTTCCTACCTACGGGGACTTTTTACTATCTTATACCATCTACACTTTTCCCAGAGCCTGACAAAGGGACTTTGATCCCTTTGCAGAAAAGGACCATTTTCCTGCATTTTCCCAGTTGGTCTAATAAAAGGTGTCATTTTGGAACCAAGAGTTCTAGTTTTTTTTGTGTCAGGCATGTTTTTGAAAATTTCTGTCTGCAGAAATTAAAGTGCCAGGCTACTCTCTTGCAAAAATGTCAGACAACCTCACAGCTACATACATATTTCCTCAGAATACCTCATCATACATACTCAATTTATTCTTAAGGATTTACAGCCCTACGAAATCACCATGTGAGCTTCCTAGGTCATGCAGTAGCAGTCTATTCTCCCTGACCACCATTGCCTCTTCTTACACAGCTGTGCTATGGAGCTCACTATTTTTCACATCCAGAGTCAGTGATGTTAGATATACACTAGTATTTTGCATTGAATTTGGGGCATCTGTGGAAAACGGAAAAGGCCATACATGTGCAAAATAGATTTTATAATCTTCTTTCAGCATAAGTGTATTGAAGCCATTTTAATGAGAGTCTAGAAGCCAAAAAAAGCAGCCTCCTATGCTGAGAAATGTAATTCCAGTTTTCAAGCTAGAGTACATTTTTGCATCCAAGTTATAAGCCTCTGAAGAACAGGATTTATAATAAATGCTGACAAAGGCTTAATTAGTTCCAGTGGCCTTTGCAGGAACCTATTTTCAAAAACCAAAAAAACCAAAACAAAACAAAATTCCTCAAACCAAACAGCCAGATTAACCAGAAATTTATCAAAGTCTGAAATGTCACTGCATCACCATCTATGGCAATGGCATTCACCTCTGTATAGAATGAAAACAATTCATTCTCTCTTTCTCTGCACGCTATTTTCCTTTTACACAGAGCCTCCCCCTTCCTTTCCTTGAAATCCTGAAAAAGACAAAGATACCTCAGAGACCTCCAAGCACCTATTAACTCACAGACAATTCTGACTGCAGATTAAACATTTTTAAGAAGGCAAATAAAGGGAAAATGCTAAACAAAAGCACATACTCCACACAGGGATGAAACCAACAGCATTCTAATTAGATTTACAAGGAATCGGCAGAAAAGCTTTTACTGCAATTACAGCAGCAGTCTGCACTGATGTTTACAATTCTGTTGTAGTGCCCAGAATTAGCAGAGGCTCTCTAATTGGTTCAGTGGTCTTGATCACTCACTCTGAAGACTATATTCATTTCACAGGTTGCTAGGATCCTTGTCTGGTGCTGATCAACAAGAAGTACACTATTATTTACTAAAACCTTCCTTTTACCTCCACATTAACCAAGAACTGCGGCTTTCAAAGGGAGGGGTTCAGTTAATGTAAAATTATATCGTCTAGTCTTAATTAACAGATGAAGAATCTGCTGCTTCCCTGGGGGGGGTGCTATTCCATTGTTTACTCACTGTTAAAAAATGTTGCCTATTTCTGAAAGACGTCAACACCAAGTCCTCTGATAAGAGTCAATTGGACTTGGATGTTTAACCCCCCACCCCACCTTAGGGTCTTTGGAATTTCCCTGCTGACATCCCAGCTTGCACTGAATGGGGAAGATGGGAGAGGGAGCCTCTTCTTCCCCACAACATCTGCACAACAGCAGGGAACGATTTCTTTAAAGTGCTCCAGAGAGCACTGGAGGGAAGCAGGTTCATCTGCTGTACCCAGCAGCACTCCAGAGCCCCAAGGCTCTTGAACATAAGAGCTGGGCCATCCAGGAGGTGCTTTCATGCTTCCAGCACAAGTAAGGAAAGCATACATGCTCTGCTTCTTTCTAAAGGAGCTACAGTATATAAAGCCAATCCCTTTCCTGCCTCAGCTAGTACCTTCCTTCATTCCCAAGGCTAGATATCCTCCAGGATGCAGCAGATTGGCTCCTAGAATATATACATAGGTATTCTCTTTATCCTCCACATTCACAGGCAGAGCCAAAACAGCAGTAGCTAGCCACCTGCTTAACAAACGCTGCACATAACTTAAACCCAGTCCAGAAGAGCTGACTGTGCCATCATCCCACATTTGGGCACATTTTCCAAGACTCTACACCAGTACAATGCCTCCAGTAAAAGGAAAACATATGGACTGAGGTTCTGTATGCACAGTGGAATACCCACCCCAGCACTGGTTGCTACTGCATTATCGCTACATCCACAGGACCAAAATAATTTGTCAGACTTCAGAATGATTTTAAAAGCATGAGCTTGAAAAAAAAAAATCCATGGAGGGGGTTGTTAGCTTTGTCTTCTGAGTTTTTAAAGTGTGCTCGGTTCACATTTTCAAACATTCCTGCACAATCACAAGGCAAGGGCTTGATTTTTTTTTAATGGAAGTTGACATTTCTCAGGCATTTGCTTGATTCTATCACCAGGTGCTTCAGGAAAAAAAAAATCCCACTTTGTAAGACTCGCAAAAGCTGGTGACATTTAAAAATTTCCTACGCACAAGGTAGGTTCAAGAAGGCTAAGAATGCAAAGCTAAGCCCTCAAAAGTGAGACATGCCAGAATCTTCATTCATCTCCCTTGTGAACATGCACCATGATGCAGTCTTTAATGATATGATCTTATGCTACTGCTTACAGGACCCCTGCCTCACTCAATGCACAGAATAAACAGTGCTCATTTATAATATAATATTTATAACATTGACCAACTACTCAATATTTTGCTTTAATCTTTATTTCTGTGTGTGGGATTGTGTCTTGTTTCCTGGATGCTACTCAAAGCCTGCTCTCAAGAGGGAATAATAGGATTTCTTCATGGTCTTCATACAACTGTCCTCATGATTGTTTCCAAGGGCTTACAAATGTTAAATGAACATAACCTCACAACAAACCTACGAAGAAGGTGGCATAAAAGTGCACAGAAATTAAGGTCAAAACTACCCACTAATTTTAAGTATTCAGTTTAAAATATGTGGAAGCTGAACATTTTTTACATATAATAGACTTGTATTGCTTTTTATCTGGTAAAAGCAGAGATTCCGTTAACTCGGGTTACATCTGTGAGTGCTCATTAATTCTGCAAATCAGACTTCAGGTCTCAAGTCAGATGCCTAGAAATAAAGCACACACAATTATGGCCTACCTGTGAAAAGTTTAAATGATTTGCCCAGCCTCACAGAGGAACTCTATGGCAGAGGCAGGTCAATATCCAAACCTCCAAGGCAGCCTTGACCATGAGATGTTCCTTTCTTTCTCTTCAATCTCATGCCTTGTTTGCTACACAACTTGCAACTCCTGCAACAAGTGTCAATGGGTTCTAGGCAACAACAGAGTCCTTTACTACACAAACTTGCTTTACCCCAAAAGCAGGTCCAGCCAAATGTTGAGTGAGACATAAGAACATAAAAGCTACTATTTACTAGGTCAGACCATGGGTCCATCTTGCCCAGAATCCTGTATCACATGGTGGGACAGAGTAGACACTGAAAGGGGGCCTGACCTGGGTATAACCAGGTTATAATCAGGAATTTTTCCACTGTTCCTCTCTCACTTGCAGCCTCCAGCATTTATGCTCTAGGAAATTGTGATTCAGAGGCTGTATCCCTAACTCCCATGCTCAATAACTACTGATTTCCCTTTCCTCCAAGAATCTGTCCGATCCTTTTTTGAATCTGGCTAAACTGTCCGCTTCCACGGCATCTGGTCACAATGAGTTCCACACCTGAATTACACACGGCATGAAAAAGACCTTACTTTTGTTCGTGTTTAACTTACTATCTAACTGGTTTCATTTTGTGATCCTTAAGTCTTGTATTGTGAGAGATGATAAATAATAAATGCTTATTGACTTTCCCTACACCATTTAATATTTTGTAAACCCTTATCATGCCCCCCCCCCCCAAGTATTTTTTTCCTAAATGAATAGGCCTAGCTTCTTCAATCTCTGCTCACATGGAA
>NW_017728886.1:161864250-161899022 GCF_001723895.1 Crocodylus porosus
GTCCCAACCCAGATCCCTGGGGAACCCTGCTGTTTACTTCTTTCGATCCTAAAAACTGACCATTTATACTCACCCTTTGCTTTCTATCTTTAAGTCAATTTATAATCCACAAAAAGGCATTCCCTGTAATCCCATGACTACCTAACTTCATTAAGAGTCTCTGATGGGAAACCTTATCAAAGATCTTTTTGGAAGTCCAGATGTCAACTGGACTTGCCCTGATCCACCTACTTATTGACACATTCGAAGAACTGCAGTAGGTTGGCAAGGCATGATTTCCCTTTGACAAAGCCATGTTGATTCCTCCCCAGCAAGTCATGTTCATCCATGTGCTGAACAATTTTTATTATTGCTTCTACCAGTTTTCCAGAAAAAGAAGTTAGGCTCGTCAGCCTCTAGTTCTCTGTATCCCCTCTAGAACTTTTTAAATAAGGATAGGGTCATGTGATCATGTCAAGAAACAATGTACTACAATGCCAACACACAATAAGAGTGAATTAAAGTGTCAGTGGCAATTTTATATTCTGGTGTTTCTGAACAGTTAAGTGCTTGACTTTACAACACGTGTGTGTGTGTGTGTGTGTGTGTGTGTGTGTGTGTGTATACACACACACACAACTGTGAAATTTAATCTGAAAAATAATAAGAAATCCCATCAGTCAACATCAGATTGACACACACACCAGTAGGGTTGGAACCTTTTTGATCCACTGTATGGATGTGACATGAACTGATAAAAATGACTAATAGCAATAGTAAGTTTCCAACCTCCACATGAAACAGTAGTAGAGAGAGAAGAGACCCCCCACTTCGCCAAAGGGTTTCAAAGGTCTTGGCTGACACAAGAAAAGCAACACGATTAAGGACTCTTGAGTTCCGTGCCAGGCTCTGGAGAGGAGTGTGCTTCAGTGACCAGGCACAGGCTAACCATTTTCTTCCAAGCTTGCTTACTTCCATCCCAGTCCTTTCTCTCCCCCACCCCGGCTCTTTGTCCCAGCCCCATTCTCACCTACTCAGGCCAGTTTTTCATCACACCCCTATACTCTTTGCCTAGACTGTCCTAACCTGCTCCTCAGGTCATCCTAAATTTAGTCTGCCCCCATCAATTTTCTTCTTACCTTCTTGCCCAGCCAATCTCCCTTTACTCCTCCTGGCTTATCTGAACTGTTCTCCTCTATCATACCAGTGCTAAAACTTCTGAATAGGGGTGCACCAATAAAGACTTTTTTGGCCAATAGAGATGGCCAGTTATTAATGAGCCCTATTGGCCAATACCGATCGGATTGCTGATATGCAGCCTGGCAGCTTGGAGAGCAGTGTCCAGCTGGTAAATCTGTTGGGGGGGGGGAGAGGGAAGGACAGGGAGAGGAAAGAGGCCTTGGGTGGGGCGGTTTCCACTGCTGATGCACCCCAAGGGAGGCATGGGGGCCACATGATCCTCAGATCTGTATGCAAGGCAAGGGCAAGCTGCTGCTGCAGGCTGGGGCTGTGCCCAGCCCATGCACAGCCCTGGCCCAGCCCTGCAGCCAGGAAGAGCTTGGCACTGTCCCCAGCCCCAGCCTGCAGCAGCACCTGCCCTCACCCTACGCACAAGTCTGAGGGGCCCATGTTCCCCATGCCTCCCCCCATCTGTGCCCCCCGGACAAGCTGCTCCATCCCATGCCCTGCTCCACCCTGGCTGGGCAGCACTTGCCCTGCTCCAGCCCCACTCCCTCCCACACAATGGGGGCCTAGATCTGCCCCCCCTGCGCACACCCCTTCCCTCCCCCTGCCCTTTTCCTACAACAGACTTACCAGCCGGATGCTGCTCTCCAAGTTGCCAAGTTGGTCACATGCATGCTGACACTGCACAAATGCACACAACATCTATTGGCTACATTATCAGCCACATCAGCCAAAAAAAGCTGATTGTCAATGGTGTCCATTTTCCTTTTATTGGTGTCAATACGATATGGACCAATGCATCAGTGTACTTCTACTTCTGAAAGGAAAGACCACTGTGGTTTTTCTCTTAAATAACAAAACAATACACTTTCTCTGGCTCTGTTCTCAGAAACAGCTGAAGCGTTTTGCTTGACATTTTCCTAAAAGCCCTTCTGCCTGAGGCAGATGTTCATCATAGGAAATTTCAGAACAAAGAATTAAATTTTGATAAATTACAAGCAACTGGAAACGAGATCTTATAATCATGTAGGACAAAATAGGTAGTACTATCAGCCTACCTATAAAAATGTGATGGACCTCCTGTGTACTAGTTTAACTCCAAGTACAACATCCATCCAGCAGAGGGCTTCAGAATCCCTCCAGTTCATGGAAGGAAAAAAAATCAGCAAAGTCATATGGTTCTCTCCAGAGATGTGGACACTACAAATAAGCAGCAGTTGCAGATCAGAGGTGATAATTTTTCAGTGAGGCTTCCAGCTCCTTTATCAATTAGCTGCTGCAAGGCTGAGAGGAAAAACTCCTAAATAGCTATAAAAATCTGAGCCTCAGATACTATGGTAATAAAAACAAATAAATACCTTGTGTTTAAATACTCTGCCCCTCTCCTTGCCTTTTCCCTGTTTTAAACACTTTATTGTTCAGTAATTCATGCCAAATGAAACACAAGCTCAATTTCCCTGTATTGTGGTGGGATTGTGGTGTTTTGCATTCACTTCAATAATTCTATCAAATATTTTCAGTTATAACTAAAAAGCTGGTGTAATTTCCAGCCCTGTAAAACCACTCTAGACACTGAAACTCAAGCTGGGTCCTTTCCTCTCTGTTCATGAACAATGACAGTTGAAAGATTTTCAGCTCCAATTCTACTTTCTGGCAGACAGCACAATCCCACTGTTGTAAAAATGAAGCATCTGTTCCTTCTTGTGATTATCAAAGGCTAACAGTTGTGTCTGCACACACAAACAGAGGAAATCTATGGGATACAAAGGTGCTATATTTATAAAGAAATGGAATCCGAATGGAATGACTGCTCTTTGTAAAGTAGGATTTCTTCCTAACAACTCTCACAACTAACAACTGTCCATTACTTTTTCAATATTGGCATTTCGCTTAAAACCTCAACTCCTGGAATCACAGTGCTTCACAAAACTATTTCATGAGAGAAAGAGGGAGGAATGGGGATCCTAGTCCCTTCTGTCATGAAGAAGCTTTTAACTGTGACCCCTGATGAGTCAAAACACATGGAAAAGCAAGTAAAAAGTCAATTATTTTTAAGCCACATAACTTTGGGTGGGGGGAGTTGGGCTCCTAATTTTTAGACATCTGGCAGTACTATTCTAAGAACTCACAGCTTGTGGGTATCTCAGGAAGATGGTGGTTTTAAATAGGAAAGGGAGATGGATCCTTTGCAAAAAGCATTGGGAAGACACTAACGAATATATCACTGCATGGAAAAAGGCAAAAAGATGGGAGTTCCACAACATCTGTAATTGTGACTACACAGTAGCTGGTCTTTGTTAGAATGACTAATCTCAGCACAAGTACAGCTACGTGAGTATGCAGCAGCTAAATATTGAGTCAGGTATGATGATTTCTCTGGGCTTTTATTGTGCTCATAGAAATGCTTTATGGTAAAGCTATTAAGTACCGTCTACTTGGGTGCCAGGATGGAATACATCTCTGTGTGCGAGTCAGGTTTCATTTAATCCAATATATAGGACTCTAAATTGCAAATAGTTGTATTTATGATGGCAACCCACGTATCCTGTATTTATCAATGAAAGCTGTCTTTATCAATACACTTGGCTCAGCTGCAATAGCAATCAATAACATACATACTGTAAATCCATTTTTGAATACATTAGCACAAAGAACTACTGGGTTTTGGAAGGCCAGAATAATTTAGACCCAATTAAATGCACAATGATTTTAGCAATTAAGTGGATTACATAATTTTAAGAGACCAATACATAGAGGTAGGGAGAGACGTTAAATGACGGTCAGTGTTTCATGGACTTAGGTGACCCAGTCAGCTGAAGTGTCAAAGGAGTGCCAATTAGACATGCAGGAGTGTTGGTTCGACACTGATATTTGCTGCCACACTAGGCGTAAATCTTGCAGCACAACATTGGTTACAAAAGGTGAAGTGGCAAGGTTCAGAAACCATTGACGCTAGCGTCAGTCATTCTCTCTCTTCTCTTGAAAAGAAAAAACAGTGAAAAGGAGTCGCCCAAAACAAACACAGGTGCACACAGAACCATTTAGTTTAGAGGGCAGAGTAGCCAATATCCCCTCTTCTGACAAACAAGGGGGGACTTTCTAAAGTGCATGTCAACAAGGATAGCAAGAAACAGTCAGTACAAATAGTAAAGAACATGAGAAAACAGCCCTGCAGCACTTGAAATGTCCATGCCTAGAGGTGTTAGGAAATTCAACATGCTTAAAAAAATCGTGGATTTGGATCACAAGCATAAAACTAAGGCAGAAAAAAATCCCAAAACTGTAGTGTCAGCATCCCACAAAGCTACTGAGCCAATGCCAATATTTGTCAAGTGGCAAGGGCTGGCTTTTATGACATGTTGCAGTAGACATCTCCTGGAAGGTGATGAACACCCTTCAGTTTAAATGCAGTAACAGGTGACCTGCAGCATCTGACACAAGCCTCATGCAGCATTTGTGCCAGTACTGAAGAGTCCACTTCTATTTTCTCCCAAGGGTAAAAGGGGGAAGAAGAGAGACCATAACAACATTTATTAACCCCTAATTTAAACATTATAAACTGCTGACTTAGGGCTAAGAAGAAACTTGGAATATTTCCTATTGTACAAAAGGAGCAGAACAATTCTCCTGCGGATGGTTTAAGGGGGAAAAAAAAAAAAAATCAAAAGATGGTGACAAAGCAAAAACAAAATGCCAACAAGCCTTTCCAAAATGCCTACTGGGGATTTTTTAGCCTGTTAACAAATCATTAAAATTATAAAAATAAGCCCTTGCATATCTACAGTTCTTGTAACAATCTTTATGAACCAGGTTCATTATTCCATATATAAAAGAAAACTAGTGTCATACATGAATCAGGTACTTGGTTATAAAACATATAATATCTACATGAGAAAAAACACTCATCTTCACACAGCTGCCAAATATCCCAGAATAAATGTCTTCCCATTTCCAAACTCAGCTGTCTAAAAGTTTAGATATATTAGCAAGAATTTATTTCATTAAACATATAATCCTGTTTACACTTCAAGAGCCTGGAATCCCAATAACTCCGTATTACTGCCTTGAACCACAGTCAGTAATGGAGATGCTGCCGGTATCTCCCCAGTCAGAATTCCAGGCTCTGCCCCCTGGAAAAATAAGACCTTGGCATGTGCATAAGTGCGTACTGAACTTATGCCTTTCAGGGCCATGCGACAACTGCCAGTATTCAGGTTAAATGATCAAAACATGAAGAGGCAGCGTTAAGAATTCTTATCATTTTAAAACTTTAAAAAGCCATATTCTATCCAAATCAGGGGTCCTTCCCTATGTTGCATCTTTAAAAATATCCTGAAAAGGGCACCTTTGTTTCTCTTATACTAATAGCTTGATTAGGCTTCAGGAGGTATAAGGGAGACATCATACTGTATAGCAAAAGCAATGATGCTTGGAGGCATTTACTTTTTCAAGGCATTGTGTCTTTCAAAGGAGTATGCTGGCAGATAGACCCTGCTTCACAAGGTACAGTCGCTCCTTCTGATGTATATCCAAGGATATTCCTTTCCCTTTACACTCCCCACCTTCTGCAACTCAATTATAGCTGTCCTAGTGCAGGAATGGTTTCTAACCCTCCTTCACTTGCACTGGCCTTGTGCACCCCTTCTTGAGTGGCCATAATTTGTCCCTACAGCCATCAATTTTGAACAGCCCTTATAGAAGCATGCATCTTCATTTTAGTCTTTCAAATGCAAAGCTTTTTATATTACAACAGCCCCCTAACTGAGGAATAACAGCTCCTTGTTTTCAGCCTACCCCCAAACAAAAAAAGAAAGAAATCAGTAACATTTACTTCTTGCATTCATGCTTCAGTCACATACAGAGAACAATGCAGACTCCTACCTGTCATTGCCCACAGCAACAAGCAGAGAGTGCCAAGCCCAAAAGCCATTCTTCACCAGGAAAGCAGTGACAATCACCTTGCTTCCAACCAGCCGTATGGAGATGATATGACCTTAGTGTAGATTCCCTCTATTACTGTTTAGTACCCCACTGCGGCCTTCAAGGACTGTAACAGACAGCAGAGGAAGAAACAGGTCAGAAGTGAACACTAATTAGACTGTTAAAAGTAGAAGCAGACAGACAGGATAAGTGTAGGCTTCCTATTATTTCCCTGGTATCTGCGTGATAGGCAATACAGTAGATTAGGCAAAAAGATAAATTACTTACCTGTAATTCGTTCTTTGAAGGTGCAGAAATATCTACACACTTGGTTCCCTGCAGCTCCAAACTATGAAAAAGGAGTAACCCAAGATGTTGTTACTTACCAAAGAGAGTTCACCTCAGCTTTAAAGGAAAACTGCAATGCAACCTTAACCCTGAAGCAAAGTGTAACACCTTCAGTAGGAAGAGGTGCAGACAGAAGTAACCATTTTCGCCCAATCTTCCCACAGGAAGCAGGTTATGGCTGTGACCAAAGAAATGCACAGCTGCAAACAGCTTAAAAATGGCTGACTGGGTGAAAATCTGACCCCTCGTTGCATGGGTGATTGGTGCCTCCCAAGTCTGGGGGGGGCACCAGACTGCCAAAGGGGGGGCAGGGGGGGGCAGGTCACCAGCAGCAGATCACCAAGCCCAGAACAACCTGCGGCGAAACCAGAAGCGCATTTCCACTGACACTTCCAGTTTCGCAGCTGATGCACGGTCAATCTTAGAGAGTGACAGGTATGCTCGCATGATCCCCCTATGCGTCACCAATGCCTCATTGCATGAAGCATCAGATAAAGATATTAAAAAATGTAGCATGTTTTGTTACTTGCATCTCTGGAGCTGGCAGCCTGTCCTGTTTTCAGATGGGAGGGGAAAAAGAGAGCAGATGGAGCTCAGTCTGAGGGTATTCAGTCCCCCCTGGAAGATGGGACAGGTATATTAGAGCCTCCCCCCCCAGGTGGGGAGGCCCCAATCCACCTATCTGACCCTTCAGCACCAGCCAGGGAGCCCCAAGAATCAGCTCCCTCTGCTGCCTTTTCCCACTCCCATTATGAAAACAGTGAGCACTGGCAGAGCTTGGCCATTGCTATGGGAACTAGCTGGGGCTGGGAGCCTGTAGCTAGGTTTCCCTCCCTCTGGAACCAACAGTGAACTTCTGTTTGGTCTGGGGCAATGCTGTAACTCAGAACACTTTGCAAAAATCATTCTGAGTTACAGCTGGGAACTGCATTTCTAACTGCACCCCTATACAGTCCTAAGTTCCAGGGCACATGTCTACACGTGTGCCCAACTGAGCAGTTGTTCCTGCACAGTCATTTGGTTTTTGCTTTAGCAGGAACTAAATGGCCATGCAGTAATTGCCATTACTGAACAGTCCCAGTAGTGCATGGGTTGTTTCTGACCCTACTGCACAGTAGCCCATCACTACTTGTGCAGTACTGTCAGGGTCACGGTTCGTGCCCTCCAACAGTACGTTGCCATACTCATTGCTATGGCAATGTAGTGTCTTGTGTAGAGTGAATTAAGTGAGATCTTTATTCATTTGGAACTGCTTGTGTAAAAGAAAGCAGAGCCTCCTGGGAATTTTCACTGAAGAGACCAATCTAGTCACAGTCCCTCAGACCAATCTCAGCAATTCATAAAAAGCAGGGAAGAATTCAGACAATTCCCCCATTTCAGCAGGGGAAAGCCAAGGTGTATATAGACAACTACAAGCTACCAACACTGTGGTGTTTGTCTTGTTACGCTTTAAAAGACTAGGTTTGTCTTGTTATGTTTTAAAGGACTAGGTTCACCCTGTGTAACTGCAAAGTTACTGATTTATAATATGTTTAATTAAGTAATACCAGGAATTACTCTGGCCTATTTGCTTAACTGGGCATATCAACACAAGATGTTTACTGCACAGTCAACTAATTAACTGTGCAGTAAACATATCAGCATCTATACATGCACCCCTATTAGGGCACACAAAACTAATAAACTCCACAGCAGAGTATTTACAAGTCCTACCCTGCTGTGTAGTTTTTGCGCATGTAGACACTGAGTCGTCTGGTTGGGACACGAGGGTGTTTCTGTGTGGAGGGCTGCCTCCCAGCTAGCCTCATGCTGAAGCACCCTCATGCCCCAGCACACTGAGTCCAGCCAGAATATGGCCGGGCTGGCAGGCTGACCCCCCTGGGCCTCCTGCCAGCTGGAGCTGCTGTTATCTGGCTCAATATTGCTACGGTCCAGGCTCATATGTAAACCACGTGCCTGGGAGGTTCCTAGAAGCAATAAACCAGGAAGCAATAGGCTCTGCAATTTATTGCTGCATGCTAATGGCTCATGTAGATGCCATTAACACGCAAAAACTAGGCCATGGAATACAGAGGCTCATCAGATAAGTGAAGAAAGCTATGCTTTTGGCTAGGTATAGCTGTGACTCTATAAGGAGAGGACCCATGGCCTCCTTGAGTACTCACTGAGTGACATGTAAATCTTTGTGTTCCTGGGGCCTAAGGTCCAGCCCTGGCAGAAGTGATCTGCACCTGACTGCTGCTGCCACACTGCCCCTTACAACATGTATTTTTATGACAAACAATTGTGCTGCTAATGGGACCATGACAAATGCAGGGAAAAAAAAGTTTATATCAGCTGATGTAAAAAGAACAACATCTAAAGAAGGCAGGTAATTTAGCAGCTCTAGACCAGCTGGACTTTAGTTCTCCAAGTAGAGATTATTGTCGGGGGGGGGTTGTCTTGTTTTTGGGGGGGGTCGGGGGGTTAATTTGGTCTTTGTAAAGCATCTAGCCTAGTAGGGACCTAGTCCACAACTGAAGCTCCAAGGAACCGCACTCCAGCAAACAGCCAACAACAGACCATTCCTACACAATCTAAAGAACAATGCAACACCAATTAAGCAATAAAAGAAGAGTCTCCAGGGGCCCCAGACATACTTTTTAGATTTGAAGAGTCCTTAAATGGAAAAGTTAAGTAGGATTCTTAAGCCCTCCAACGTGAAAAAGAGCCACTTTGGCAAACTGCCTGCAAAAATTGTGCAAGATTAACTTTTCAAAAACCTGACATTGAATTACAAAGAAAATAATTTGGCCAGCATGGCCTTCATTCTACAAGACAAGGAATGAAATCCCTTTTCTGAGAGAGAGACTATTACAGAAAATCTAGAATACTAAACATTAAACCAATTCTCCTCCAATGTAGTCAAGTAATACACAACCAAGAAAATGAGGGATCCAATTTTCAGAGAATGCGGCTTCATGCCTGACAGTATTTTGATATTTGCAATTACCATTCCCTCTCAAAAAGAAGTTCCTGTAAACTACATGTTAATTGCTTCCCACTCTGCTGTAATTAGTAAGCGCCAAAACAAAATCTTTATCTAGTACTAAAAATGGCCAATAAAAAGCTCTTGATATTTGTTCTGGGGTTTTGTCCAAAAACGACTAACTTATAATATGGTCAGTTAAATAATACCAGGAATTATTCTGGCCCACTGTGCTTACCTGAAAAAGAAATTGGTGTTTACAGAGCACCTCTCCACAAAGGATTTCAAAGCAATTACAAGCTTTACTTTCAACTGCTTTTAGAGCAAGATTAGGGACAAACAAGTAGCTTGGCTAACCTTGACCAATTCTTTCAATTTAAAAAGAGATAGCACTTAAAGGAGTTGAAGCAGGAGCTTAAATTTGGCAGTGTGTCAGAGAGGTGCCTTCTTGTGGGCCTCCGAAAACCCATCCTGATTTGAACAGTAGAACTTACTAGAGGCTTGTTTCTAACGAACGCTGAATGCCTGCACTGGCCATGCTTCACAAAATCCCCGAAACAGCCACAAAGGTCAGCTGCATCTTCTTAGGATGGAAAAGACTGATGATCCTTTGTCCCCAGGGGACATGCACTGGGTTTGGAATTTTAAAGAAGTCAAGTTTCACCTCTCCTTCTGATGGGGGGTTATTAACTTGGTATACTTCACACCTCTAATTATTAATTAAACAAGGCTTGAATACCCCTGCCTCCAGAATGCAGGTAAATATCAGCCCTTCCATTCTTTCCAAAACAGGTACAGATTCCTGTCACTTCTGAATAGCATCTAGGTCTCTGATATGGAAGACCCTGGCCCCAGCCATTTAGCTACAGGACAAGCACTGGTTGTATTGTAACGTTTCTGGTTTGCAAGTGTTCATGTTGTAACAATGTTACATGCCTTCATTTTCTCTAACTTGTACGGAGGGGGGCAGGGGGAAAGGGGGGTTGAGGGTGGAGGTGGGAGTTAAGAGACAACGAAGCCGAAGTTGCCTGGCCAAGTGACAGAAAACACAGCATCCATCCAGAGAGTGCAGAACAGCTTTGTTGACATTTCAACAAGGTAAGATTAGAGGCATACCCAGGAATCCAGGGAAGAGAAAGAGATGAGCATCTCAATGGATGGAACAGCCCAAAAAACAGGATGTTGGCCTGGGAGCTAGAGAGTCTGAAGCAAGGGAACAGCCAGGCTATTCTGTGCACTGTGCAAACTGGAGAGGAAACAGCTGATATAACCTTGGGGTATTCAGTGTGCAGGTTGGATTGGGAACAGAGAGACTGCTTAACTCTTTGGAAAGGACAGGGTCTTCTTGTTCCACAGCCTTTGCCCCCAACTAAATGAGTTTGTTTGTTCCATTTATATGTCACCCTCCCCCCAAAACTGGCAAAGCAAATTTAGTGAGGTTCCACAAATACCCACTCGATCATGTAAACACTTTAACAGCTCATTGCAATCAACCTCCAAGGCTGCTGAAAGATCTAGTAGGATCACAGGAGGGCACAGTTTTGCCTGCTGGTCTCCAGAGAAGACTACCAGGTTAAGCATTCCAGCTTCCAGTGGCAAAAATTCAGTCTCTCTGCACAGCCTTAACGGCTACATTTTGATGTAGGATTTCCGAAAAACTCCCTCATCCCTGCTGTGCCATTTTTTTTTTTTTGGGGGGTTTTTTTCTTTTAACTCTAGGGCAGTGTTTCTCAACCTTTTAAGTAGCAAGTACCCCCTGACTTCTGAGCACAGACTCTTTATTAAATCCAGGACAAAAGCCAGGCTGACAAGTCCAAGCAATTAATGTTCTAATGTCAGAGGTTCCCCTTGCATATGGGAGACCCAAGCCAGCCTAAGCAGGAGAGTCAGTGGTTAAAGCATAGATGGCTTTTGACCTGTTCTGAAGCAAACCTGTTCTAAAGGATGTGCTTGGGGGACTGATGCAGGGTGGGGGAGGAGTGATGTGGGTGACCCACGAATGGGATCCATGCCTGTCCTGGCTTGTAAAACCAGTTGGGAGAGACTGAGGCCACTCAGGTCAAGAGACTGTCAATGCCTCCCTTTGGGACATTCCTAATTCTGTGATTGCCTGGCCTCTACTGAAGAAACCATTGCTTGATGCCGACTCCCCAGTCAGTTATTGCCTTGTCTCCAACCTCCACTTTTTAAGGAAGATCACTAAATGAGTGGTTTCCCTGCCCAACAGCTTCAGGATCTAATTAAAGAGGACATGTCTTCTGTGCCACTTGGAAACTGAGATGCACTCCTTCCCCTTTGAAGCAATGAAGCCCCTCTCTCAGGATCTGAACTGGAAGGTAGTTCCCTGGGCAAGGCCCAGGTGGGGGCTGGGATCTCACAACTGGAAAGAGTCAGGTCTCTCTCCTACCATGCCCACTCCCTCTGGAAGCCATGCCTGGGTTGGATTCAGGGAGTGCTTAGAGAGCAGGCAAGGCCAGAGTAAACACACCTCTACAAGTCTCCTGGAAAGCACTGTTTGCATGTGCTTAGCTTATGGAGCTTGTAAAGCCAAGTTACCCTTGTGTACTTAACATACTGAATGTGTTACAGGTCTTCCTCTGGTGGCTTGTCTGATGCCAAGTGCTGCAGCTTTTTCTTTAGAGCAAAATCTCTGCAGCACTGAATGTCTTGGCTTTGGACCCCAATATTGCTGCCTGGGGGCCAGAAAGTGGCAGAATATGGGTTTGTCTAGAAAGTTAGCACTGTTATAAAGTCTCCCTTAAAAACACTCAGACAAGGCTGCCAGGTTAACCATTCCAGCTTCCAAGAATTCAGTCTCTCTGTACAACCTTAACTGCTACCTTGTGGTGTAGGACTTATGAAAAACTCCCTCATCCCTGCCTATCCGCTGTGCCTTTTTTTTTTTAAACTCTAGGGCAGTGTTTCTCAACCTTTTAAGTAGTAAGTACCTCCTTCTGAAAATTTAAATAAGTACCCCAACACTCAATTTTCCAGGGGATTTTATATTTACAGACTAATGTGTGCCATATGTTGGAAGAAGGGCTGTGTATATAAGGCCATGATATGATAGATGTCTGATCTGGTGCGGGTAGGGTTGCCACCTTTTACACTAGGGGTGCACAACTCAAGTTGAAGTCAACAGCAAAACTACCTTTGTTTGGACACTGTGTCAGATCCAGTGTACATCAGGTAAGTGCTTGATGTGCAGGAGGCAGGCAGACAGACAAAGCCACCAGGAAAGGAAAAAAACAAACAAACAAACAAAAAAAAAAATCAGTGAGCTGGGTCCACACACTCCTCCAGGGGGAAGCAGACTACAGCTACAGGGAGAGATTCAGACACAAAACAAGCTCAGCACTATGTGCTACAAAAACAAAATGATTTGTTTCCACAATAATGCCCGGCAAACCTGCCCCAACCTACCCCACTCTGTTGTGCTGTATGCTTCCAAGCACACCTCACATGAGGCAGCATCAGTTCGTTTTCCTTGATATAATTAAATAACAAGACATCCAGACACATTTAAAACCATGTAGATAAGCAGTCTCGTTTAAACCAACAAAGCCAGGAGATTCAGTGTCAAATCTCTATTCTTTGGTTATAATACAAGACCTTTTTATTTTCATAACAATATGAGCACAAGAGGCAATGGTGCTAGCATTACCTTTGAATTTGATTGGCTTCCATACCTTGAAGTTGGACTTGTAATCTTATGTATGTTTGGGAGGACTGCCTAGAAATGACTCTATGCAGGTTTATGTGACAATAAATATATATAATTACCTTACAGTGAAAACCAATTATTTCCTGTGAGCTAGCTGATAGTTTTTAGCTTTGGACAGCACCTTGGTACCACACTGTGGAGAACACAAAATAAATATAAAACCAAACCAAAAACAGCATTCAAAAGGGAAAGGAATTTCTTATGTTTCTCCCAGAACTTTTCTTTGAAAATCAGTTCACCTGGATTTTAATACACAGTGAAGTCATTTTCCTTGTTAGAGAAAGGGATCAGCCAAGCAGAAATATATTGACATCTTCCACATGCAGTTAGCCCAGGGTCACAACAATAAGTATTTGTATAGATTGTATTACCTGGATTAGGGAATACGTTTAAAACCTTGGGCCCCAGGATGATGAATATAGCACTAGACAGCCAATCAGGGCTTTAGCTTTCTCCTGCTGAAATGAAAGGCAGAACATCCACCAAGATAAGTCAGGCCAATCTGAGAGAGCTTGAAACCTTCAAAGGGAGCTCACTCTCTTCATCGATAGTACTCCGATCTGTTGTGAAGGCAGCTCACCTTCCAGGTAAAATAATTAAAGAAAGGGCTAGAGGTTTAGTAGAGCCAGCACCATACCTAGACTCCTGGCAGCCCTGGACAAACTTTTAGTATCAGGCCCCCCTTCACCAGAGATAACCATAATAATAATTTAAAAATTACCATTTTCAGGCCCCCTTTCTGTCCAGCCCCCAGGTGGCTGCCTGGTTTGCCCATGCCCATGTCCGGCCCTGAGTATATCTACAGACAGTGGAGCGAGCCCTAGGAATACCTTGTATATTTATACCAGTACATCTATACCTTGCATATCTATATACGGTGGCGTGAGCCCTAGGAATACCATGCCCCTTAGCAATCTCACCTCCAGGCAGAATTTCCATTGCCAGAAACCTGTGCTCTTGAGTTACTCTGCCAGGAAAAAAAGAACAGCATGAAAACAACTTGAAACTACTTTTAAAGAAAGCTAACTAGTTTAAGCTGATAATCTCCCCATCATGCAACAGGATGAAACAGCAAAGAGAATGTATTACTTATTAGCCTTGGAGATCTTTTCATTATATACAAAAGAGCAATTTAAAATCTAAGTTCTCTCTAAAAACTATCCTACTAAATAACCACAAATAAATCTCTTTAAGCAGAGCTTCAACTCATCTTTTCTCCAGCTATTATGCCACCACATTAAGGTCCAGGTCTTAGTGCAATAATATAGAAGAAAAAAATCCAACATAACAGCAGCACCCACTGGTAGCATCACAAGCAACAGACCCAGGGCACATGCAAGCATCAGGATGTTGGCCAAGGATGGTACCAGAATTGTCAGCATTTCCAAACTCATATATGTTAGGCATGTAAGAAAAAGGGAGTGATTTTCAAATCATCCCCAGCTCCTGCTGAAGACAAATGAGACTTGCCAAGGATCAGGTCCTTTGAGGAAAAAAAAAGTCCTGTGAAGGTGTCTAACAACAGACAGACAAGCCTGAAAACCCAGATCTCTTAATTGTAGGCAGAAGCTTCTTCATTACAACTGCCTCTATCATTGGCAGTTCAGACCTCCTCTTTGCTCTTTTTGTGCAGGCTCCTGTGTGCCTTGTTCCATAAGTGCTGCAGGCTGGCTCATCTCTCTGACCTTACAGGGTGCATCTGCATGAGATACTTCCTGCCGAGTTGCCTAATTAGCACTGCAGTAAAGCATCACTGTCCACACCAACATTTCCTAACTGGTGTGCCATGGCATTTTGGGCTACAGCCATGCCCCATCTGCTGCTGTGGACAAAGACAGAGAGCATGGCTCCAGCCAGACAGGGGACACAGCTCCAGCCCAGAATGCTGTCCAGCTGGCCACACACCACGCATCCCCGTTGGCATCCAGCTGGCCACCCACCACCCCGCATCTGGTGTGCCAAAGTTCTTTTTTATTTAGGTAAGTGTGCTGTGGGGCGAAAAAGGTTGGGAAACACTGGTCTACACATGCATTGCTATTAAGACGGAGTAAGCTAATTAACTCTGGCATAGGATTGTACTGCCCAACACAAGTACTATTCTATGGTGGTGTTATTTACTCTGGCACACGCGTGTAGATGGTGACCAAGGCTGACTGCGACATAAGGGTGCTACAGTGCAGGGCTGCCTGCTGGCTATCCCCACACCATAGCACCCTGGTGTCCCAGCCAGTCACTCCACAGCATACTGAGCCAGGCAGAAGCAACCCTGTGCTGGCAGGCTTAGCCCCCCGAACCCCCTGCCACCTGGGGCTGCACTGCCTGGACTCAAAATGCCGCAGTAGGCACATGTGTAAATGTTGCATCCAGGAGGAATAGACTCCTCTGTGAATTACATCTGGGAGCAATAAACTCTAGTGTGAGCTGCACCACTAAACTCTAGGAGTTTATTGCATCAAATTAATTTCACATGTAGATGCGCCCATACAGTAGCTCCTGCCAATTCCATCAGTCCATTTCAGAACAATAACAGAATAAATACTATGTAAAACAAACTACATGGTTAAGAACACCCTCTCATACTATACTAAAGGACTGTATGGCTTCCTGGCTGATGTGTCCAACACCCCCAGATGTTAAATAATTCAAACAACACTAATAAAAAAGCAAAAAAGTAACCCTTCCTTTAACTTATAATTTTACTTTACAGTTTTTAAGTAGACATGACAGCTTCCTGGATAACGGATGACTCTTATAATTGCTGCAGATACAGGGAACAACAATGAAATTCCTAAAGATGAGACACTTAAAAGGTTACACGGTACTAAGAGCAGTTTGCAGTAAAAATCAATGAACAGTATAATTGCTCTGCTGAGAAATTAAAGTGCCATTATTAGTGCTGGGATTTACACTATATGATGACATACATAGTAACTGGAAACAGGTCAAAACCATCTAGAATTAGTGCTCCTTAAATTGCAATACAGATATCATTTGCACAGCACCTAGTGAATACACATGCCAGAATGCACAATGCAATGTGGCAAAAGCCAGCTATTCAAAAGCTAAACTCAATAAATTCATCAGCCTGTTAAAGATGCCAGACTTCACACCACTTTGGATTCTCAACTGGCAGACACAAAGCATTAAAGTAAACCCCAATCTTGGAAAGACACACCTGAGGAAAAACTGTTGGGTTATTCCTGCAAATCAACAGATACTTTGGTTTCTGATTTTTTTTTAATTATTCTTATTTTCATATAGGGGTTTCTCCTCCCATTTCTCTGTATTTTGCTGAATATGCATTCTTCAAAAGGTACTTATTCAGGAGTGGAAGGGACTTCAAGAAGTTATCTACAGCAGTGGTTTACGATATTTTGGATCTTGCAGCCCACCTTAGCAACTGTAAAGAGATCCACATTACTTTGGAAACTGGAATTCATACAGCTGGAATGAGAAGTAATTAGCCAGAACCAGCGGCATAGTGGAGTTACCATAGTTCAGAACCAGGGGAGGATCTGAAAGGAAGTGCAGTGGTCTGACTGTACCCCCACCCATTTCAATTAGAGTCACAGTGCGCTCCCACTGCCCAGAGTTATGGCCTCAGCCACTCTGCACCCCTGCCTTTTCAAAATCCTAGAACCACTCCTGTGCAGAACTATGTCCACACAAGGAAGCAGCTTGAAGGTACTCAGTTTACCTCTGCAGCCACTATATACCCTGAACTAGAAACAGTGTGGTGGCATTAGCATGGCACTATGCTTTTTAGCTCTGCCTCTTAGCAGAGCTAATTAACCCACCAGCAGTACCACTCTAAGGGTGGCAATACTGCTTCCCATTCAGGAGGTATCACAGTGTGATGCTCCTTGTTGACCTACGAGCATCTGGTAGGGGGGAGGGTTGGCAGATATCCCTACCTCCCCTATCTGCCCTTGCAGTTCACACATGGCACATTTTGAGAAATGCCAATCCAGTGCTCCCACCTCCTCCAAGAAACGGTAGGATCCCAAAGCCCAAGCATACCTAGAACACCCCGACAGATGTCCACCTCACTGATTTTTAATAAGACTCAACAAGGATTCCACAACTGCCCTAGGAAGTCTGTTCCAAGGCTTGGCTATAGTTAGAAAGCTTTTCCTGATGTCTGACCTAAATCTCCTTTGCTGCCAACAAAGCTGACTGCTTCTTGCCTTATCATCCTCATAGACATGGGCAACATTTGATCGCTGTCCTGTGCTGTCAAAACCAATGCCAGCTTCAACCTAAGTGAAAAAAGACAGGGTTTGCGGATGCATGTCCATTCCAATCCTCTAGGGATGGTGGCAGAAATATAGCTCAAAATTTTCAATGCTGAAAGTCACTGTCATCTGACCAAAGGCTTGTGAGACGAGTCTGCATAATCTATCAGTGGCAGGCAGTTATTTGGGCTGGAGGGCCACTTACATTTTGGCCAGCTGTAGAAGGCTGGGGGCGGCCTGGCCTTGGCCCCCCACCACGGCAGTTTACACCATGTAGTGGAGGGCAGAGGGGGGACAGGGAGATGCCAGTTGATCCTATCCAGCCCCAGCCCCATCCAGCCCTCACTCGCCACCAAGGGTGCCAGACAGAGTAAGCAGGCAAGTGAATGGAGTCTCCATAGAGGCCAGCCTGGGACCCCCTCAGTCAGGGTATGCTTGCCCAGATGGGGCGCAAGACAGGCAGGCAAGGCCAGGGCTGGAGCCAAGATCATGGGGTGGTGACAGATCCAGGGCAGAGCCACAATCCACTCCCCTGCATGTCCCTGCAATGGGCTCTGGCTCTGCAAGCAGTGGCCAGCCCCTGGGAGAAGAGGACCAGCTGCAAGTGCCATGGCCCATGCTGCTTACCGCACCTGGGCCAGGTGTGGTTGAAAGACCTACCATGGGCCAAACAGAATCACTTGGCAGGCCAGATCTAGCCCACAGGCCTTATTTTGCCCATCCCTGGTTTATGTCCAATTCCTAGCAGGTGTTCTCATAAAAGACACCAATCACAATCTGCTGCCTATCCCATTAGAAAAGCCAAAATCAAGCCAAAGTCTCAGTAAACATCACCCCCCCAACTTTTGATATCAGAGGTGGGCCTTGTAGGCCAGAGTTGAAATGTGTTGAGTAAACAGTGCAATGGAAACCTGAACAGAACAGTGAACAACAATTCATGAACAAAAGATTCCTGACTTCAGAGCACAGCAAGTCTCGCCATGAACATCAAAATAAACATGGAGATAATGTTCTAAACTGCTTTTTTATAACAATTAAAAATTGATCTAGGTTGCAGCTAAAAGCACATTTTTACAATTGAGCTTTAAGCCCTTTAAAATGCAAGCATCTTTTCAATTATGAGAACTCATGATTTTATTGCAAATTTGGGGATTTTAAGGGGGTTTGTTTAAAACTCCAGTGTTTCAAGTAAAGTGACTAATTAAGAACCTCAGCCCTAATTTAAAGAAAAAAGTTTGGTTCTTATGATCACTGAGAAATCCTTGCAAATTTGAATTTTACTGACTCAACTTCAAGAATACAAGAGAAATGGATAGCTAAATCTTAAATACATTATGTTATGTTTTTCTGTGCTTTAAATTATCTTATCTCAAGTATAAAAGTAAGGTTTCTCTTTTTATGTCTCTTAAAAATAATATCACCTAATTAATAATATATCATTCAGCAAATATGAGCAACAACTCCGGATTCTAGGTCAAATGGACCTGCCTACAACTGAGCTGTATTCCTCCTGCAAATCTACATATGTGTATATTATGGAAATGCACTGAAGGATTTAGGGGTTAAAGACAGGCTCTGAAGTTAATTAAATATGTGATTAAATATATTTATTATAGTCTCACATGGTAAATCACAAGCTGATTGGCTGAAATAGGCACATGTGACTAAGGTCAAGTTCAGCAAGACTGCCTGCAGAGCTAATCAACCGTTGTTTAGGCTAAAATTATTGAACATCCATTGATTCAGAGTCATTGAGTCAAATGACCTGCAAATGGCTTTGAGACTGCAGAACACCCTGCAAAAAAAAACAAACAAACCCCAAAAACAAAACAAAAAAACCCCCCACACACAAAATCCCAAAACCCTCCTATAACTCATTCCCATCTTGTTTCCTGCTCTTTGATAGGGCTTCAGTCTCAGCTGGATTTTACATGTTATGGGAATTCACACAAGGGTTCAGGGAAAATAAGGGCAGAGAGAGGAAAATTAGGTTCATCATCTTGGCAAAAGAAGGCTAACCACTCACTTGACTAGAGGCCAGTGTCTTGTTTATTTTTTATTCTAACCCAGTAAAATGTCACTATAATGTTCATTATCTCAAGTCATCCTGGTGAAGTAAATCTCATGCCTGTGCCAGTAAGTTTTCCTGACAAGTTTTCAAAGCTGAGATAGATAGCATTACCCATCACCCTGAATACAGAATATGAAACACAAGATGGAAATTGCAATGTGCACTACAGTCATAATGCCTAAAAGACTAAATCACATCTTACATAGCCAACAGAGCCTAGGGACAAAAGTTACACACAAGTGATCAGAAACTGGTTTAAACCTGTAACAGAACAAAAGTTTAGTGCATATAAGCCGGTTTCAAAGTGGACAAAACCAGTTTAAGATAAACCCGGTTGAATGTAGTATCAGATTTAACTGATTTGGGTCAGCCTGGTTTATGGAACTTCTGTCCCAGACCCCCTTCCAGGTTTAAGTTAAATCAGAGTCCTCCAGCATGCTTTGCAGCCCTGGACTGGGTTGTGCTTTCTGCAGGAGAGCAGGTGTAGCCTCACCCCTCTGCTCTCTAGTTAGAGCAGGAGGGGGAAGCAGAGGGGGCCAGACACTGCCCTGCCATGGCCCCCTGAGGCAACAGGGACAGGGAATGGGATTATTCCCCCCCCCCTCCCCTCAGGGGACACCAGACAGGGTCTGCCTGGCCGGGACGTAGCAGCCCCTGTCAGTCATTCCCCCGCCTTGCTGCTCCAGTGGTGGGGGAGGGGGGTGTGCAGCCTCAAGCAAATGGGGACAGTGGGGGGTTTAGTTCTGCCACCATCCTGCCAGCACAGAGCTATCCTGGGACAGAGCCAAATGAGTATGCAGCTCGGGCAACAGTTCCAGCTAAACAGCCCCTTCTACCCACTGGAGAGCAGGGCCCTGGCCAGAGCCAGTGTGCATGATGCAGGCTTGCTCCCTCAGCCCCAAGTCCTATTACCTACACCTGCCAGGCATCGAGCTGGGTGTGCCCTGCTCACTGTTCCCCTACAGTGGTGGCAGCACAGCACGGTCCCATGTAGCAAGCACAGGGTGCTACCCCTGCAGCTTCCCTGCTCCTGCCATTGCCATTAGGGGGGCTGCCCTGGCTGTAGTGGTACATGCTCCCCATGCTGCCAAACTGCAGTTTGCCACTGAATGGGTGGACAGCAGTGGCAAAGCCATGGGGGTAGTGCCCCACACTTAGTACACAGGGCCATGTTGTGCCTATGGCTTCCCCATCACTGCCACCCAGGGTGCAGACAGATGCTGTCCGGGCATAGTGCCCTTAAGGTGAAGGGAGCAGGGTGGGGGGTTTATTCTTCCCTCCATCCCCTCTCCCACCAGGAGAACGCAGTCAGCCCCAGCTGCCTCCTCTACCGCTCACCCCTGGCTAGAGGGACCCCAGCTGGGGTTACTGGGGGGAGAGGGAAATAATAATCCCCTCCCTGCTTGTGCTCCCTAAGACACTATGAGAGGTTGCTGCCCCATAAGGGTCCACCTCCCACCCCTCACTGCTCCAGCAGTGGGGTGGGGGCATGGCCAGACACCAATCAGCATGGCCTCCTGAGGCAAAGGGGGCAGAGGGGGGTTTATTCTCCTCTCTGTCCCCTCTCACCCTGGGGGACCCAGCCAGGGACTGCCTGACCAGGAGCAAGCAGTGGATACAGCAGCTGGGGCTGGCAGACTCTGGCTGCCATCTCCCCATGGGAGAGGGGACGGAGGGGGGAAATAAACCCCCTCTCTGCCCCCTTCAGCTCAGGGGGGCATGCCAACTGGCATCAAGCCACTCCCCCACTGCTGGACTGGTGAGGGGTTTTATTATCCTTCCCTGGCCCACCAGCAGGAACCCCAGCTGGGGTCTGCCTGGCTGGGGCAAAGCAGTCCATCAGGCATTCCCCCACTCCCAGCAGTAGGGGCAGAGGTATGGCCAGACGCTGGCCTGGCACGGTCCCCTGAGGCAAAGGGGCCAGGGAGGGGGTTTATTCACCCCTCTGTCCCCTCTCCCACTGGGGGCCCCAGCCGCCGCCTCTGCCACTCACATCCAGCCAGGCAGACCCCAGCTGGAGTCCCCCAGGGGGAGAGGGAACAGAAGGGAAAATAACCCCCCTCTCTCCTGCCTTCACTTCAGGGGGACATGCTGGTCAGAATCTGGTCATGCCCCTGCTGCTGGACCGAAGGGGGGATGGTGTCCCGGGGAGCACAAGCCTTGTCCTAATGGAGCGTTACACTCTGGGTGGGAGCAGGGGCAGCAGCAGTGGCAGGGCTTGGAAGGGTGGCTATGGGGGCTAAGCTGAACTTTGGGGTGGCTGTAGCCCCCCCAGACTCCCTCTAGCACCACTGCTGCTCAACCCCCACCCATAGGCAGTGGCAAATCTCTCCACCCAGCTCCCACCCGCAGTGCAGCCTCCCCACCGTGAAGAAGCTTGCACACCCGAAGACAGAATGACAGGGGCTACTGCCCTTGTCAGGGTCCCTCTCCCTTCACTGCTCCAGCAGCAGGTGCAGGAATGGGAGCATGGCCAGATGCTGGCCTGGCCAGCATGGCCCCATGAATTGAAGGGGGCAGAGGGGAGGGGTTTATTCCCCCCTTCATCCCCACTTCCTCCTTGGGGACCACAGCTATAGTCTGCCTGGCTGCCAGGGCTGGCAGAACCCAGCTGCAGTCCCACAGGGGAAGAGGGGACAGAAGGTAGATTAAACCTCATTCCTGCACCCTTTGCCTTAGGGGGCCATGCTGGGCCAGTGTCTGGCCACACCCCAGGTGATGGCGGGGAAGCCATAGGCGCAGCACAGTCCCATGTACCAGGCAGGCGCTACCCCTACAGCTTCCTTGCTGCTGTCTAGCCGCTGGCAGCCAACTGCAGCTTGGCGGCGTGGGTGGTGCCTTCTAGTACAGTAAGGGCAGGCCCCCGCTTCTCAGCAATGGCAGTGGGGAAGCTGCAGGCATAGTGGCCCCCACCTAGAGCCTAGTACATGGGACCATGCTGCGCCACCACTGGGCAGGGGAACAGTAAACCAGGGCATGCCCAGCTCAGTACCCAGGGGACACAGGTAATATGGCTGGGGCTGAGAGGGCAAGCTGGTGCCATGCATGCTGCTGCAAGGGCCAGGGCCATTCTAGGTGCTGCTCTCCAGCAGGTACAAGAGGTCCACCAGGCAGAAGCTTTCTTTTATGGAGCTTTGCTCTTGGGCCCCTTCCTCCCCCTTGATTGGGTCTTTGCTCCAGGGCTGCCCCAAACAGAACCCAGCCCCAATGGCTGGCAAGGTCCAGTGAGATTGCCCACTGGCTGGGAGAAAGGTTCTGGGGGTCCCAGGCCATGTTGAGCCATGGGCAGGAGAGAAACACTGGGCAGACCCTGGCTGGGGTCCCTGCAAGCCAGGGTGAGGGTTTAAATCCCTCCCCACTCATACTCAGCCTGTGGGGCCTGGCCACACCCACTTCAGTTCAGCTTCCCTCCAGCCTGAAGGGAAAGGAAGGTTGGCTCTAGTGCCCCAGCCCTCCCTGCCCCCCACCCCTAGCCTGAGCCACTGCAGGCATGTGCCTGCATTTCTGGAATCAAAAGTGAATGGCTTTTCACTTGCAAATCAGTTCAATCTATGCAGGTTCGACTAACCTGCAAAGGTTGAATCAATTCAGGCTTCAGCTTTTTGAATGTCTGTCCCTAGCCTGAGGGACTCTCCTACAGAGCTTGCCAATCCCAGGGCATTCTGCAATTTATCAATATTTTGCAAAACCCACAATAAACGTGGCCAAGGGTCATCTGCTTTTCAGAGTACAAGGAAATATCCATGGAAACCAAGGTTTGATTGACAGGATCTATACAAAACATCAGCCGTGCTAGAGAAGCAACACAGCACAGCAAAAGAAGATGCATCTCAGAACTCTCTATTGTAACTATGCAAGTAATAAGCAGTTCCAGGAGTGGTCTTTAATAGGTGTTAACAGACCTATGAGTTTGGGGAAGTGCTGTCAAATGATTCTTGAACATCCCAGTAGCACTCATAGCAGCAAAACAGAATATGTTTGTTCATGTACATAGTTGTACATGAGTTACGCATAATAGCAGTTGATCCATGCAGTAAAAACAATATTCATGCCATATATACAAACAAAATTAACAGAAATGTGCAAATACATACATACAAGCACACACAAATATCACAATACCAGGACTAAGTGATTGAAAGAACTGTAGTTTTTAAATCAACGCAACTGGGACTCATTGCAACATGATATTATGAAAGCAGTTTAGCAGTGTTCAAACAGGGATGATATGTTTATATGTGCAAGAATAATCCCTGCACAAATACGGCTTTATAGAGGAAGATATCAATCACTAACTGTTTTACGATTGGGCAGAACTTTTTCATACAAGTGTTGTCCATCTCTACTGAATCTTCCACTACTACAGCATTTGTAATAAACACTATAAGATACAGGAGATTGGACCTTTGTCCTGATCCAGTGTTTCTAGTGAGAACACACATGCAGTACCAGCACTATATGCAGCATCACACACTTTCTGAAAAATACTCTATATGCAAAGTCCATACAGCAACGCCCAGCATAACCAACTCCTCTATCTTCCACATGGTTCAAAAGGATAGGCACCTCCCTTAATGAGAGAGCAAGTGAGACAGGCCAGAATGAAAATTGAGTCAGACACACTGCAATATTAAAATAACTGGCAAAGTCACTTGTAGACACAGTGCATTAGGCAACCACAGGCAGAAGGTACAACAGACTGACTTCAGAACCAGATTCCTGTCAAAGTGTCTAGGGGTTTTCCCAGTTTGCATGCCTGGCATGCTTTGATGGAGGACTATGGAAGACTAAAGTACAAGAGTGCTCTCAGAAAGAGTCACATCCTTAAATCAATGTGCCTTTTTAGGGTTCACTCCCACACTCTAATGGACTTTAGAAGTATAGGACCAAGGCCTGACTATGCTACTCTTTCTTTCCCTGAGTGCACACAGCTTCACAGGCATACTACAGTCCTCATCCTTAGGCCACCCTTAGTCACTTAGTTTGATGTGTGGTGCATGTCCTCTAAGGGCTCTGCCACCCCCAAGGACTTGGCCACCAAATTAATTTAACCCTTCTTTATATATAAAATAACTGATTTGGCAAAAAAGTAACATTACAATAGTCCTGAGATAAAACAGCAATTATGGAATAGCCACTTGAATATTCAGCCTCCAAAAGGCAAAGGAAATTAAAAATAATGGACTTTAAGTAAGTCAAGAGAACAGTTGTTTTGCTTAATGCAGTTGTGCTGCTCAGGATTATGCTATTTGTTCTAGACACTGTACAAACACAGCAACAGACCCAGACGCTATCCTGAGGAATTTAAAACCCAATTTATCATCTACAAAATGGATCAAATTATCAGATCGGTGCCTAGCACAGGGGATCTGGAGCAGTGCTTCTGTAAAAATCAACAACACATATGCAGATGGGGATGGGAAAGGGCCAGCTTCTGTTGCCTTTCATTCCCAACTCCCTACCAAGTCCACAGGTTTCTTGCTTAGACGACACATTCACTGGGAGAGGGAAACTGTCTCCTTAGCATTTGTAAAGCACTTACTATATACAGAGCACCCAAAAACATGCTCCGAATAAAATCATGAATAACATTTCCTTTTCTTTAGATTATGCCGTTCACCGCTTACATTGAAGTCTGATAAAACATTTCATATGCATTTAAATAACGTGCCAAGCTCATCAACAGAAAAGGACAAATTTGCCATTTCTAGCTGGTCTAATAAAAGGTATCATTTTGGAACCAAGAGTTCTAGTTTTTTGTAAGGCTCATCAACTGCACATAAATAAATATTGGCACAGTAACAAGCACACATTTCAGTAGCAAACTGACAGCAAAAAACATTTTTGAAGGCTATGGAACATTTGCAGGACTGAAACTTCTCAGCTAACATCCTGATATAACACAATGTTTGAAAGAGAAAGCTCCATTTTTTTAACCCTTTTAACCCAGGGGGAAAAAGGGAAAAAAAAGAAAAACAAAACAAAACAAAAAAACAACCCTCCCCTCTGGTCAGTACAGCTAGAAATCTATTGTGACATTTCCCCCGCCTCTGGTATTCCTGGCCCAACATGTTGCATGTATTTGCCACATCCACAATGGAGGAAAAAAAACAATGCAATTACTATTGTAATTGTAATTTCCAGGTACTTACTATGTATCTGAAATTACTATATTTCTCATTAGGGTTTTTTTTATTTTTTATTAAATGATCATGATCATAATGCAACTTTTTTGAGCCCCTGCACCCTTACCTCCCCCCTGCCTCCCCTTTTATGCCTCAGAATCATTTTGCTTCATACCAACTTGCTAGAGGGGGAAGCGTTTCCTAAGAGCAGGGGGTTACAAACGTGCTTGCTAAAGAAGCATGCATTTTCTGCCTCCTCCTTGAGAGATGCACAAGTGCACACAGCAGGAGTGATGACTCTTAGCTTTTTTGATAGCCCAGCTGGGGCTTAAACTTGTGAAATTGTTGGAGGGGAAAGAAGAAAGAGAAGAAAAGAAAGAAGGAAAAAAAAAAAATCACTGACAGGTTTCAATCAGAGCATCATCTTTGCTTCAGCTCCCTGTGTGTCAGATCCAGCAAGGAATGCAAGTCACCAAGCAATAGGCTGAATTGAAGAGGAAATGCATCTCCCGGGTAGCAGGTTATTGCTTGTTTTGAGCTAGGCTTCAGGGAGCAAGGTGGGGGGGAAAGGTTGTGGAGGAAAGGGGGTGGGGAGGGGTTCCCTGGTTCCCCACCCATAACAAATGTGTCACTGCTGGATGCAGCACCAAGCCCATCCTGGCCGCATGGCACAAGGTCCTGGCTGCATGGCACTAACTCCGATCCAAGCCACCTGCTCCCTGGCTCCAGCATCGCAGGCAGCCTTTGTGGTATTCGGCACAGAGACCTCAAGAAGGTGGGAAAGCAAGGCAGGGGGGTGCAATTCCCCTACCTGGTGAGCAGGAGGTGGCTGGCAGCATCCCTGGGCCTGGCAGCATCCTTCCGCTCCTCTTCTTCCCGCAGCTCTGGTTGCCTGGAAGCCAAGCTGGAGGAGAGGCTGGGGGCTGCCAGCTCAGCGAGGCACAATGCCTTGTCCCTGCTGCTGACTCAGAGAGGAGCTGTCTGCTGCTGCTGCTGCCGCCGCCGCCTGGAATCCCCAACGGCGGCTGCAGGCAGGAGCCAGGCAGCCAGGGCTGGTCCTGCCTTCGCCTTCCAGCGGCCGCTGTTGTTAGCGCAGCATCATCACCTCCCAGAGATACCCAGACTCTCCCCACTCCCCTGCCTAAGTGATCCAAGTGAAGCTCTCTCCTACCCCACCTCAGGCTGATGCTCTGAGCAGCACAGAGCCTGGGCTCCTCATTAACATCCCCTCAACCCCTTGGGCCTTTTGTCCTTGTGAAGCGTGTTTGTAGCCAAAAAGCTTGCAAAGAACAATTTTTCCAACTATTTAGCTGGTCGAATAAAAGATAGCACATTTACCCAAAGAACCTTGTCTGTCTTGTGGAGCGCTGCACTCGGCTTAACCCCAGCAGCAAGCAGGGAGCATCTTCTTAGCCCCACTGTACACAGGGGGGAAACTGAGGTGCAGGAAGGTGCAGTACCCTGAGCCAGGCCATGCCATTGGGCAAAGCTGCATCCCCTAGCCCCTCCCTCCAGCTCAGGGGTTCCTGTGTTTGGAGATGGGATGCCACTTCTGGCCTTGCAGCTCATGACCCCACTCCTAGTCCAGGCCAGCCTGAGGTAGCCAAATAGCCATGGGCCTCTGACAGCACTCGAAAGGGTCGTGATCCCCGATTTAGGAACCACTACTCAGGAGATGCCAAGTGAAAGGGGTTGGGTGGTAAAGATAAGAACATAAGAATTGCCATTTACTGGGTCACACCACAGGACCTTCTTACCTAGTCTCCTGATTTTTTATTATTATTTTCATAAAATGGTGTCTCCTACCACTTCTCTGTATTTTGCACATAGCGAATGCTGAAAGGGAGAGTGAACCGAGTATAACCAAGGATTTTTCCACTGTTTCCCCTCTCAGCATTTAAGCTCTAGGAAGTTCTGATTCAGAGGTTGTGCCCCTAACTCCCATGCTCAATAGCTGCCGATGCCCCTTTCCTCCAGGGCTCTGTCCAACACCTTTTTTAATCTGGCTAAAATACAGCATCAAAGGTGCTTGCAGCAGAATTTGTTAACCAGCAGCAGGAACTAATCCCTGCAGGTGAGGTGGGGAAACTGCGCGCGACTAGATTCCCCCATCTGTAAGACAGCAGCCATAACCAACATACCAATCTCTGAGCACTCCTGCAAAAAGTCAGCCACACAGGGCTCGGTCATGAGGAAAGACATGTGAAATGAGCACAGCAGGGCGGTTTGGAAGGTGGAGCATGAGAAATTGAAACCTCTAAGAGGACCCCTAACTCTATAATATTCTTCAACCCTTCTTTCTCCACAGGAGTCCTAACTCCTGAAAGCAGATATTTGCCCCCAAAGCCTAAAGATGTCATTCATGGTCTCTGGGTAGAACTTTTGAAGTTGCCAAAAATGTCACTAGACAATTTATAAAGCTTGCCATATATTAAATTGATACAGAGTCCTTAACCCCCACATGTTGCTAGATCCTCCTAAAATTGCTAAATAGACAACACTGGCTCTTTTAAGCCCTACTAATTGCTTCCGTCTTCAATGGGCGCCCAGTGACCTCCTTCCTCTGTCTTCCAGGGATGAGGACAAAAAAAATGGGGAGACTAGGTGGCTGTGTTTCTTTATTCTGTTTCTTCTACCAATGCCAAACAGATGGATCATTATCCTCTTCCATGCCCAGGATCTTTGAGAGGGCAAAATAGGGTCTGCACTCTTCCTCTCCCAACCTCCAACGTATGCACATAAAACAGTGTGAGAAGTAAACACTCCCACTTCCAGAGCACTGTTGCTACAGTAAGCTCAAAATGGCTTCATTCCACCAAGAGACTGCCGTCAGGAAAATCCAGATTTCCCAGAAGTTGGCTTATTAAGGCAACAACTACAAGAAGAGACAGTTTTGCTCTCCTGCTGCCTTTGTGAGAGGTCCAGGGAAGTCAGGGGAAGAGCAGGGTAGATGTGTAAGAGAGGGGTAGGGCAGTGACTATGTGCCAGCCTACCTGAAATTACAGTGCCAGAGAAAAGGAGGATGGCTCCTTCTTTGAAAATCCTGAGAAAAATCTTAGTATTAACCATGTATATAGTTAATTCACCACTGAATAATATCAAAGGGGGAAAATGCACTCTTGAAGTTGCCATATGTAAAACATTGCCACCCATAAGCAGGCAAAAATCATTATTCTTTTTAAAAAGAATAAATTGTTGATTCTTTTATTTGCCTTCACCTTTTTTCTCAGCAATTATGAAGACAAGAAATTTAATTTTTCTTACTGAAAAGAAGCCAGAATTTTTGCAAATTCGCATGACTCCCGAAACTCAAGTTTTAAGAAAACCACCAAGAGGGCCCAAGGCTTACAATACGATTTCCAAGAGCTGATCACATTCGCAGCTGAATTGGATTAATTAATTAATGCGGTTGGCAGTGTGTCAAATTTAAGATCAAAGGAGCCTAAAGTACATCATAAAGTATATCCCTATGACACCACTGAAACACAGGTACCTGAGAAGTGGGGAGCAACAGCCACCTGACCACCCCACCTTGCATGGATGGTGTTGTAAGGGAAATCTTACTAACTCTTACAGGCAAACTCTTACAGAAGCACCACAAGAGCTTTAAAAAGTTAAACCCAAAGAATCCGAGAGTTTGGTTTTAAGATCACACCCAGAGAACCTAGACACAGTAAACAGCATGGTGTTTCAAAGCAAATTGAATGCAGAGGCAGAAGGCTTAATTTTTTGCATTTACAATTATAGGATTATCAGCACCGGTAATGCTCTAGTCTTTGACAAGCTTTGGCTGAGCTATTTTATCCCACACAGGATTATCATAGGAGGAGTTTTATCTTTCCACAGACTTAACCAAACCTGGTTTCTGCAGTTGTAGATAAAATAGCAGGAGGCACTTGCAGGAAAAAAAATTAGATATTGAGCCTAAGAGTTTTAAAACTAAGTTTTAGGTGACTCAGATTTGTTAATTTAGAATATAAATAGTGGATCAGAGACACTTTCATCGAAGTATTCAATGTGGCTGTGGAGAATAAGGTAATCGGTCGAACCGTCAGAGATTTAAAACAAAAACATATGCCCGTTTAGAAAGGTGTTAGGGATAAAAAACAGCACCCCCACTTCTCTGCCAGGTAGTCAGAATGTGAGCAGACTAAGGAAATGGTGGGATCATAGTGCTTAGGGTCAGAAGGGACCTAAACAGATCATCAGGTCCGACCCCCAGATTGGCTCCTATGCTAATCCAATTTGGAAGTCCCTATGGGCATACATAGGACTCATGGTAGCCAGGGGTCAGGTCCATTGGTTTTGAAGAGCAGCCTATCCATGTAATACTCCTAGGATGTACACAACATCCAACACTCATTATGGCTCCCACAACCTAAAAAGAGGAACTTGAGGCTGAGATACAAACCTTCACTACTGCCAAAATTCCTCCTGAACAGGAATAGGATCAGATTACAGATCCTATCCCTGTAATCCAGCAACAAACACCTCCACCTACCAGCTGTGTAAAAATCACAATAGTTTATTTTCAGTGTTTTCTCACTAACTAATAATTACCATGTTATTTTCTGCTATTTCACACTCCTTAAATGTTGCTTCATTCACATATTCAGCAGAGTGGCTGTAGCAGTTTGCACTGAAAACTTTCAGAGGTGAGTTTTCACAGGTACCCTCCAAAATAATTGGCCTGTTTTCATTCTGAAGGAAGGCCTTTTGTGCTCAACCGCAGGTCTTCAAAAAACAGAGCTAGCTTTACTTAGAAATATCCTCATGCTTTAGCAAGATTTTAAGCAAGCAACTTCACTTCAAGTAATACAATGCAAAGACCATAGACTTTCAAGTATCTAATTATACATACTTCACCCAAGTCTGCTCCAAGTCATCCAAGTGCCTGTTCTCTTTCACTCATTGATGTTTTATGCTAATTCCTGAATTCTGCCTCAATATATAGCTATTGTTTCCTTGAGGCACTTACGGCTGGATGATCACTTATATTCTACCGCCATGAAACAATTTAAGGGAGTGCCCTAAAAGGCAACATTTTTGCATCTTGCACTATGCCAGCATTTTCTGCCCCTCCTTTTTACTTTCTTTCCATCTTTTCCCTTCCAGTTTTCCCCATCTATAAACTAGTCATGGAAAGATAAAATTTCTTGGGGTTGCATCCATCTTATTTTGTTGGAGGATTCAGTAAACCTGGGGTCTGCTCCATGAGACTGTTAGAAAAAGGAATCTTTAATATGTATTACTGGATTACTGTTGGGTGTATATGAATGGGCCTAAGGGGATAATCCTATCATCATGCCTAGCAATAAATTTACAAGCTAAACAAGATAGGTTGCTACACTGATGATTTTGCTTTCCAGGTCTGCAAATCCCCCTGTATTGTTTACCTCAATGTTACTCAACCTTTTAAGGCTGATCACCACCCCTTATTAAAAGTCAACAGTTTTTAAAGCCCCCCCACATTTGCTGTAAAACTTCCTTTCCTTTCTCCTGCTCTTGTGACAAGGTGTTTAGCAGAATTTGCAGATTTTGTTAGAATTTGTCAGGCTATGCTATGAATGCTTCTGCAATAGCCTCAAAATTGCAATCTCTTGTACTGTCAATTATGTGCCTTAGCACCTATCCCACCCTGCTGTAAAGTTAAAAACAAGTTATTTGATAGGTTTATTAAACATTAATATCATGAATATTAACACTGTATTAAGTTTATCTAACTTATTTTTGTGTATATGGTCAAAGAGATTGATAAGATATGTTTAACCCTGAAGGGCTAAGATGTGTGAGGGACACAGGGAGTTAAGATTTTCTTTGCAACTGTTCACATTCAAACTCAAAAGTAATCAGGGAAATAGTAATAGCAGATATTGCCAACTCGCACTGTGTAAGCTCCAGAGACACTGCAAGAGAGGAACAGAAGTGGAAAGGAACTTTGATATAAATACTTGAAGCTGAGCTGAGCAAGCTCTTGCTTTTCATAGTACTGATGAAATAATGGGCTCTGTATGCAGTAATACTATCTCAGGACAGTTAAAACTTCAAAAAGTAGAATTCTATGTACATGTCAGTCCAGTTACCTGTGTTCAGCCCTCCACAATGAGTTAATTCATTTGATCACACAAGATGTCCAGATATCTCTCTCAATGCAGATCAGTCTGTAAACATTCAGTTATTCTGGAAGCCTAATTTGAAAGCACACCTTTCATCACCACTAAATGACACTACTGAGCAGTTTTCCTTTCATTTAGTAAAAATACAACTGCTCCCATGACTTGGGTTACTTTGGAGAAGGAGCAGTTTGTCCCTGGCTTAGTTTCTCATATACATGGTTGTGGCCACAACTAAACCAACTGCACTGAAATTTCTAATGGGCCAGCCATCGCAAGAAAGTCATCTCAGGAAGATTTAGGAAATAAGATAGCTTGATTACTTAAGGGAACATTACTTTTGTTAGATTGCTGCAATTTGTTTTGGTGCCTTGTTTCAAAGAACTTCCTATTTTATACAACAGTGTTATGTTTAATCTGCTAGCTTGGGTGAGAGATGGTTTGGGGAAGATTTTTAAAGTTGTTTAATATAGTCTTATTCTGATTTTCCAATGATTGTGGAAACTTCTGAAAGCCACTGGCAGGTGTTTTCTTCACATTACTCAAGCCTGCTTGGCTTTGCTGGGATCATACTCACTTGCTTACCTTCCAAATTCAGAGGAAGTTTATATCTTAGCACATGTTTGTGAAGTACATACAGTAAGTAGGCAGATTCCTGCCTATTCCTCTGTAATAGCATTGTAGAATTCTATTAACACAGTAGGTCAGAATGACACAGTACATTCCTTCCTTCCATGAAAACATATTATCCTCATCAAGGTAGAGAGATTATTTCCCCTTCGGTCAAAATGGACGGTTTATAATGCTATCTTATTTTATAGGTCATTTAGGCAGGAAAATACTGCATATATAGAGTTGTGCTACTACATATTTTGTAAAGTTAATTGCTGATGCAGTACTATGTAAGCCTAAGTGTCATAATGTAACATTTTGGCACACAGGTTTCCCTCGCTTTATGCCGTACACGCATTCCTGGAAAATGGCGCATAACTCAAATTCACATAAAGGGAACCCACTCTACAATGTAACGAATAGGGATACGTTCCAAGACCTAGACTGTACTGACCCCCAGACCCATTTCTACCACTTTTACAAGATAATTTTGGTACTCACCAACAGCAGACAGGACACACAAGCACAGCTGCAGCTCCAGAAGCATAGACATCAGTTGTTTTGAACAGCAGCCACAGGCTGAACCAGGCCAGGCTACAGAGGCCAGCACCACAAGCTGGCCTGGGCACCACCACCCAGCTCAGCCCCCCTACAAATAATTTTTTCTTTCTCTGCCTATGGCGTCACTCCCACAATGCACCCCACAAAGCAGCCGATTGCAGGCTTCCACCACACTGATCACATAAGAATGACTTTACCTCTCATATAATACATTTTTGGTATAAAAAGGGTCATTGCATAAAGAGTGAATTTGCATATAGAAAACCCACATAAAGCGAGGGAAACCTGTATTTGTATTCAGTTTAAAGCTAGTCATTCTCAAGCAGTTTTGAAATAGGTGCACTTTTCCTGTGCTAACGTGACCTACGATGCAGTGCTAGTGAAGACAAAATAGATTCATTCACATTAGCGAGTTCAAGTATCCTAGGTTGTCCTTTAAAGTGATCTATCTTACTTAGATCAATTTATTGTGGGCATACATTCAAATGATCTGGGAGAATTCTCCCAGCTTTGTTCTCCTGGTAGAAAAACTTACCTGGAGATTCCTAAACAGACATTTAGCCAGGGGGGCCCTGTATGCATGCATCTTATGATGCTCTGCGGGTGCCATCAGTTAGCCTGAAAAAGATAGTAGTAGTGTATGGGGCAGCCCTGATTGGCTCATCCAGACTTCTCAAGGTCAGCCTCTGTCTCCCTGCAGCACAACGTAGGAATCATGAAGAGGGAGCATTCTTCTTCCTGCTGGCTGAAGCAGTAGAATCCAGCTTGAGCAACACATTGTCTGTGGGGAAGGAGGGGAAGCAAAGCAACCTGGGATGCTGGAGGACTGTACTGTGGTTTCTCTCAGAAGGAAACACATACAGGCATTCCTTTTACCAGAAGCCATTTAACCTTGATTATTCCTGGGTTATTTTTCTGCTGGTGCAGCCATTCTTGCTCTGGAAGAAAAATCCCAAATATCTGTACTCCTGTGGTCTCTACTAGGAGAACAACAACTCTCCCAGTACAAACTGAAGGTTTGTGCATGACCCTAGACTCCCACCAAGGTATAATATAGCCAGCAAACATAGCATCAAAGGCTTTATCTTTACTACAAAAAGTGTATTCTTTTACCTTGAGATAATAAACTATGACATCCTAGCGGAAATAAAGCACAGGTGTTTTTTACCTTGATGTAGTTATACTCATCACCTAAGGTAGGGACAGAAGTTTCACATAAACTGGTATAAGTGATCAGAAACCAGTTCAATTCTGTAACGCAACAGAAGTTCAGTGCACATAAACTGCTTTCAAAATGGCTGAAACCAGTTTAAGGTAAACCTGGATGGATTTAGTATCAGATTTAACTGATATAAGGTTAAATTGGTTTATTGAACTTTTGTCCCAGATCCCCTCCAGATTCAGGTTAACTTACAGTCCCACAACATCCCAGGATGCTTTGCATCTCCCTGTAAACCCTCCCCTCACAGGGTGCGTAGGCTACTTTCGCCCAAGTTGTCTGTTCCAGCCCAGCAGGGAGGCACGATCTAGAGCCCCCCACCCCAGCTTCTGGCCTGAGCCACTGCAGACATGTGGCTGCATTTCCAGAATCAGAAGTAAATATCTGTTCACTTGTTTATCAATTTATTCTACACAGCTTGCACTAAACTGTGAAGATTGAATCGATTCACCCTCAGGCTGTATGTAGCCCAGAGGCCTACCTGCAGTAGCCCCATCAATATAAAAACTGTTAGTGCTGTCTACACCACAATCTTATACAGAAAAAAGCCAGCTAACATAGTGAGCATAGAACCTTAAATGGGGTTTTCAATCTCTATATCTATACAACTGGGGGAAAATGTGGTTTTGTTCAAAATAGACCTTATATGCCTGTATGAAAGTTATGCTCACCTTTCTTCTCTCGCCTTTTCATTTCTTGCTAATCCAATCTC
>NW_017728886.1:161899122-161926510 GCF_001723895.1 Crocodylus porosus
TTGTCCTTTAAAGTGATCTATCTTACTTAGATCAATTTATTGTGGGCATACATTCAAATGATCTGGGAGAATTCTCCCAGCTTTGTTCTCCTGGTAGAAAAACTTACCTGGAGATTCCTAAACAGACATTTAGCCAGGGGGGCCCTGTATGCATGCATCTTATGATGCTCTGCGGGTGCCATCAGTTAGCCTGAAAAAGATAGTAGTAGTGTATGGGGCAGCCCTGATTGGCTCATCCAGACTTCTCAAGGTCAGCCTCTGTCTCCCTGCAGCACAACGTAGGAATCATGAAGAGGGAGCATTCTTCTTCCTGCTGGCTGAAGCAGTAGAATCCAGCTTGAGCAACACATTGTCTGTGGGGAAGGAGGGGAAGCAAAGCAACCTGGGATGCTGGAGGACTGTACTGTGGTTTCTCTCAGAAGGAAACACATACAGGCATTCCTTTTACCAGAAGCCATTTAACCTTGATTATTCCTGGGTTATTTTTCTGCTGGTGCAGCCATTCTTGCTCTGGAAGAAAAATCCCAAATATCTGTACTCCTGTGGTCTCTACTAGGAGAACAACAACTCTCCCAGTACAAACTGAAGGTTTGTGCATGACCCTAGACTCCCACCAAGGTATAATATAGCCAGCAAACATAGCATCAAAGGCTTTATCTTTACTACAAAAAGTGTATTCTTTTACCTTGAGATAATAAACTATGACATCCTAGCGGAAATAAAGCACAGGTGTTTTTTACCTTGATGTAGTTATACTCATCACCTAAGGTAGGGACAGAAGTTTCACATAAACTGGTATAAGTGATCAGAAACCAGTTCAATTCTGTAACGCAACAGAAGTTCAGTGCACATAAACTGCTTTCAAAATGGCTGAAACCAGTTTAAGGTAAACCTGGATGGATTTAGTATCAGATTTAACTGATATAAGGTTAAATTGGTTTATTGAACTTTTGTCCCAGATCCCCTCCAGATTCAGGTTAACTTACAGTCCCACAACATCCCAGGATGCTTTGCATCTCCCTGTAAACCCTCCCCTCACAGGGTGCGTAGGCTACTTTCGCCCAAGTTGTCTGTTCCAGCCCAGCAGGGAGGCACGATCTAGAGCCCCCCACCCCAGCTTCTGGCCTGAGCCACTGCAGACATGTGGCTGCATTTCCAGAATCAGAAGTAAATATCTGTTCACTTGTTTATCAATTTATTCTACACAGCTTGCACTAAACTGTGAAGATTGAATCGATTCACCCTCAGGCTGTATGTAGCCCAGAGGCCTACCTGCAGTAGCCCCATCAATATAAAAACTGTTAGTGCTGTCTACACCACAATCTTATATAGAAAAAAGCCAGCTAACATAGTGAGCATAGAACCTTAAATGGGGTTTTCAATCTCTATATCTATACAACTGGGGGAAAATGTGGTTTTGTTCAAAATAGACCTTATATGCCTGTATGAAAGTTATGCTCACCTTTCTTCTCTCGCCTTTTCATTTCTTGCTAATCCAATCTCTATGCTTGTTCTTTCATTACATTGCAAGATCTACAGGAAAGATTTTACTTTCTACCACAACCACGAAGCAGATATATAGATCTATATAGATCTATCTATATGCATCTGTAAGCATTGATATAGATCGATCTATCTAGATAGATATAAATCTCTCTGTATCTATATATCTATCTATATCTATAGCTATCTATCAATATAGATATAGACACAGATAACTATGTAGATGCATATAGTCAGTCAGTCTGGTGTTACTATCTATGTGTCTTGTGTTAGCAGTCCTGTACTACTATAATAAAAATAACGTTTGTATTTTAACTGAGCAATCCTGGATATTTGATGTATGTTCCTAAACCTTAACTTACTGCGTGATGCTATTTATACTTCTAATTCTGTTATTTATACCTTTTAAAAGTGGCATAAAAGATTAGAATTAAATAAACCTGATCTTTCATTATATCACATTTATCGAGACAAAACTCTCTCTTTATTTGTATTAAGCATAACATAGTGTTCTGCAATTACCCAAGAGATTGGTCATTTATTTTTTGTACTTCCTTGTTATTTATCTCCCCTGATCCTTATTACTTGTTACACAACAAAACCATTACTTTCAACTCATTTGGTATTTCCAGACATTTATGTAGTGTGAATGTTGGAAGCTTTGGGACTTAAGCCAAGAACTTTGAAAGTATTTAGGCACCTAAGTCTCCTTAACTGATAAAACAAAATACACAACATAATAATATAATACTGCTACATTTGTGGTATCCCATGGTATGGTTGATTTTAATAGGAATACAGTTCCTGAATACTTATGAAAAGAGAAGAGAGATGCATTTTATACCTGCATGCTTGGCATCAATAGGTTCTAGAACAAGTATGCATTAATGCTGTGCCAATATAATATTACCAGTAAAATATTTTTTTTTAAATTGTGAGAAACAAGGATTTCTAAGAATGTATTTTAAAGAATAAATTAAGACCATCTCTTGTAGCCTAAATCTTTTAATTTGGTTTTACTTTTATTCTTCTCTGTAAATTTGTATATAGAATGTTCTTTCCAGTTTTACTTATTGCATTCACCAGACAATTCAGCGTCTATGCAAGTAATCACATGAAGAGGCAAATTCAGTTAACTGCCATGACTATTCTTAATGGTCAGCAATTTTGGCACTTATTAGATTATTGAAAATATATGCAATTAAAATGCCATGTTTGGTTCATATTTAATATTTAGTGAAACTGTTACCTTTAATGTCATTTTTCTAAGTATAAACTCTGTTTGAAAAGAAAAGTTTAATATGCATATTTTTCTAATTCTAGAGGGAAAGTTATTTACTAGTATTTTTGCTACACCCAGTTTCTGTCTTCCATACCTAGTAACTGAAAACACTGTTTGCCTTAACACAAAAAGATGTCCTCCCAATAATTAGTAAGCTCACTGATCAAAGCTCTTAATCACACTCTAGCTAATACTAGAGACAGGGCAGAATCAGGCCCTGCACATAACCCTTCAATACTGGTTTGTTTCTGCTTTTTGCAAGGTCTTGAGTTAAACCAAACTTTGCTCTGAGACTCCTCCTTTTCCTCTCACCTCTTCACAGATAAGGCAGTCCCTCTACAGGGTATCAGCCAGTTGTCCTTCTACATCTTCCATACTAGATCGGAAAGTGCTGTATGCAAAAGTAAGCAGCCTGAGCACAGTAGGCCAGGTAAGCAAGGGGCATCCACTTGCTTAAAGCATAAGCTGTTCAGTATCCCATCCCTCCTTTCAAACAATAAGGAAAAGCAAGCCTAGGCTTACAGCAGGCACCTAGAGAGAAAAGACGAGTAGTGAAATAATGAAAGCAAACCTCTTGGCACTTCCTGAGGAGGTAGTGAAAATGTGCAAGTATTAAATATATCCTGGGACAGTACCATTTTTAGCTAAGAACAACCAGAGCAATTGTAGGGTTCGTCTCGTTTCTTAGAAGCGCATTTCTCTGAGACCATGTGCACAGAATGAAGAGGGGTCATTAGCCATATAAGTCTAATTACTACAGTGCCACACTGCCCTGCCTTCTGCCTGACTTCAGACTAACTCATCCACAAAGGCACAGATTGTATAGGCTACAGCAGGCGTGGGCAAAACAGTCCACGGACCAGGTATGGCCCACCAAGGGATTTTGTCCAGCCTGTAGCTGGTCCCTTGGCCCTGCCCACCTGAGGGGGCAGCTTGGGCCATGGCACATGCAACCGGTTCTGCAACCCCCAGTGCACAGCAGGGCTGGGGCAGCATAGCAGCCAGATTTGCTTCCTGGTAGCCCCAGTGGCAGCAGCTTCTTCTGGCTGCTGCCACCACTGGACCCAGTCCTGTTGTCCAGGCATCCTAGCCCATCTGCCCTCCACCCACCACCAGGGGTGGGACCTGTGTGGGTAGGGCACACGGCCAGGCACATGGGTTGGGACCATGGGCAAGCAGGAAGCAGTGTCCGAGAGTGGGACAGGTGGGCAGGAGGGGCCAGAGCTGGGATCATGGGGCAGTGACAGTGCGAGGCTGGGGCCCGCACCTGAGGCAAAGCCATGATCTGCAATGAATTGAGAGTGATCAATGAACTGGGGTTCAGGCACCACTCCTCTTCCACAGCTAAATATAGGTACTAATCACAAAATTCTGCTGTCAATGTCCGAAGAGTTTTTGGTCACTTTCTAGGCATGAAAACTAACACTTACCTGTTTTAGGTATGCAGGGTCTGATTTCTTGAGACACTGATTACCTGCATCTCCTGCTGAGTCAATAGAAAAGGCTTATATTCAGCACCTCTGAGAAAAAAAAAATCATGATCTGAACCTCTCAGGTAGTCGATAAGTCTAAAAAAATCTATGTTCTCGAGTCACCTTAAAAGGACTGAGGTGCTCAAGTCCAGCTTCACTGTCCCTGAAAACAATTAAATCCAGAATTGAGGTTCTGAAAGTGCCTACTCAGCTGCTGCCTAACTCTGTAAAAGCCTAGACATGTTTCCACCAGTGAAGCTCCTTAGGCACCTAAATATCTGCTTGCGTGTGTGCCCAGTTGCCTCTCTAACCCCATAGGTACCTAAGCCTGCTAATATCCACAAACTAGACACTTCCTGCTGTTCTCAGAGCATGCTGCCAGATTAGACCTCCCACAAAACATAGGCAAAGATAAGGCACTTACCCAATACAGGGGATAACTGGATTCAACTCCCTCCTCTGCCTATTTATAGCACAAAAACTACTGTAGCTAAGCCTGAAACCCACATTTCCCCATTCCCAACTTACAGTCTTAACCACGAGGCTTAGTCACTCACACACACATGGTCTCTCTGTCCCAATGAAAAGTAATTATTCTAAGGTGAAACAGCTACAAAACAAGACACTAAGTCCCCTTCCCTGGAATACTCGGTAGCCCAACAGAGAGCATTCACCTGGGAGGTGCAGGGTGAAAGTAACTCAGACAGCAAAGGGAAATAAATCCAGATGTCCAGATCCTGATACAGATATTTATCTTGCACCCAATGTGGCTACGGACAGAAAGAAGAGGTAAGACTCCTTCTTTGGGAAAAGCCTGGTTTAAAATGCCTGTCGCATAAAAGGTTTATATCTGTAAATGCCCACAGGAGAGACGTGCCTCTTGATAGCTGGGAGCCAGGCCAATTAATATGCAAAGGGGGTGACGTGACTAGACCTCTCCACCCATAAAAACTATAAGCCTGTCTCAATGAAAAGGAGGCCACTACGTGTATAACAAGCAATTACTGGAGACAACAAATGAGACAACAGGAACAAACAATCCCGCGAGAAGGTTGAGAGGCGACCTTGTGGCTGCCTATAAATTCATCATGGGGGCGCAGAAGGGAATTGGTGAGGCTCTACTCACCAAGGCGCCCCTGGGGGGTCACAAGAAATAATGGTAGCAGAGAGCAGATTTAGACTGGATGTTAGGAGGAACTTCTTCACAGTTAGGGTGACCAAGGTCTGGAATGGGTTCCCAAGGGAGGTGGTGCTCTCCCCTACCCTAGGGGTCTTCAAGAGGAGGTTGGATGGACAGCTGGCTGGGGTCATCTGAACCCAGCACTTTCCTGTCTATGCAGGGGGTTGAACTCAATGATCTATTGAGGTCCCTTCCGATCCTAACACCTATGAATCTCCATCCTCCTCTAGGCTGTGGGTCCCTGACCCTGCCAGTCTCTGGCTGTGGCCTCTCCTGGACCTCTGACCCTGCTCCCAAGCCAGTTGAGACCTTCATGGGCTCCCTGGCCCTATTTGTCTTCCCTGGGCTACAAGTTGCTGACCCTGCCTCTCACCCCTTGCAGGCTACAGGCTTCAGAACCATATAGGTAGCCATGCACTTGGCTCAAGGCTGTGGACTGCACTAGGTCGCCAGGCACCAGAAACAGAGCATTTAACAAAATATTAAGTGGTGCAGAAAAGCAAAAAGATTTCTCATCAGGGATTCTGGTTTTCTCTTATTAAAAAAAAAAAAACAACCCAATTTTCAGTTTTAAAGAAGCAACCCAAAATCCACATTTTTCCATGATTAAAATGAAACACCACTAATATTTAGATTCAGGTATTAATGGTGTTTCATTTTAATCATGGAAAAAATGTGGATTTTGGGTTATTTCTTTCAAATCAAAAGCTGGGGATTTGTTTTTTTAAATCAGAGAAAACCAGGATCCCTGTTTATTATTTACTAAATCTCTTACAATACCAGAACTAGGGAACATAAAAGAAAATGATTAGGTTGCAGGTTTAAAAACAAACAAATAGAAGTTTCTTCACACAATGTGCAATTAACTTGTCAAATTCCTTGCCGCAAAATGTTGTGAAGACTGATAGTTTAAACAAATTCAAAAAGGGGACTGGACAAATTCATGGAGGAAAAACCATGGCAGATAGAGGTGTTGCCTCTAAACTAGAAGTTCCTAAACTCTAAACGTTGGAAGCTGTACTGGCAGAGGAGTGGAAGGATAGAAATTATAGACATGCCCTGTTCACCCTCCCCCCAAGCATTCATATTCTGCCACCATGTGAGACAGGCTACTAGCCTGGGCTAGACGGACCTTATGTAAATCAATTTAATAAAAGATCTTTCTGCCAAAATCCTCCATATTTTGCAGTCTGAACTACAATCCTTAAATTCAAGTACTAGGAGTCAGGCTTTCCATTAATGCCTCAATATTTTTTTAAATGATGCCCTTCATGCGATTACCATGCCCTTAAAAAGGCATGCTGTTTGCTTTCTTTGGAGATTTCGTTACACCTGCTGCTCCAGCTTTATACAGTAAGATTTAAGAACATTCTGCTATTGAAAATAAGGCAGCAGTGGGCTGGATACAGTATGAAGACTCAGAAAATGCATTCCAGGAAATCTAAGAAATCTTGAAGGGATTTCAGAAGTTACCCTAACCAGTTGAAATACGCATCTCCCTTACATCCAGGTTGGCAAGCTAAAGCAAGCTAGTTAAAAAACAAAGAGCATAACTCCCATCAGACTGTGATTGCATTAATTTCTTCTCAAATAGCAGTGATACTGTTCCTAAGTTTGTTCTGCATCTCTTTAAAGCCTTATAACTAAAGAGTTCAAAGGATACGTTTACATATCTATTCATTTCTTTAATAGCTCCACTGTTATCCTGGAAGGCAGGTCATTTAAATATAAGTCAAAGTTTAAAGTTGCTACAAAAGGCTTCATGAAAAAAAGAAAACGTACTGATTAGGACATTAGTGGTTAACAACACAAAAAGGTATCATTATAAAAACACTGTAAATCAATATTTATTAAAAGAACATCACAACAAGGTGACTAAAACATGAGACATTTTAATGAGGCACTGTTCTACTGCTTGTACGCCTTTTTAAGACAATATATTGTTGCTTTTTAAAATAGGCCTTCCATGTAATACTCCATACTCTCTCATTACACTTAACTATTTGTAAACAAATAAAGTGACAAAGAGAAACAAAGGGGGTTTGGGGTTTAAGATAATTTAGCAGACTTTCAGAGCATGTACTACTTCTTAAAATTTACAAACTAAACAAAACCTACTTAAGCTAAAATTTGAATATTTTTTGCAGAGACTTACGATTTAAAAAAATATATATTAATACGCCTCTGTGCAAAAGCATATTTATAGTATCACATCAAAATTGCAGAGAAGACCCCAGTGATCACTAGGAAATTTGCCACAGTCTAATTTTTCTAATCCAAGTAGGTCCAAGCTTCGTGGAATAAGCTGCCCTCCTGCTGCTGCTGCAGCACGGAAGAATATGCGATCAAACCGCAATTTACACTTGAATGAGACACCCAGGTTGGTATTGGAGCCTGAGTCCCACGTATAACGGCAGTGTGCAGGTTTGCCCAGAAACTCCCAGATGTCAAGAACGTTGTTAGGTAACCCACCTATCTTAGTAACCTGAAGAGAACAAACACAATGCAGAGTATTATTTCCATTAATATACTGTATTTTCTCAAATACAAAACACACCCCTGAATAAGATACATGCCTTGTTTTTGAAAGACAAAATGAAGAAAAAAAGATCTTCCCTTGAGACCCTCTGCCACAGGGAAAGAGAAAGTGTCTGCAGCTCGGGGACCAAGTGTGCAGCTTATTTTTGCTTCCTCCTCTCAACTGCCACCAACAGAAGCAGAAGCTGTTGTTACTGTATCTCCCTGCTTATAATGTATGCCCTAATCCCAGCAGCTGGCTTTTGGAGAAAGGTGCATTATATGCAAGAAAATATGGTATTATGTTAAAAAGGTATTAGGAGTTATTTGTTAAGAATAGAACTTGGGTATTACACTGTAAATATTTGTTCTCCTGCAGAACGCCAAGCATGAAAGTTGTGAGTATCAGAACTCTATTTAAAAACGTGATAGTCCCCAAAGAACTCCAGAAATATGAATGATTTCACAGACCAACTCCTGTCATGCTTCCCAGTTCAAGACACAGTACAAGGAACTACTTTGCATTTTCAAGTGACTAATCCAATGCTGTATTCCTTTTACATGCATATACACCCACCCACCCTTTCTGTTCATTTCAAAGGAAGCTTTGGTTATACAACGAATGCAGGGTTACTGCTACTGTAATACTCAATTCTCTTACTTGGAACAACAGCTGCTAAAATTTCAAAAGCAGCATCTCATTTTGAGAGCTCAAATTTAGACACAGAAGACCTGCTTTTCCAGAGCTCTGCTCTCATTAATTCCAGCTGGAGTAGCAGATTGGGAGAAGAGTTGGAAGGGAAAAAATCAGGCTCCGGTTCCCAAAGTTAACCATGCTACCACAAAGCACTCAGAAATACAGAATACTTTTGAAAGGTGAGGTCAAAAGCAACAAAATTATGTATAAAGCAACTTAAGGCAGGAAAGAGGAAAAAAAAGAATTTATCATGGTACATCACTACAATAATTCTAGAGTCTTCAAAAGCATTCACCTCACGATCTCTCAGGTTTGTATCCCCTCCAAATATGACAGTGCTTGACTCCGGTGCCTCCTGCATCATCTTTAATACTAGCTTCAGTTGGTTTATGCGTTCTTCCGAATGGTCTTTCGTGCTCTCAAGATGGGAAGTCATAAGACAGAGGTCATTACCAGATACAGTCGCCTGTTAGAGAAATCAAGTAACAAACACAGTACATTATAGGAGTATGCAGAAGGTAAAGGACAAAGACAACATGCAAAGCACTGACATATTGAATGGCTGAAATTCTGCATATTAACACTCGTATTGAAAAGGAGAGAAGTAATTTACAACTTGATGTTGGACCTCTTTAGATCTGCTCTTGAAGGTACTCTGCTCAGTGAAGGTACTCCTCAGTAGCAAGTCCAAACTCCAGTTCATAACAATACTAAATCCAGCTGAGTTCCCAAGAATTCCCTCATTCAGATCTTTACTGAACAAAATAACTCCAGCCTTTTCCGAACTGATTTTGAGGACATATTTTTCAGCTATTTATTCCACAGAACAACGACATCCACCTCACAGTTAAGGCAAAATGTAGCTTTTAGTTACAAGCTAAAGTAGTATTTCCTTCCCTGCACTTCATCCTTATCTTCTCCAGAGTGAAATACACCTGCCCATATTTCAAACATGCATGTTTTATCTTAAGGTAGAATTTTTACAGAAACCCCTGGATAAATCTAGAACTGTCTGAAAGATCCAAAAATTGTAAATATAAAGTTGAAGAATAAAAAAATCAGTTTGTTAAATAAAAGATGCATGCTTCCCAAAAAGAAAAGTGAAAAGCTTAGGCTGCAGTTTACGAAAACCAAATATTATAAACTCTGGAAATGCAGAGGTCAGGTGTCTGAGACAGCTAAAGCAAGCTCTTATATTTCCCTCATCCTGTGCGCTCTCTGTGCAAGATAAACTTCTGACAAGTATGAGAGTCATATGACATGACAGACCAGGGGTCAGCAACCCCCAGCACGTGTGCCAAGCATGGCACACAAGGCCATTTTGCTCGGCACACTACTGCCAGCCCAGGCTCTAAGCAACTGCTGCCAGCCACAGAACCCAGGCTGCTCCCAGCAGGCAGCTGGGAGGCTGCAAGCAGACTGGGCTCTGTGGGCCAGCTGCAAGGCTGGAAACAGCTGCTCTGGGCATGTTGGCACTGCGGCACCTTCCAAGGTAGACATTGTGTTTTTTTCAGTACTCTGGCCAAAAACCGTTGCCTACCCCTGTGATAAACCATCAAAATAAAGGGCCCCAAGTAAGAATCTTAGATCCTGAGAAACCTGTATCTTGTATACTTTGGAGTTTTACAGCAGTTGTACACCAGTTAAGTACTTTACTCTGAACATACATACACTAACCACAAAAACATTTAAGGATCAAACAGTCTGTAGGAGAAGACACTTGCCGCTGAATAGCAGTTAAAGAAAAAGTCTTGGTGTGGGAAAAGGTTAATGAGAAGGTGGAATGGGAATTTCCTAGCTCTTTGGTTTAGATTTTGTAAATCGTGAGAAACTCCATTGTTTTGCTCTTGTTGAGGGTGGGACAAGTGCAAAGCAGTTTATGGTCGAGGATGCGATACATATCTGATGGTATTATAATAGGGCAAACTAATGTATACTATGTATTTTGTCACATTTGTCTTACTTTTCATGTTCACTGCTTATTTAATGCGTCTCCCTTAAGTTACACCCTATATATGCAACCTTACAAAGATATGTCCATAAATTAGATGATTAATTGCTTCATAATACATAAGAACACACTTACATGCACAACTAATAGGTTTCTCATCATGGAAGTTGTTGGAAAGGATATTATTTCTTGTTTTACTAATTTTACTCTTGAGTTTTTCAGCAGAATGGCAGTGAAATAACCATCTACATTACCTAAAGGGGAATAGGGAGAAGAAAGTTTAGTGCTGTAGGCACTGCATCCAACTGTTACTTCCAAAAGAATATTTTAGAGCTATGTTAAGATAAGAAATACTAAAAGTTTACAGATAGCTGTTCTCAGGTACACAAAATACCTAGGAAATTGATTTCTTAAAACTAATCTTTCCAAAAGGAAACACCTATGAGAAAGGCATATTAACCACGAGTCTTTCATCTATAATTTTTACTAAAATTAGAGTTTTAGTAAATCTGGAATCTAGAAACCACAGAAAATAAGGTATCCACATCCCTTTCCTCCCCATGATTAGCCTTGCATGTTTACCTGGAATAACTGTGTAAGAAACAGCTCTCTTCTGCAGATAGGAGAGGTATGGTGGAATAACCTCTTGTAGAAACACCACATCTGGACTGTACCTGTAAAAGCAAGACACGTTGACAGTCTAACAATGAAGGCAAGCACAATGTTTCATATCATTAGGGCAAGTAAAACTGGAATGAGACTATTTAGCTTTCCTGAAACAAAAAGAGCATCCATGGCCAAGGGTGCTTTACAGTGTTTCCTGGTATGTAAACACACCACCAGTTAGAGGAGAACAAGGAGCTGCAAAAAAATAGCATCATAATAATAAATTGCCTGTCCAGGGTCTGCCTTTTGCCTTCACATCTTGACCTTGCAAACACCACTGTCCCATTCAAATTTTATGCATTTGGAGAATGGAAGCAAAATGACTGAAAACCAGGCTTCAGAGCATATTTCTGCTCCATCTAAATACTTCCAGCCAAGATCCCTCAACCACACATTTGTGTAGGAGGCTGCTGCTACCTTAATTAAAAAAAAGTCATTGACTTTCTCAATTTCTCCTGCATTCTACCTTCTTCTCAAGTTTTAGATTTTCAGAATGCAAGTCAACTCACCACTTGGCACACACAGTGCAGTTTCTGTTGGTTTTTTCCTTGAGTGACCTGTTTTATGGTTTGTCTTGGAATCTAACCATAAAAAAGCCATAAACCAGAAAAACCAAGGTGTACAACATGGTCAAATCACTTGCTATTACGGTCATAATCTTTGCATTTACTTCCGGTATGACCTATTCCAATTCCACAATCAAAGTGAAGCATTACTGTAGTCTGATATTAAATATCAAAGTGACTTATTTAAAAAAAAGTTTATATGCTGCAGCAACTGTCTGGCAAAAGAGGCTGATAGCACTCAACTCCCCGTTTGCTTCAACACTGTATAGGTTCACAGCCACTTCTAGCCAGTCATACATTTTCATTTTACCCACATCACTTTAGTATTATGCATTCAAAAATACTGTAATCCTGTATTTCTGCAATGGTACTTTGAGGATTATTATCTTACCAACACTTAAACAAATTTTAATGACAGCACTTACAATGCTAAATAAGAACAGACTCCTCTCGCTCTGTCTTGGAGATTTTCTAGATGTAAACCATCAATGTTCCACGTAATTAAAGAGAAGCTACTGTCATCTTCTTGTTGTAGGCAGTCTGCTGTGCTGACCCCAGCACTATCGGTAGTCACAACTGCCGTCAGGTCAATGCTAGAAAAAATGTTTAACATAGCTCATATCACACAGAGTATTTTTGCCACAGCTGCTGCCTCACTTTTTACCACAAGATAATTTTAGATATGTGTCTAACTATAAACTTTTTCAAAACTGAAGAGAACTTTAATCAATCTTTCATCTAAAAACAGCTACAATTAATCCAGCAATTGAAATGCACAGGCCTCTATCATATATATAGTCTTAATACATGGCTATGATTAATGTTTTTCTTCTTCTCACTGACACAAGAGAAAGGACCCCAATCTGATTTTAAAGTTAGGCTGGTTTCTACCAGCTTACCATTGCTAACTTCCTTAAATTTCTTAGCAGAGCCAACTAAACCAATGCTTCTAGCTCACACTTAGCTTGTAATGTGACTGCTTCTTTTCAAGACCTGAAAGCCTGTCTTCTCTTGCTCCCAACTATCCAAGCTGGCCCAACAACAGACACTGTCTTATCTCACGTCTTACTTCTCTTCAGTTTTTGGCACTGTTTAATACTCAAGAAGCTTACTGAGGAGACTTAATATTCAAAAGAAAGAGAGCTGTAACCAGTACATAGGTATATGTGCCATGAGGTACCATGGTACCCAAACTGGTTTGACAGTGCTTGAGCATGTTTCACAGATGTATGCATGCACCTGGTCTAAAACACGCATTGTGCCAGACTATTTTGGGAATACCACCCCCAGACTTTGCTGCATCTAAAAGTAAAAGCTTTACTGCACTTACATGTGTTAAATCTACCCAGTATACTTCACCATGGCAAAGTTCAGAATGCATTCGCAGGACCTGAATTTGCTTGTGTAGGTAGAACTATACAATGGTTAGAACTTAAGTGTGCACTAAAACTCAAGTTCCTTTGAAGACAAAGAGGGCTGCAGCCAAACTAGATCCCAAGTGAAATGGGTACAATTAGACCAGAGGCACCCAGCCTTTTCACCCCACAGGCCAGATCTGGTGAACAGCCCCAATTCGGCCATGCGGGGCTTCAAAATTTGGCAGTGAGGGAGCAGTAGCACTGTCTACCACTGCCAAATTTCCGGACCTGGGAAGAGATCCATAAGCTAGATGACATGGCTCTGGCAGTACAGCACCCCTAGATTAGAACAAATTCTATGACAGTACCTGTATGTTTAATCGTATAGATAAAGCACAGTAGATTGCATACACAGAGAAACTTTTGACCTTTGACCAAAATATTTTCTTCTCTACAACTCACACAGTGATAAATTACCTGGCACAACTGCTGTACTGTGTGCCTAAGAAACAAGATCAGATTCCTACCCTACCACGCTTACGATCAAACCTGAACAAGACACAGTCAAATAAGAACATAAGAGAGGGATATTAGAGGAAAATGCATCTCCACAAATTTCCCTGATACAATTAATTTTTAGATGCTATAATATACTATAATACAACACAAGCTAAATGGATTATAATGTGAGAACATTGCTATATGCTTAACAACAGAAAAACAGCCATGACTAGGAGGAAAGCTTAGTAGATCAGAGGACAGAGGCAATTCTTTACTGAAGTTCTTTGTTCCTAAAATTTCCCTACAGTGCTACGACTTCACTGCTGGAAGCACAAGCATGGGCTGGGTCCCCTTTAGCCATGAGTGTGCTGTCTACACTGGCATTACTTACTATCAGCAGAACTAACACGATGGTGGCGGGAAATCTGCTTAAGTTTCTCAAGCCTCACACCCATGGGAACAGTGTACATGATTTAAAGATGTTACCCCACGAGCAAAGAGAGTGTAGAGCGTTAAGCTAGTCTGTCCATATCAGAAAGCCAAACTACTACAGGCAAGCTGAGCATGACATTACATAAGCGTGGCTGTGAAACACAGTTGTTTGCCTCACTACTGAGATACAAAAGTCCTTGAAGACAAGCCGGGTATAGCACATAGTTTAAATGCAGGAAAAGAGCGTTACAGCCCAGGCTGACCTCCCTGTCACCCTCCCTCAAGCTGCTGTAGCAGACATAGGCTTTTACACCTACTCAGCCTGAGAAATATCCAGACAGTCTCAAGGCTTTCAGGTACAGACCCAAGATAACTGCCCATGTGCTAGCACCATCTCTTTGGGAATAAGGACCTCCTGGCCCCAGCTTAGGTTTACTCTCTTCAGAGTCCTTCCCCCTTGTGCTCCATTTCCACATAGGACATGGTCCCTCACCAGGCGCCATTGTCAGGTGTCCCGCTCACATCCCGCTCGTGCACTGGTGGCTCAAAGAAGGAGTCCAGCGCCCTCTGCAAGGGGGAAAGCAGTTAGCTGTGGTCATCATCAGAAATCAGACAGAAGGCAGGGCAGGGCGGCACCTCCCCCTTGCCCCAGCTTTGGCCTCTAAATGACTTGATTCCTTTCTATTTGGTGCCCCTTCCCTCTGCGCTGCTCTTAGCAACTGATGACAAAGCTCGGGCTGCTCAGAACCAGCTAGTCTCCGAAGCCGCAGTTCTCAACTTTTTTAGACTGGGGGCTTCCCTTCACAGGCAGGGGGCAGGGCCAGATTAACTTTATTCATCCCTAGGCAAACAAACTTCTGGGCCCCTACTTAATACTGTACAGGTTTCCCTCGCCAACCACAGTTTTGAGTATCTATGCTTAATCTTCTGTCCAGGGGGTTTCAACCTTTTACTGCTGGCGAGTACCCCCTTCTGGATGTGGAGCTGGGGGGGATCCCTGGCAACCAGTTTTCAAGCAGGGGGCTGGGCAGCAGCACAACAGTGGTGGCAGCGCATGGCCCCCACTAATCCACGCCGCCACTGGGTACCCCCTGGGGCCTTCCCAAGTACCCTAAGGAGTGCAAATACCCCCAGTTGATAACCCCTGCCATAGACCCTTTTAGCTCCCATGGTATACAGTTTTGAGTAACCACAGTTTCCATGGCCGCGCATCAGCCCGCCGCCTGCCATTCTTCCCATAAGCCTCACCAACCATGGGAACTTTCAGGAACCTAACCCCAGCGGTTGGCAAGGGAAACCTGTATAGTTGCATTACTTTTTTCGCTCGTCGTAATATGTAAAATAAGTACAACTGGGCCTCTTCATCACTTAGGGCCTTAGGCGTTTGCCTACGCATGAATCTGGCCCTGGCTAGGGGTGGGCCGGCGGAGGGTCCCTTGACAGGCTGGGGGCCTCTCCATGATACACTGGGGCCTCCCTTCACAGAGCGGGGCCCTCCCTCCTGGCCCCCGGCCCAGGCCAGCTCTTGACAGCGGGTCGCGGCGGGCGGCGGCGGCGGCCGGTGGGAGGTCCGGCCCCGCCGGGGTCCGATGTGGAACCTGCAGGCTCTCCCGCGGGCCGGCGCAGCGCCTACTTGCAGGTCCCAGCCGTGCTCCTCCAGGCACCGCTCGGCCACGTCCGGCCCCGCGGCCGTGATGCAGGAAAACTGGGCGCACAGCAGCTGCTTGCGCTGCGCCAGCTCCGCTGCGCCCTGCCCCGGCTGCGCATCTTCCGCCGGCGGCTGCCCCTGGTCGCCTCCGGCCCCGGCTGCCTCCATCGCCCCCGGGCTTTCCCACTCCTCGCACCCCCGGCTCGGGTGCGCATGCGCAGCGCTCATAGGCTGGAAGCCTGAAACGGAAGGCTGGAGCGTTTTCAACCCCGCCCCCGCCTGTGACGTCACAAAGGCATGCGAAGAGGCGGAAGTTCGGCGACTGTAACGGGCTTTGGGACCTGGCTGGCCGGCGCGCTGACGTCACAAACCATGCAGCTGCGCGCTGCTCCTCTCCTATCCCCGCGAGGCCGAGGCAGCCGGGCCTCCCCGTCCTGGCAGCCCTATGGGCTCCCTCACGCTGCAGTCTCTGCGGGAGGCGATGAAAAGCCTGCTCGACTCCCCCGGCTTTGATCGCGTGCTGGATAAGGTAGAGCCCTGCAGGGGAGATGCCACCAAGTGGTTGTCGGCTCGGGTGGTTTTGCTCATTTGGCCGGAGATCCCCCTCCTTCTTGACCTTGAGTGACCTGCTGCATGTAGTTAGAAGGTGAAGGCCTGTCCCTTGTCCTGCGGGCAGGGTGACCTGCCGCAGTCTACAGTTGCCTCCAAATGCCATGTTCTCGGCTACACAGTTGGTAGTAATGGGGGATTGCACTCAGGCTCTCCCTTCTGTCTTTTGGCTGGGGGCAAGTGGGACTAGGAGGCATCTGAGCTCCAAGGCTTCCAGGCTTGGGACTTACATGTATTAGGCTTGCCACGGATTTGGGAGTATCTGAAGCCGCAGGCGGAAGGGTCTGGCCGGTAAGATACTTGCCAGTGGTAGTGCCACACAGACAACTAACCTCTAATTAGCACCCTCCAGGGGACTGCATTCATTGGGTTCCTATACACTTGTAAAGAAGCTGCTCCAATGCACTGTATTTAAAGCGCATTGGAGCAGACTCTGTTAATCGAGTCTGCTGGAGTGTGGTAATTCCTGCAGTCCAGCAGACTCCAGTGTCATGTGAATCAGCACCCCCACGCTGAAAAATGGCAGCAGGGTGATGTAAAGCTGGCTCGATGAGCTTTAGTTCAAAGCACCTCACAGCCATTTCTCAGCACAAGGATGGTGATTCATGTGACACTCTGAGCACTTTTAACGGTGGAGCTGTCCCAGCTGCGGTAATTAGAGCACCCCACCCACCAGAGCATGTCTGTAAACACTCACCAAATCTGCTCTGCAATGTGCTAACATGCATTGGAGTAGGCATTTGGCAGGTGTGTAGTGCCCTTTGTTCCTAATTGGGTAGAGGACATTAAACTTTGTAACAACTGTTCTTGGGCAGGGCAGAAACTTGGGTTGGGTGGGGGTTGCTGTTGTCTGATCCTGCTTTTCTTTGCTTGCACAAGGTACTGTAATAGGAAAGAAGAGCAAAGAGAGAAAATGCAGTTTCTGTCTCTGCTATTGATGTTTAGACTGTGTCTGTAGCATCTCTGGACTATGCTAGCAAGTGTGAAGGTGCCATGCTGTGCTCTTTAGTCTCCAACCTAAGAGCTGTACTAGGTACAGACAGGTAAACTTTCTCTCTGGGTGTGCTTAATGGCACATGGCCAGTGCCACTGCAAGAAGTTTATATGGCATCTATTTTGTAGTTTAGCAAGGATGGAGTAGATGTGTCACACTACTGCAGTCTGGAGATGGTATAGACATCTTTTTATTTGCAACCTTGCTGGTTGAAAAGCAAGGACACAGAACATGGGGCAGCTTGCACCAGCATCAGGCTATGCAAGGCAGTGTCTTTCTCTGGGATAAAAGCCTTGTTGCAGAAGAAGCAATAATGGCCAGCTAAGCTTGACTGCACAGAATACAGAAAGATAAGTAGTAAGGAAAAGAAGTAAAAGGACCCATGGGGAAAAAGAGAGCCAGATACTGTTAAGGACCCAGTGAGAGTGGTGGAAATGACAAATGTCATTCTGATTCAGAAAGGTCAAGGACACTGTTGGCAGAACTCTAAGCAGAATGGAAGATTTTTGTAGACTGGTTTCCTGAAGTCTACCCCGCTGGGGAGATTGAAATGATTGCTCTGGAAGGTCCACATTCAGTCCTATGTTTCTAATGTCCTCATGAACACATTGCACAGGCTTAGAAGAAAATTCAGAATGATGTTATGCAGTACTTAAAATGCTTGTTTCCTAAAAAGGAACTTTATAGCAGCGGTTTACTCCCTGCTTGATAATCTGACTGAAAGTAGAAAAGTATATGGACAACATCTGATATAACCAGAACTCTGTGTAGCTCAAATGTAATGCAAAGAAGTTGTTAACATGCCAAAGTGGGTGATCAATATAAAATTTAAGACTGCAGCAACTAGATCTACCGTTTTGAACATGCAAAATATTTTGCGATACTGTAGAAATAAGCTTTTCTGTGAATGCTCTGAGGCTAGACCTTGCATCAATGTAGAATTGTACCGGAAATCTGGCTTTAGCCTGATGTTAAGTTGATGCAATGGTTTTGAATAGAGGAGAGATGGTAGAATTAATGCAGCTAGTTTGGACTGAAAAGCGTACATTTATAAAAAGAAGACTCCATGATTGGGGCTCCATAGAAAGCCTAATTATGAGCCTCTTCCTTGGTGGTTGTATAATCTGATGCATTTTTAGAAGGTCCTTACATGTTACTTGCTGCTCCAAAAGCAAGACTTGACATCATTATCCCTAAGCCATATGTCTCTTGTGTCCAACAGACCTAACAATGAACTACACAAACCTCTATATAGTTTTAGAATAGTCGCCTTAAAGTCTGTACCTCCTTTTTCCATGTGGTAGTTTAACTTTTCTATATAAAGAGGATAGATGAAATGTCTCGCTACTCTCAGCTCCAACTGGATTTTTCCTTTCCAAGTCAGAAACTTGCAGAGACTTGAGAAATGTCACTTCTGTCTGAGCACTGAAGCACTTGACAAGCATCTTGCAATTAGCTGTTTCTGGATGAAATGTTTCTGGATGAAATATTTTTTAAAATGTTGTTTTATTTAATAAAACACTCAAGATGCACATGACAACTGCAAATGTTTCAGTTCAAGCTACTGGCATACAAGGTAAATGAGGCCTTCCTATCTGAAACCATATGCAATTATGGATTTGATACAACAGACATTAAACTTGAAGTGCTGATATTTAGCAGTGAACCAAAATAAATCTATTCCTTAAAAAACAAGTCAACTTTTTTTGTCCTAAGTAAAACCTTATTACTTCTAGAGGTGAAACAAGTTATTTCATGAAGGGTTTCTTAATATTACTATCTTTATTTTGTGATGATTTTTCCTAAAGTTGATGTAGCATTTAAAATAATATTGCAAATCTGAATGTATTTACAAAATCTTTGCTTCTTCCAGTTTTGTGGAGAACCCTGAGTCACTTTGATTCGCTTTGAATTATGCAACACCTGTTGCTACTGGGATGTAGCAGTTAATTAGTAAGGCAGGTTTCTAAACAAGGAAACTTAACAACAGTTGTTTTGTGTCAGTGAGGTAGCTTCTTGGGGCCCACTTACAACAGGAAATTTATCACTGATCAACCCAGTTAGTATAGTTTTCTGTTGGCACGTCTACATGTGCATTAATGTGGCATAGTTACTGTGTATTAAGTTTAATACCTGTAATAACAGGTACTGTACTAACTCAATGTGCAGTAACTGGCACTACAGCACAGTAGCACCAGCACATGCCTTTTTAGTGACAGTAATGCGGAGTAGGCTAATTCTACTAGCAAAAGCATTAGCACGGCTTTGGCTATGACACATGTGCAGTAGAATTAGTCTACTGTGCATTTAGCATCTTGTGTAGATGTGCCTTGCATGGACAAAAACAGTCGGGAGTAAGAACATCCATATAACTGGTATGACTGCTTATTCTGGATAACTGTGAATACAAGGAGATAGAGGTATGACTGCTGGTAAGTTACCCATGTACAAGTCCTGAGCATGTCAAACTAATCGTTCTCATACTCCTTTCAAAATCCTCCTTTCTGTTTTGTGAGCTACCAGGTTTGGCTGTACAATTATAACAGATGGGTAAATCAAATCAGGCCATTAGATGGAGTCTCTGTTAGCCTTATTCAAGATGTAAAGGCCACTTAACCGAAGTATGCCCCTTCATAACAATTATTAGCAGTCCTAGAGGACCACTGAAGTGTTGTTAAATGGACGATATGAACACTTGTTACAGTAACGTCCTAGAGGAATTTATATTATGTATAAAATCTCCAGTCACGATTTTACAGAAATATCTGGGTTGGTCCTTTTTCATTGTTATGTTTTCATCTCTCATGAAAAATTATTTCAGTTTCTGGACTGTCTTTCAACTTGATCTTTTCTCTGGGAAGAGGCATGATGATTATCAATATGCTGAGCTCTTGAAGTAACAGGATTATGTTCCTCTGTTCGGTTTCAGATGAAGCTTCTTTCTGCAACTCCTGGGAAGGTTGTATGTGAAATGAAAGTTGAGGAGCAGCACACAAACAGAGCTGGCACGCTGCATGGAGGCTTGACCGCCACCCTGGTAGATGTTGTGTCAACAACAGCACTGCTGTACACAGAAAGAGGAGCTCCAGGGGTCAGCGTGGACATGAACATAACGTATGTATTGAGCATGCTTGTTATAAGGTGTTAAGGTTTCTCCCTAGTTGCCTTTCACAAATGGACTGCTCAGTTTCTCTCTTGTGATCTACGCAGCCCTGGGGAGATGCATTACAATAGGTTGGCTCTGAAACACTTAGTTTTACTGAACTCGGTGGAGATCTTATTTGGGCATCACCTTGGGTAACGGAGGTACTAGTTTGAGTTAGTCTTTTAACTATGTGTTTTGTTTATGCCTTGGCTTTTGTGACGGAGTCCTGATTTCTGCAGGCTTTTTACTTACGAGATTGTAGATCTTGAAAACAAGAAGTAACATTCAAATAGTTGAAAAAGTGGAAGGGGTTAGCCTGGGCTCATCTTGTTCCAGCTCTGGCATGGATGTTGCATGAAGCTGCCTAATGTGAAGAACAGAAAAATCAAGGAAGTTGAGAAAAGCTCCCTACATTCAAGTACTGCTTTTCTCATCAAAGTGGGAGACAACTATTCATCAGAGTTTTAGCAATTTCATAGCCTCCTTCTAGTTGAAGCTCTCAGCTCTAAACATACACAAGCTTTTGGGAGCTTTTGCTTCAATGGCATTGTGGCTTATATAAGCCTCAGGGGGGATACTGGAGTAGAATGGCATTAGGCAGTGACCTTTCAGTGTATTGTTTTGAGACGTTATGTTTTGGCTCCAAAATGGATTGTTATGTAAAGACAGGAAAGTCTGGGTTCTTCCCTGTCTTTGGTTTATCACAAAACTAAGGTATTGATGGTAAGCTGCTTTCCACAATAGGCCAGGCAGGAACCCTGCCAACCCATGTTACATTTAGAAATGTGGGAATCTGGGTATAGGAATTGTCTGAGGGGTAGCTGACTGTAGTATGTTTTTGGTTTTGGTTTTTTTAAGTTTTCCAATATTTGACATGCTATGCATAAACTCTTACCTGTTCATTCTCTCTCTCATTCAAGATACATGTCAGCTGCTAAAATGGGAGAAGAGGTACTGATAACTGCTCAGGTTTTGAAGCAAGGAAGAAGCATTGCATTTGCCAGCGTGGATTTAACAAACAAGGCAACTGGAAAGTTAATAGCACAAGGCAGACATACAAAGTATCTGGGCTCTTAATATAAGGAAATGATCTCTAAAAAAGAAAGGTTTGTCGTAATATTCTGTAGTGAATTACTCTTCTAGTTTTAGATATCGCTGTAGGCTGTTAGATGGCCTATATTAAATGGGTTGGTCTGAGTTCCATAATTAATGGACTGGTGTCCATGTCAGAAAACTGCCATTAAAGTTGGCACTAACTTTCAGCTGATTGTAGTCCTTCAGCCCTTGACTACTCTCCCCAACAGCTGAAGACTGATCTGACACTTTTTGTGCCCAAAGAGAATGACGATAAGGTGAACCTTTCAATTCAGACTTGGTGTCGGGAAAGTGTAGGAAAGCTTAGTTTTCTGGTGCCCATGCCAGACCTGTCATGAAAAATGACTCTGTCTTCAAGGCTGCCAGACAATCAATCGCCTTTTGGACGCCAAATTTATGACCAGACTGCATTCTTTATTTTGTATAATAAAGCGGTATTTAAGTAACACATCTTCACAAGCTCATAAATAGTGATTGAAATTGTGAATCCAATATAAGAGTATGTTGCAAATGAAAATAAAATATACCTTACTTTCATTTTTATGCTTGAACTCAATTATTTTATAAAATAAAATTTTCAATTATCTGAAGAGAGAAGACCTGTGAAGTGACCGTATCTGTTGCTGGACCAACTTGTATAGTTGCGAGAGAGGAGATAAACTTTCAGATTTCAAGTGCCCTTCATTAAGTTGTGGAAAGGAAGCAGTTGCATTCCAAGCCAAGCATAAGTTAGAAGCATTTCCCTAGTTTAAAAGTTATTCTGCTAAATAATATGACAAAGTCAGAAAAGTTAAGTTGGCAGAAAGTAGTTTAATTTAAATTGGACTTGAGTCCTTTTTCTTGCTTCATTGGGGGAAAGCACAGGTTTTAATTATAGCTATATTGTAAGACTACGTATGATGGAGACTTTTACAGTTCAAGCAATTGATTTATTGCAGCTGTTTTTAAATTATAGAAGTTAATTTGTATTCCATTTTGAAAATAAAAAGTTTATAGCTGGAAAGGTTTGTAAAATTACTGTGCAGTAAAAAGAAAAGCATTATTTTGAACACTGTTTCTAGCATTGACCTGACAAGAGTTGTGACTACTGATACAGTGCCAACACAGCAGACTGCCCACAATAAGAAGATGACGGCAGCTACTAGGGCTGTGCGAAACAGCATTGTTCCATTTCAACTTCAGTTCGCGGTCTGGACAGAACAGTGTTTTGTTTCGAATTTCATTTAGAGTTTAAATAGCCTTGCAGTTTCACCCACCATCAGGCTGGGGAAAGGAACTCAGCCCAGCTGGGCTGACTTTCCATCCTCAGCCTGATGGCAGTGCCTGGGCTCATTTCCCTTCCCTTGCGCTATGATCAGCTTCCCACAGCCTGGTGGCAGGAGATGGGGAGAGCCAGGACTGTGCTCCCAGCTGCTGCTGAGACCACAGCCCTGGTTCTCCCCTGTTTCCCACCACCATCTTGCTTAAAGGTGGCTTAGCAGTTATACGCTCAAGTCTACTTTCTTCTTATATGTGTTGCTAGAACACACATCCTCAAAGTCTCTAAGCTGCAAATGTGAAAGTACAATCATTTTTAGAAGACACTTAATATTAAGATCTAAATAAAAATTGCTGGCCAGAAGTCACTGTGTACCTGTATAAAGTCTGAGACTAGAAGCCGCCTTGCTGGTTTGTCACTGCCTTGTACAGGTTTTCCCTTTTATATGTGCACCTTTTGATATTTAATGTCAAACTATAGGAATACTTCACCTTGGTTGTGGAATTGGAATAAGTTGAAATGGAAAGATTATGATCATAATAGCAAGTGATTTGACCATGTTGCTTTTTTTTTTCCTGGCTTGTGACTTTTTTTCTGGTTTTGATTCTAAGATGTAAGATGGTGCACTCAGAAAAGGAAAAACCAGAATGTGCAGCATGTGTAGGTGAGTTGGCATGACAGGCATCTTGACGATGAAACCCTGTAACTTGTAGTAGACAACAGAATACAGGAGAAACTGACTGCAGTTTCAGGCTCCTTACAATTACCTTCTTAATTAAGGCAGGCCTAGTCTCCTGTGGGTGAGCTTAAATGGGTTTAATGCTTGCTTAAAACAGTTCAGCTTAATGTAGACCTGTATCAGTGCAAGTTGACCTGGTTTCAGTAAGTGTAAACCTAATTTAAGTATATAGTAACCTGGCAGAAGCCCCTTAACTTGATTAATTGAAAATTGATGCTATTAACGTGGTGCCTGCTCTTGATTACAGCCGAGCACTGGCTTTCTCTGTGTGTGCAAATTATCCCAAACCTCACCCTAGGCCCATTGCAAGCAAATGTACGTGATGTGATTAAAAATAGCAATCCTTGCCTGAGACGCATCTACCCAAGTGCTTTCCCTGTTGCTATATGCAGCCATGTGGCTAGTAGCACAGGAGTGAGAGATTAAAAGGCTGCCTACTGTAGACAAGGCCATGTAGCAGTAGCCCAGCCTGTCAGTCATGGCTGGGAGAACGTCATGAAGACGAGTCAACCTGATTGGGCACTACTGGAAATATTTAGATGCAACAGAGCATGTACTTACTGAAGCCTGGTTTCTAGTCACTCCAGTTCCCCACATGGCCAAAATCTGAATGGTGCAAAGATCAAGGCAAAAAGTAGGCACCAGATGGGCAGTTTATTGGTAGAAAGCTTACATGCAGCTCATTGCATTCTGTGTCTTCTAAATTCCAGAACTGGTTTGAATCAGAATTGAAAGACTCACCATTAACGCTGTTTCCTTAAGAAGTCCATAACTCTCTCTCTCACGTTCCCATTGTTGGCACCTATCAAGTATAAGGCTCTTTCCTGAGACTCCTGGATAACCCAGTTCAAGTGAGATGCCACGGTGCAAAAGTGATAGATGGGGCGACTTAAGCTAGGGACAGAAGTTGTGCATAAACCAGCTTGTGTGATCAGAAACTGGTTTAAATCTAACAGAACAGAAGTTCAGTGCACATAAACTGCTTTCAAAATGTCTGAAACCCGTTTAAGATAAACCTGATTGGATGTAGTATCAGACTTAACAAATTTAGGTCAAATTGGTTTATGGAACTTCTATTCCAAACCCCTTCCTGATTCAATCCCAAGCCGGGATTGGGGTGGAAGCATGGCTAAGGAAACTGCTCGCAGCTCCAGGCAGCAATGGGAAGTAAATTCCCCACTTCGGGCTTTCCCCCATCACCCCATGCCCCCTATGTGCACAGGGCAGCTCCCAGTTGGGGATTTGGTGGATGGAGGGGTGGGTCCCACACCCTAAAGTCTAATATTAAATTGGGTAACAACTAGGGGGAAGCCCTTCTCTGTACCAGGGCTGGGCTGGGGGGACCCTGCTAGGGGTAGGAAATGCCTTCTGAGGCTGGGGGGCCCAGCCAGCCTCAGGCTAGAAGGACTGCCCACCCTGAGGGGCAGGGATGGGGAGAAGAAGCGCAAGGGTTTGGGGGCATGTGCTAGGCAGTCAATCAAGGATAAGCCCTGCTAGGCTGCATTTCCATGCCTTCAGGCAAGCTAGACAGCATGCTCTATCTCCCCCCAGCTACTGGTGTGGGCCACTGCAAGGGTCTGACTGCCTTTCTGGTTTCAAAAGTGAATGTTCACTTGTTTTTTGATTCAATCTATGCATTTGGACTAATGTGCAAAGATTGAATTGATTCAGCCTGGGGTGTTTTTTAATGTCTGCATTTAGTCTTAGGGGCAAAACAGCATTCACAGAAGAAAGTGGAGTTTGCAGACAGAAACATCCTCATCCAGGACAGGCTCTGACATCCCGGTGTGGAAGTCAAGGCTGGGCTGCAGTAGGATCATACATACTTACCTCCACCCAGTTACATTTGCAAGAAGACAATACAAGGAATCAGCCAACAGGGTCCTGGTAGTGCAGCATTGGTTCTCATCCCAAAGCCAGACACATGCATGTAGGTAGCACCAGAATCTGTTGTCAGGATCCTTCCCCCAGGATGAGAGGAAAGAACTGGGTGTATCATGCTCCCCACTCTGGTTCCCCAGGATCCCCCCCAAGTGCTATGAAGGCATGGCCCACCCCTGTCCTGCTTGGCTGCAGGTGGCTCCACAGAGCCTGGTGCCCCCAGGATAGCAAAGGCACCAGTGATCAGAAGCATGGGCCAGTGCCACCTGACCCTGCACACACCTTGGCCAGCTGCTGCTGCTCCCGTGCTGCATACCAAGTCTCAACTGCACCACCCATTGGTTCCCTGCACCTTCCTGGCAAGGCCCTGCCTACACTCCCCTGGCAGGGAAAAGTGAGGCACCCCAACCCTGCACAGCTGCAGCATCTCCTTGTACACTGGCATCAGAAACCCACAGAGGAGCCCTGTACTGCATGAAATGCCATCAGTGCTGAGCAGGGAAGGAAAGCAGAAGGCTTCAAGCAGATCTAGTGTGCTAGCAAATATGTTTTGCAACATGCAGCCACAGAAATAGGATCATCAGTGGAGCAGCCGTTGTAGAGGGTTCACAATGTTTTGCCAAGGGCAGAAGGCAGGGTAGCAGAATTGGTCTTGGAGGGTGGTGGAGGCAGCTGGTTCCCAGAATCAAACGTGAATGCTACACCTTCCAGAGCATTCAGACTTTAGGGTTATTCAGTTCTGTATGTCAGATGCTCTGTCTGACCATCATTTGCCTGTATACCACCTGGCACAATGAACACTCAAGTTTAAGCTATTCCAATTAATAATAACCTGAAACAAATGTATTCCTTAGACTATAAGTCATAGTTTTCCATCCTAAGTAAAACCTTATTATTTCTAGAAATGGGATTCTTCTTTCTTTTGTGACAATTCACCCTAAAATTGCTTTGTCCCTAAAAATTCCAGGAATATCACACATCTGAATCTATTTCCAGAATTTCACCTTCTCCCAGTTCTTCTTGCTTTGAAATATGCAGCACCCCCTAATGGTAGATCTGGGATGTAGCAGTTGGTTAGTGAGGTGCATTTGCAAATACGGAAGCATAAAAACAGGGCCATAGTATCAAGGAACAGTTTCTTTATACAGAAATGTATCAGCCTGGTTACATCAGGAGAGATGGCTGTACTTTAAAGAAGCCTTACTGAGGGTGCAGGAGCAGTCCATCCCAATGTGCAGGAAGACTAGCAAGTATGGCAGAAGACCAGCTTGGCTTAGGAGGGAACACTTCAGTAAACTAAATCACAGGCAGGAAGCTTATAAGAAGTGGAAACTTGGACAAATAACTAGGGATGAATTATAAGAGCATTGCTTGGGCATGCAGGGATGAAGTCAGGAAGACCAAAGTGCAACTGGAGTTGAAGCTAGGAAAGCATATGAAGGGTAACAAGAAGGGTTTCTACAAGTATGTTGGTAGCAAAAGGAGGATCCGGGAAAGTGTGGGTCCCTTAATGAATGGAGGAGGCAACCTAATGACAGAGGATGGAGAAAAGGCTGAAGTTCTCAACGCCTTCTTCACCTCAGTCTTCATGGGCAAGGTCAGCTCCCAGACTCTGCACCTGGAAGCACAATTTCATAGTTTCATAGTTGATAGGGTCGGAAGGGACCTGAGCAGATCATCAAGTCCAACCTCCTGCCATGGCAGGAAAGAGTACTGGAGTCAAACGACGCCAGCAAGGTGTATATCTAGCCTTCTCTTAAAGACCCCCAGGGTAGGAGCCACAGCACTTCACTTGGAAGTTGGTTCCAGATCCTAGCTGCCCTGACAGTGAAGTAGCGCCTCCTGATATCTAGCCTGAATTTACCCTCTGCCAGCTTGTGACCGTTATTTCTAG
>NW_017728886.1:161926521-161928166 GCF_001723895.1 Crocodylus porosus
GAGCCCCAAATCTATTTCTTCCCCTTGATGTGGGGGTCTGTAGCAGACCCCTACCACCAAATCCTTTTCTCCTTGCCCCCCATTTAGCCTAACCCATAGTCCTTCTACTTCCTCATCCTTTGATTCTGTCTTGATGAGGGTTGATGTATATTGCTCCTTAACATAGAGCGCAACCCCTCCCCCCTCCCATGAGTGCTCGTAAAGCTGTGCCAGGGGTCCCACAATGACCTCAGCTAATTCCCTCAGCACTTGGGTGGAGATCGTCCAGACCAGCTGATTTAAATATGTCCAGTCCCTCCAGAAGTTCCCTGACTAGATCCTCACTGACCCTTGGCCTAGGTGCACCTCCCCTGGGGCCTGAGGGGGTCCCAGTGGCGGGGCTGATCCAGTCCCTGGTCAGGAAAATGGAGGCAAAGAAGTCGTTCATTTGGGGAGCAGGTAGGCACCCAGCAGTGGCAAAAGAACAGGTTAGGGGTTATTTAGAATAGCTGAACGTATACAAGTCCATGGGGCCAAACAGGATGCACCCAACGGTGCTGAGGAAGTTGACTGAAGTGATTGCAGAGGCGCTGGCCATCATCTTTGAAAACTCATGGCAATCAGGAGAGATCCTGGATGATTGGAAAAGGGCAAACATAGTGCCCATATTTAAGAAAAGAAAAAAGAAGGATCCAGGGAACTACAGACCAGTCAGCCTTACCTCAGTCCCTGGAAAAATTATGGAGCAGATCCTGAAGGAAGTATGGGCTGGATGAATGGACTCTAAGGCGGATATAAAACAGGTCTGTGCAAAGTGGCTAGTATTCACTTTGGATTTGGATTTGGGCGATTCGGGGGACAGTGATTCAATTTGGTGATTCGAATCACTGTCCCAGATTGATTCAGCCAAAACTGATTCAGAGAGACAGATGCTGCCAAATCAGCTGAATCTCCAGATCACCCAGGCCAGGCCCATCCCCAGCCCGCTTTCCCAGCCCTGGCAATGGCTGCCCTGCCCACCCCAACTCCCAGCTCTTTGGAAAAAAAAGCCCCAACTCAGCAGGTGCTGCCAGGCAGGGGGTGATCCCCACTTCCCCACACTGTGTGGGGGGCTCTGCATGAGCCCCTGACCCCACTTCTTGCTCCCCCTGTCCCCCCACGGGTGCCCTGCCTGGGCCAGCTCTGGACCTTAAAAAAATAAAAATAAACGAGAAAACCCCCAGACACACCGCTCCTGACAGCAGGAGGTGATCCCCTCTGCCCCGCACTGCCCCATGCCACATGGGGGGCTCTGCACAAGTCTCCAAAGCCCCCGATGCAGCATGAGGCAGTGGGGGGCAGTGAGGATTGTCCCCACACCTGGCAGCACCCGGTCAGCACTGGGGCTTTTTTTTAAAGTACCAAGCTGGGGCAGGTGGGGCAGCCATGGTGGGGGGCTGGGGGAGCAGGTGGGGCTCAGGGAGCCCCCCATGGTTCCCTTACCCAGTTCCCCCTTCCCCGTCCCTAGTATTACCAGCTCTGAGTCCGGCTGCAGCTCCCTGCTGCCGCCACCGGGGACTGCCCAAATCATCAAAACTCTCCAAATCTTTTCTGAAGTTTCAGAGAGCTTTGAATCAGTTTGGACCTTTTAATTGGTCCCCTGATTCTATTCGGATTCAGATATTCG
>NW_017728886.1:161928266-161930713 GCF_001723895.1 Crocodylus porosus
CCATGGTGGGGGGCTGGGGGAGCAGGTGGGGCTCAGGGAGCAGGGAGGTTTGGGGGGCTGGCAGGGGTCCCCCCATGGTCCCCTCCCCCTACTTAACAGCTCGGAGTCAGCTGCAGCTCCCTGCTGCAGCCACCGAGGACTGCCCAAATCATCAAAGCTCTCCAAATCTTTTCCGAAGATTCAGAGAGCTTTGAATAGATTCAGACCTTTTCATTGGTCCCGATTCGATTCAGATTTGGAGATTTTGCCACCGAATCAATCCAAATCTCTCCTCCATATAGAATCATCACCCAAAGCTTCGCACAACCCTAATATAAAACTGGCTGGAGCACCAGGCTCAGAGGGTAGTAATCAATGGCTGGATGTCTAATTGCCAGCTGGTATGAAGTAGAGTGCCTCAAAGGCCAGTGGCTTTGGGGGACTGTTAGCACTAGTCTAGGCCACAAAGGCTTGCTCTGTGTCGCAACCCTGAAGTGCTGCCCTCTGCTTTCCCTGGACATTGTCTGGCAAGGTCCCTCCCTGCCCTGCCCTATCTGCAGTCTCAGTGGCCTCCATCACCTCTGAGTCATTGCCATCAGAGTCTGGATATGTTCTTTGTTGATATCATCGATCAAAAAGAGCACTGTGTCTTGAGCAGCACTTGGAATACGAACCTTGCCTTCTCTTTCTAATCCTTTCTCCCTTCCCTACCTTATTTCTTCCCTTTCTGCTTTTTCTCCAGCTAGTTTTGCTGGCCACTTGTTTCCCCTAGAACAACAGTGAGATCCCAGGATCAGAGGAGCAGCAACACCCTGGGTTTGGGCTGCCTCTGGCTCATCTCCTCACACCATGAGCACTGCCATGCTGCAGCGTTTGCAGGAGGCGATAGTAAAGCGACTGAGCATGCCTGCCTTGGACCCCATACTACACAAGGTAGGACCCTCAGCTCACCTCTCTGGCCTCTGGGAAGTGGAAAAATTTGGGCCTGACTAACTTGATTTAATCTACAGCTGGGCTGGTGGTTGGATTGAGTTGGGATGGGATGGGATGGGATCAAGGTTTGTTTTACAGTGCTCGGAGCAAGTATTTTGATGAGTCATGGACTCCAGTAAGATGTTTAACATAACACATAGCTTAAATGTGAAAGAACCTGAAAAGCTAAAGGGAAGCGGGTGGTAATTCCCTTTTTCCTCCTCTGAAATTCTCTAATCAGGGAGGTTTGAATTCTCTAATTCCAAGAGGCTCTGAGATCTACCGGTGGATCAAGATCCACTGGTTGGTGATCACTGCTGTAAAAGAACAGTAAATTAAATCAAGCTCCAATTACATGCTGTTAGAACTATACAATCAGGTGGACCTGTAGAAATGGGGGCCTGGGCAGCAGAAGATTCTGGTTTTTTAAAAATTTGCTGCATGACATCTATCCATAGTGCTCTCGCTCTCTCTTTGCCATATTTACTAGAGAAAGCAAAATCAAAGATATGGACCTAGGATTTCAAGTGGAACATAGTGTGGCTTGTGATGGTCCTCAGTTCCTGTTGAAGTTTCTTCTAGACTTGGACTGACATCTGGAAAAATGTTTTCTTATCACATGAGATTTACCCTCCCGGTGGAATGCTCCACCATGCCAAAGGAAAAAACTTCCCAAACTGCAGTCCTCATTTCTGAGCTTTAGTCTAAGCTTCTACAAACTCAAGTCCAGTGATTCCCAAACCTGTTCAGGTTGTAATCGCATTTTGATAATTTCACACGACCCCATGCAGTGGTGGGAGGGTTAGAAAGAGAAGCCAAGGTTTATATTCAGAGTGCTGTTTGGGGCACAGTGTTCTACTGGGTAGATAACAACCTGGTCAAAAAGAATTGGTCTAAAGTGGAGGCCCCAGGGGGAGGGCAGCAGGGCAGAGGGGCCTGAGCCTGCAGCCACCAGGATGCATTTGCCCCCACCCCACCGGCTCTGTGGCAGAGGGGGAGCCAGGCTCCATGCTTCGTTCCAGCTGCAGCAGCTGCTGCTTCCCACAGGTGGCAACTTGTTGCTCAGGCACTTCTGCGAAGGGCAGGAGGCAATAAACCTGCGTTCCTGACCCCCTCTGACAGGCCGGGGCGGGGGTTGTGGTGGGGGGTGAGCGGCACAAATAGGGCTGCGGGGGCTGTGGGTCAGGACTGAGGAGTAGCAGCAAGGCCAGGAGCTGTGGGTGGGGAGTGAGGGGCAATGGCCTGGGCAGGGCACTGGCATATCAGGGTTGCTCAATGCCACAAAGCAGTGTTGGGGGAACAGCTGCAGCGGACCCGCATCCTGGTGAGTGAAATAGGCAGGGGGAGCTCTGATTTTCCATGATAAAAGCTCAAAAATAAAACACCAAAATGTATAGGTATTTAGAATGTATTTTATTATAGTGATTGAGGCACTGGTAGGCTTCCAAATTGCTTTAAAATAGCAATTATATCAATAAAACATTGTGTTCAACTGC
>NW_017728886.1:161930813-161932602 GCF_001723895.1 Crocodylus porosus
GGCTTCCAAATTGCTTTAAAATAGCAATTATATCAATAAAACATTGTGTTCAACTGCTACCTATATATATATATATATATATATATAGTGGCATTTCAATTTAATTGTGGAAAAACATGGATTTGGAGGTTTTGAATCAGAAAAATTGCAATTTGTAACCAGAGAATTTGTGATTTTTCAACAGAGAAAAGCAGGATCCCAGCATGCATCATACCCTACTTCCTGCTGTCAAAGCAAGTCTTGTCATCTTTATCCCTAAGCCATTTTTCTCTTGCGTGCAACATTTAATGATAAACTACAAAGCCATCTGCATAGTTTTACAGAAACAGACTTTAGGTCTGTATCTCCCTCTTCAGTGTCATACTTTAACTTTCTATCTATCTATCCTTCTTATAAAAAAAAAATCCTAATTGAGTTAAGAACAATACAACAGTTGCTACCAATCCCAATGTATTTGCAGAATATACATTCTGCTTTTCCCAGTTCTATGGGAACTTGTCTCACATTGGTACATGCAACACCCCTTAAAAGTACATTGGAGATTCCCCAGTTCATAAAAGGAGTGTGCTTTGAAAAAAAACTGTGTGAAAACATCAAAGACATAATATTGATGAACTAGCTTCTTCAACCTTTTACCCAAAAAACTTATCTACCTAGTTGCATCAGTCTGATTCTTTTGGTGAATACACACATTTTGGAGTGAGAGCACCCATATACAAGAATACCTTCTTATTCTGGATATCTAGTTAAAGCAGTGAACTAGAGAAGTATGACAGCTGATAGATTTACCCATGTGGAAGCCCTGATCATGTCAAGCTAACTTTCCTCATAATCCTTTAAAAACACTTAGTTCCATTTTGTAAATATTCATGGAGGTTGTCACAGTTGAAAGAGGAACCATCTCATTCCAGGTTTCTGTTTGTTTCCCTTTTGAGAGATATCCAGTGTGCCCACACGACTTCAGCTGACTTGGCCCAATGTTGATGGCTGCTGGAGTCCCAACTCAGGTCACTACTGGGTGCTAATATGCTGTGGAGCATCACGGCAGACTGTGAGCCCATTCCCCCATCAAGCAGGCAAGTCTGTACCCCAAAGCGGATGGAGTGGACAGGGTCTCACTACACAGCCAGCAGCATCATGAATCGCATCCCCTCTCTGCAAAGCCAAATCAGACCAGGTCCCTGGAGTGATGCCCACAGACACCATACTGTGTGCTTGGATAAGGCTCTGAGTTCAGTCCTTTCAGTACTGCGCTGAGGCTTCTCATTGTGGGGCTGCATGGACTCAGCTTTGGAGGAGGCAGCAATTGGTGCAGAATGGGACCTGTCTAGGTTGCGAAAAGGGAGGGAGGTTGTAGATCAGGGTCAGGCCAGTGTATGAGCCACAACTGCACCTCCCTGGCATGGCCTGCGAGGAGCTGCCGTTTCCTCTGCACTCCCTGCCAGGCTCTGGGTTCATCTGTCTCCTTCTCTGTCTTCCCTGTGGTGTTGGGCTGTCATGTGGGTGGACAAAAATTATTCATCCATTTGTGTGTCTGTGCTCATGAACCTATGTATGCTTACACGTACATGTCACTACTTTGTGTGTGTGATGTCTCTGCTGGTGCCTGTGTGTGTCAGAGGTTTCAGGCTGGAAGCGCTCAGTCCCCTTCTCACTAAGGGAGGACTGGGGACTCAGGCGAGGCAGGGCATTCAGTGGATTTGGCCTGGGAATAGACACTCCCTGCTTGAAGCCTAGGTCTGGTTGTGAATCCCCACAGCAGTGTGGAGCTCCTGGGGAGAACCAGCCT
>NW_017728886.1:161932800-161962613 GCF_001723895.1 Crocodylus porosus
GAGGTGATCCTCCCCCTCTATGCCGCACTGGTCAGGACGCACCTGGAGCACTGCATCCAGTTCTGGGCTCCGCACTTCAAGAGGGATGTGGACAGCATGGAGAGGGTCCAAGGGAGGGCCACTCGCTTGATTAAGGGACAGCAGGGCAGGCCCTATAAGGAGAGGCTACGGGACTTGAACCTGTTCAGCCTCCAAAAGAGAAGGCTGAGGGGGGATCTAGTGGCTTGTTGCAAACTAGTCAGGGGGGATCAGCAGGCATTGGGGAAGTCACTGTTTCCCCGAGGACCACCAGGAGTGACCAGGAATAACGGTCACAAGTGGGCAGAGGGTAGGTTTAGGTTAGATATCAGGAGGTGCACTTCACGGTCAGGGTGGCTAGGGTCTGGAACCAACTTCCAAGGGATGTGGTGCAGGCTCCTACCCTGGGGGTCTTTAAGAGGAGGTTAGATGAACACCTTGCTGGGGTTGTTTGACCCCAATACTCTTTCCTGCCATGGCAGGGGGTCGGACTAGATGATCTATTCAGGTCCCTTCTGACTCTAGAAACCATGAAACTATGAAACTACAGCAGGTGGATAAATCAAAGCAAATTTTTAATGTTAACTCCATGTCAGTGGTCAGGAACCTTTAACAAGCTTCTGGCTAAAACAGCCTGGCTCAAGTCCTACATGGGCCAGGTGGTTCAGTGGCATGTTGGAGAAGAGGGTGGAGGGGTCCCTTCACTCACGCCGGGGCTATGCAGCTAGGAGCTGTGCCTGCACCACTGCTGCTACTCCCTGTACCCACTCCCTAGCTGGGGGGCAACCACCAGTTTCCAGCTGGTGGGTTGCTCTACCAGAGCTGGATGGCTGCAAACTTTGCAGTGTGAGCACAGCTAGAAGCTCCTCACTAGCTGGAATCTGCACCCACACCACAGGCAGAGGAAAGACAGGGCTGGGAGAAGTCATGGAAAGCTGCCTACTGCTGGGACCTGGCACAGCTGCTCACTGCCAACCCGGGTACAGGTACAGGCAGAGTCTTACAGCTTCACAGGCTAGAGCTAGTGGCTGTATGTTGCTGATCCCTGTTCAATACTAGCTTTATTCCAGATAACAGAGGTCACTTAACTGAAGTATGCCACTCCACAAACAGCTACTAGCAGTTCTGGAAGATCACAGAGATGCTATTTAGGTGAAAAAATATTTGTTTTTTCAATTGCTCCAGCAAAACACACTTCAGCCATAACTATAAAAATACTTGGTGCAACACTTACCATTCCATTTTTCTTTTTTAATAAACTTCATATCAACTTTCGTGGTAGCTTTCAACTTGGTCTTTTCGCTGGGATCTGAGACAGTCATCCATATGCTGAGAACTTGAAGTAACGGCATTTTGTTCCTCTGTTCTGTTTCAGATTAAATGTCTTTCTGCAACTCCTAGAAAGATTGTTTGTGAAATGAAAGTTGAGCAGGACTTCATAACCGAACATGGCACAATGCATGGAGGCTTGACAGCCACCCTGATAGATATTGTGTCAACAGCAGCATTGATGAACTCAGAAAAAGGAGTACTGGGGGTCAGTGTGGATATGAACATAACGTATGTATTGACCATACTTCCTGGAGTGTTAAGTCTTCATAGATGTCACCTTCCACATAGACTCGGCTGAATTTTCTTCCTTGTGTGCTAGTCACTATGGGACTTGAGGCTAGAATTAGAGAGGAAGGGATCTGAGCTTGAGCACTGTCTGGGGTTGTTGATACCAGCTGCCTGTAATAGGTTCATTTTAAATACCTGAATCGTCTCCAATACATGGCATATTATATATAAATCCTCATCTCTCTCTCATTCAAGGTACATATCGGGTGCTAAGTTGGGAGAAGAATTACAGATTACTGCTCAGATTCTGAAGCAAGGAAAACATATGGCCTTCACCAGCGTGGATCTAACAAACAAGGCAACAAAAAAGCTAATTGCACAAGGCAGACACACAAAGTTCATGGCGTATTGATATAAGGAGATGAAAAGAGAAACCTTTGCTGTAAGAAATCAGTATTGAACTAAATTTCTAGTTTAAACTATATCTGAAAGCTGTTAGTTAAATTATATAAAATGGGCTGGTCTCAGTTCCAAGACTAATTAGCACTAATTTTCAGTTGATTGTAGTCCTTCAGGCTTTGACTACCCTGTCAGGAATGTGGGGATTGAGGAAAAAAGTTCCAAAGAAGAATTGCCTGTTCTCTGAGGGCTCTGCTGCATGTTCAAATTAAAGCTGGATAGAAACCAGCAATAAAGTTGTTATACATTTTCAAGCACTAATTTTGTAGCTGGTTGTCTTCTTTTATAGCTGGATGCACATTTTTTGGTGCGATAATTACTTTGCACATGTGGCCAGTCTAAATTTATTGTACAATTCACCAGTCAATTGTCTGATATATGTAACGTGGGGCAGGGGCCTAACTGTTGACCCTCAGACACAGTCTGAGAACCCTCTGGACCACCTGCAAGCTGGTGATGGGGGCAGTGCAAAGGCACTCTGTGCACCACCAACACTGCCCTTGCAACAGGACTGGCCTCACTGTGGTGGCTAAATGCACAAGCGACTGTGTGCATGATGTGCTGGTGGCTTGTACCAAAATGAGTGCAGTCCAGTTGCTTGTGGGCAGGAACTTGTCCCCTGCTCAGCTGGGAAGGGGCTCCCTGCCTGCATCAAGCCCTTTAAACACGGTGCAGGTGGCAAGGGGCAAGTGGGGCATGGCCCCTTGGCTGCGGGCCCTCCTGTAGCCACAAGTTCTGCAGGATAGGATGGATCAGCCCAGTTTGTGGGCTAAGATCAAGTGGGGGCATCTGGATCCCAAAACTCTAGGCTTGGGCCTGCATGTAGGATGCCTGCCAATGGATTTCAGAGTAGCTGAAGTCCCAGGGTGAGAGCCTGGTGTGCAGGATGCTCACCAGTAGGAGCACCATACCTGGTGTTCAGAATGGTTGAATTCTGCCTGCTCAATTGATATGGGTGTTGGAAGATTGAGTGCTGCTCAGTCAATCCAATTTGGAACTGAGCTGGTTGATTTGACCTGGACCAAAAATAAAACAAGTCTTTAGTTCTAGGCAAGCAGTCATAAGGAAGTGCTGACAGCAAACCCAAAAGTCAGTTAAGACTCCCCACGAGTGACTTGGGTTTTACACAGGTGATATCAATTGGCTGCCTCAAAAAATGATCCTACGTTTTGAACACTTTTGTTGTCATTGATCCTACATTGCACAGGGGTTGAAATGATCCTGCAAACACGGTCATTATTGTACACCTGGCCAGGCTGCTCAGGAGCCACCAGCTCGGGGCTCCCTGCATTGGGCACCTGGGCTCCTGTCCTGGGAGGCAGGGCGAGGACATGGGGTAGCCCGGCCTGAGGCAGGGATTTGGATGGGAGGGGAGATGGGTGTCCCTGGGTTGCGGGGGGGGGGGCACCCAGGACAGCCCAGGGACACTCATCTCCCCTTCCCACCCCACCCGGACCCGCCGCGCTCTCCTGCGCATGCGCAGCTCTCTCCTTGGGGCCCAAGAGAGTCTGAGGTCCTGCTTACGTCACAAAGACAAAAGCGGTGCCAAGCGTTTGAAGCTGCCCAACGTTCGGCTAATGGAACGCGGAGGAGCCGGGTCTGGAACGCGGGGGCGGGGCCGAACGCTGTGGTCTCGGCTGCAGCTGCCGGGGGCGCTGCCAGGAGGCGGACGTACTTAGTCCTACCGGGGCGGGGTGTCATCGCTGCCCCAGCCCCAGACTGGGCGGGTTGGGTGCGGGGAAAGCCTGCCCCGCAGCCCTCCCTCAGTCCGGGGCTGGGACAGCGATGACACCCCAGCCCTGGCAGCGGCAAGCGCAGTCGCTCGGGAGCTCTCCGCACTTGCCCCGCCATGAGACCTGCCCTTACGCTGCAGTCCCTGCGGGAGGTGGTGAAGCGCCTCGTGGACACGCCTGGCTTCGATCGCGTGTATGACAAGGTGGAGTCCCCGGAGGCAGCTTGGGTACCTCTGCTAGCGTCTCGCCGCTTGGGACCCCTTGCTGGAGATCCCGCCGGGGTGGGGGTGGCTCTTTGCAGCCTTCAGGGCGCTGGCTGTGCTGCCGGCTTTTCCACCAAGCCAAGAGGCCGAGGCAGAGCTGTGCCCCTAAAAGGATCCGCTTCAATGGGCGTGGTCACCAGAGGGACACCCCTATGCCAGTGGAATTGGGCGATCATCAGGTCTGATCCTGCCTCCCTTTGGACGTGGGAACTGCAAGAGGATAGGGAAGAGTAGCAAAGAGACACTGCAGCATGTGCTCAGAGGGTCCCTGTCCCTTAACTGATGTGCACCAGAAACTACAGCATGACAGCTCCACCTGCGTCTGCTGCCAAGTGGAAGTGGTGCCACATTAAGCAGCACTGGATACACCTCTGCGAGGGTAAAGACTTGAACCGGAGTGGGTGGTTTTTCTAGGCCAATGGCTCTCAACCGTTTCAGAGGCCAGGTGCCCCTCTACAGGTTTTTTGGATTTGGCAGCACCCCTCACTGACAACCACCTTGTGCTACCTCCCTTTACCTCATTGTTTCTTGCCCACGTGTTGCAGCATTCTCCTACCTAGATTAGGCTTATCTGCTAAATGTGAAGCAGGCAGAAGCAGAGCCATAACTAATGAATTTTGTGGCTAGGGCCAAAGTCCCCCATGTCACTGGGGGGCATGTAATTGAGTGGGGAAGGAGGGTGGTCTTCCCTGCCCTGCACCCAGCTCCAGCCAGGTGGTGCACAGGCTGCAACAACCCAGCCTGACTCCTCCCGCTGGTGGGAAGGGCTGCGGCTGGAGCACCTACCTGCTCTTGCTACAGGTAAACTTAGCAGAGTAAACTTAACTTTACCCTTCTGTCTGTCCTGTTTATTTATACTGATATAGTGGGTTATCCATGCCAAAATAGGGAGTTAACAGAGGTCTGAGTGCTGGTGAGTTTACCCATGTAGGTGCCCTGAGCATGTCAAGCTAATCCTTCTTTCATTCTTCTTCAAAATATGAATTCAGTTCTATTACTTAAGCATTCATTGAGTTTGTAAAAAGAGTTTTGTTCCTTTGTTTCCATTTTGTGGACCACCAAGTCAGCCTATGCAATTACAGCAGACTGTAAAGTTTAAAATAAAAGTCTAGCATCATTCTGCATTAGCTTTATTCTAGGTATAAAGGTCACTTAACTGAAATAGGCTGTTGAATAATTATTTCAGCCTCACTGCAACGGGTCTGTCCTGACAAATGTCAACACTTATTTTTATGGGCAACATAAAATTTCTCCTGCAAAATATTAGTCACGATTTTATAGAAATATCTGATGAAACAATTTTAAATTGCTGTTAGTCTCTCTTTTTGCAAAAGCCCATTGCAACTTTTGGACTAGCTTTCAACTTGATCTTTTCTCCCAGAGGAACTACTGGATTTGTCATCATGCTGAGCTCTTGAAGTAACAGCAGGGGTAACTGGTGCCTCCTGAGTCTGGGTGGCAGCATAATTTGTGGGTGGGCCAAAAGCCCCATATCCACTCCTATACTTCTGTGCCATGGCTTAGTGCCCCCCCACAACACGTTGCCAGCCCACACAGCAAAAAGACTGCCCCAGTTTCGGGGGCCAATCTTGGGGGGGCATGTGCCCCCCATCCCATCCTGTCCCTCCCCTACCAGTTGCCTGTGAGTAACAGGATTGTGTTTCTGTTTGGTTTTAGATTAAACTTCTTTCTGCAACTCCTGGGAAGGTTGTATGTGAAATGAAAATTGAGGAGCAGCACACAAACAGGGCTGGCACACTGCATGGAGGCTTGGCTGCCACCCTGGTAGACGTTGTGTCAACAGTAGCATTGATTAACACAGAAAGAGGAGAAGCAGGGGTCAGTGCGGACATGAACATAACGTATGTATTGAACATGCTTGCTGCAAGAGGTTAAGCCTTCACTGCTGTCACCTTTCACCAATAGGACCTAGATCCCTTTGTTGTAGGAGGATCTAGGGTGGCTCTGAAAGACTTAGTTCTACTGAATTCAACCCAGATCTGGTTTAGGGAAAACTTCAGGTAACTCTGATGCTATTTTGAGGTGGTCTTTTAATTACAAGTTTAGTTTATGGCTCAGCTTTAGTGACAAAGTCCTGATTCTGGAGTCTTTTCATGCATTAAATTTCAAACCTGAAAAACAAGTTCTTCCAGAGGGTAGGAAGTAATATGTAGGTACAAGGGGTTAATCTGGGCTCAACTTGTTCTCTCTCTTGCATGGATGCTTTGACAAACCGGTCTCTGATCCAGGAGCCATAGGATTTGAGTTTAACCTATTAAGCAGGCCACCTTGTATAAAGCCCTTAAGTCTACTTTGACAAATGTCTACTTTGCTGTAGACTTTGTTCCTCCTAGTCTCCCACCCTCTCCAACTTTATTGTTCATGGGGGCTGGATGTTTTTGAGTGTGTATAGAAGCACCTATTTTTTTCCTTAGAGGAGCTGCCTGATGTGCAAAAGTGAAGGCAAATCAAGAAAGTTATGAGAAAACTCTAAATTCAAGTGAGACTTCTGTCAGAGTGGGAGAAAACTATGAAGTCATTAAAATCTGATAAGTAGCTTCTGTCTTGTTGAGGTTCACAGCTCCCAACAGACAGAGCTCCAATTGCAATTTGCAGCTAGGCTAGTTTATTGAAGACTTAGGAGATACTGGGGCAAAATGGGACTAGGCACTGACCTGTCAGTGTATAATTTAATACCCATTGTTTTGTTTCCAAGACGACTAGAAAGCTGCCCCCTCCCCATTTTGTTTTATCAGGGAGATGCAGTATCAATGGTAAACTTCTGTTCAAAATGGGTAAAGCAGGAGCTCTGCCAACTGATGCTGTCTCTGGAGAGGTGGGGATTTGGGCCTGGACATTTGTCTAAGAAGGCATGGGGGGTGGGGATGGTGACTCTAGCAAGTTTATTTTAAATGGATGAATGTTCTTTGGTTTGCAACATGTGTATAAACCCTTACCTGTTCATTCTCTTTCCTTCAAGGTACATATCAGCTCCTAAGATGGGAGAAGAGATACTGATTACTGGTCAGGTTATGAAGCAAGGAAGAAGAATTGCTTTCACCACCACAGATTTAACAAACAAAGCAACAGGAAAGATAGTAGCACAAGGCAGACACACAAAGTACCTGGGACCTTAGTAGAAGGAAATGATCTGTAAAGAGAGAAAGCTTTGCCTTAAGAAATCCAGTCTTGTTTTAAGGTATAACTGAAGGCTATTAGATGGCCTATATTAAATGGGCTTGGTCTCAGATCCAGTACTAATTAACACTAATTTTCAGCTAATTGTAGTCCTTGACTACTGTGCCTGAAAGCTAGAGTTTGATCTGCCATTTTTGTGTCTGAAGAGAATAAAGCAAATTTTTCAAATCAGAATTCAGCCCTGCTGGCAGGGCAGCATAGGGACGCTAGTTTTTTGGTGTCTGTGCCATGCATGTCATGAAACATGTCCTTGTCTCCAAAGGTGTCAGTTAATCACCTTTCACATGTCAAATTCAATATTAGACTGCTTTTTGTTTTGTACAACAGAATGGTATTTAAAGTAACATCATAAAGGAACAACAGGCACAGGTGATAATTCTGATTTAAATTCTGAATCAGAAGGAAGAATATGTTGCAAAAAGAAAAAACAAACATGCTTTACTTCTATTTTTACCATGAAATTCAATGGTTATTAAAAAAAAAAAAAGTCTGTCAGGTACTGTAAACGGGATTTTCACATTAATTATTTATTGGAAATCAGTTTAGCTTAATGAACACATGTATCGCATTTGGATGCTTTATTTCCTGTTACTTATTAAAAGAAATCCTGCCATCCTAGACTGCATATACCTTTGCCCCTTAGCAGTGTACATGATCTTATTTGAGTACTGAAATAAATCAACGTTCAACCTTTATCTTTGTTGGGACACTTAGTCTGCTGCCTGTGGAATTGAACAATTTTAGCTCTAAATATTTGTTGGAATTTATTCCTTGAACAGCTTATTTGAAATATTTTACATCAATCAAACTGTTTAGTTTATATGAAAAAATCAGAGTCATCAACTATTGCAGCAGGCAGGTTAGAGGAAAAGCAATAATTGTGTAAATTAAACAAGACTTCTATTGAGTTCAGTCTCTCCTACTTCCTGACATCACTTCTATTCTAAATACTCCCATCTCTTTTCCATAGGCAAAAGTAATAAAGTGCAAAGGATAGAGATTTGAAGGGGACTGAGGAAATGGAAAAACAATACAGAAGAGAAATAAGCAGAAACTACAACCTAAGCATGCAATACGGACTTTAATTGAGATTAAAAGGCAGAAGTTGTTATAAGGACTTAATTAAAATACTTTATATATAGTTTCAAATTGTTGCTCTTGATGAGACTGCCACAAGTGCATATGGAATTTTCCCACTGAAACTTAAATCCATGCTAAAAGTTGCTTTCTTGAATCAAGGTCAGAGGCTTTGGGGCAATACTGTAATAACTGGTCACATTCTATTACTTAGAATTTGTCATGTCTAAGTAATTGCAATCAAAAATGCCCAGGCATATTAAGAATTGAAAATCTGATTATGTATACAATGGTATTTGACTGGCCCAGTTGAAATGTGACACTGTTGCAGATGCTCTACTAGCAGAGGGCATGGGAAGTTTTGAGAGGTGACAATGATTTCTACTCTTCCTCCTAACAGCCTGTTCAATGTAGTGGTACAAGTACTGCCTTATGCATAAGAAAATGGGACATTGTTATTAACCAGGCCACTTATTTGGGATCAGTCCATTAAAGATTCATAAAAATGATCAGTGCAAGTGTTTTTCATTTCTCAGTTGTCTTAGGTTTAATGCAACTTGATAAATTAAAGTGATGGAGGGACTGAGAAAGGCTGATTAAAAATGGAGAGTAGGGGCCAGCAACCCCGTGCACATGTGTGGAGCATGGCATGTGAGGTCATTTTGCTTGGCACGCCACCACCAGCCTGGGCTCTAGGCAGCTGCTGCCAGCCACGAGGGCTGCTCCCAGCAGGCTACTGGGCAGCTGCAAGCCCTACCATAGTTGGCAGCAGCTACCCAGAGCCTGGGCTGGCTGCACCCAGGAGGCTATGAACATCGGCTCCGGCATTAGCTCCATGTCAGCGGGTGTGTGCCTGCGTTCCTGCCTCAGAGCAGACTTTGTCTAGTGGCCCAGGAGCCCAGCTCTGTGTGTTTGTCTGCCTCTGTCTGGTCCCATGTGTGCACACATTTGGTTCTGGTTGTGTGTGCACGTGCATCTGTTCTGGGTGTGTTCTGGTTCTCTGTGTTTGTGCACATGGTTATATGTATGCACGTCTGGTTCTCTCTCTCTCTCTCATTTGTCTCTCTTTTCTCTCTCATTGCAACATGCTCAACAAAAAGGGAATATGCAACAACAAAAGCAACATTTATGATTCTTAAATATACTAATATGCGGTGCATCCTGCCATGTACACACTCACTCACTCATTTTGTTTTTCTGGCATGCTGGCACTCCAGCACCTTCCAAGGTAGACATTGTGGTTTTTTGGCCTACCTTTGGTGTAGGGTGTTGTTCTTAATGTTAATTAATTTGAACACTTCAGCTCTGGGTCTGTATGTAGGACAGGGGTTTGTAGAGCAAAATGTCGACAGGCTGTGTGCTATGTTACTTGAAGTTAACAAGTTAAATGTTTTAAGGATCTTACAAAATTACTTTCACCATTTGTATATATTGCTAACCTATTAAGGTCCAATTTAATGAATTTAGCTTCTGTGGCATTTAACTCCTGTGTTAACTGGAAAGAGGAAGCTTAATTTATTTGGGGAAAACTAGCCTGATCAGGCGTCTATGAAGTGATACAGACATGAACGGCATGCGTCCCCAGCGGCTGTGGGGGGCACAGCTCCACTGGCAGCAGCAAGTGGGGGAGCCCCCACAGATGCCACTGGCACTCCTGCTGATGCCACCAACCAGGGGCTGGTGACCACTCACAGGCGCTGCCAACAGCATTGGCAGTGGCCAGGGGCAATCACGGACTGCTTGCAGATGGTGCTGGCAGTGGGGTGGTGAGCAGCAGCCACCCACAGGCACTGCTGACACTGGAGGCGTCTTTTTGCAGGGGGTGTACCACCACACTTAGGGGGTGTACATGCACCCCGTATGCATCGCTCCTGGGTACAGGTATTTTTTTAAATAGATTGAATTAAAAATCTACACAAAACAATGCAGTTTCAAGAGAATTTAAACTATCCTCGCTACTAGATTGTCTTTTGTAACAGTCCAGTACAGATGGTAAAAGGTGCTTTCAATGACGAGTATTGTTTCTAACAAGACAGACAAGTTACAGTACATTACAAAGGTAACAGTTTCTCAGTAACTATTTTTGGTGAGTAAAAGCTCAGCAGAGGCAGTTTACCCTAAATGAAACAAATGCTGAATTATTGCAATTCAGTTTTCACTTACCCTGGGATAGGTACAGACACAGAGCAGGTAGTGCAGAACAGCTGGTACACAGCAAGTCTGCTCCCCCTCCACCCCTTGTTCATATCCTTAGGACAAAATAGCTTTTCTAGAAAAGCTGTCATCCTGTACAGGCCTTGGGTCTGTATCTGCAGTTAGTCAGTGATGTAGTGCCCTGAGGCTGGCCCCTGTATAGATCAGCACCCATTTTCAAAACACTTGTTTTTAGTCTAGACAGAAAGAAGAACGCTGAGGAAACTCATCCAAGGGCTAAGAAGAGTGAGTGACATTAGGTAGACAAAAAGCTATTAAACAGACTTGCTTTCAGGACAAATACTCTGGCAGTAGTGGGGAGTGCACATGATATGGTATGAAGGATTATCTACTCTAGTGCACTTCTTCCCAGGTTTTGGTTATACTTCGTTTACATCACAGCTTCTAGCTTTGCACTAATTAGCTCGTATTGGAGCACTCATTCACCCTACCTGCATGCTGCCTTTATTAGTCCAAGATATAGCAGGATCTACAAATGAACAAAAATGCAATTACCCATATTTCTACAAATCTAAAATAACCCTGAATTTAAGATGACCCCCCATAATTATATTCTATACATGAAAAATTTTAAAAATTGTTATAATGCTCCATGTATAGAATCTAATTATTGGAGAGTCATCTTTCTTTCATTCCTCTCACCACTGCAGGGGGAGGCAGCAGGGAGGTCAAGCAGCTTGGCCCCTGCTTGTGCCTTTCCCTTTGCTGCCCATCTGCTCCCTGCAGCCCCTGTTCTGCACCAGCGGGTTCTGTCCCCATTCTAGCCTGAGGCACTGAGCATGGTCCCAGTCCAGCCCCATAGAAGCCATATGGACTGCACATCACTGCTATGGAGGCCAGGCTAGGGCTATGCTCAGCACCCCAGGCTGCAGCATGGATGGAGCCTGCCAACTTGGAGCAAAGATAAGGGTAGGGAAACAGAGGCAGTGCACATGACTGGGAGAAGAAACTGCAGGGGAAGAAATGTGTCCCGTTCTCCCACTGCACAAGGGAGAAAGCGGTGGCAGGGGAGGACCAGTTCCCATTGCACTTTGCCCCTTGCTGCCTCCCCCCTCCCACCACTACCTTCACAGCTGCTTCCTGGCCAGACAGGGGCCATACTCCAGGCCACAGCCAGAACCATGGTTCAGTAAGCAGTGGCAGGGGAGGGAAACAGGACAGCTGCAGCCAACTCAGAGCCCAGGTTAGGACTCAAGTTGGAACTGCAGCAGCTGCCTGCCACCCCTCTGAGGCACTGTGCTCAAAGGAGGGGATTGCTCCTGACCCTCTTCCTTTCTATAAATCCTTTTTCCTCCTCCAGAATTGGGTTGAGGTAAACTGCCATGCTTATAGCAACCACCTCTATAGAACAGAGGTATGACACCACACTGACCTTGGGTTCACAACCTTAGCTGCCCTAAAGGGTTAAGGTTCTTTTATATATTCCTAGTTCTGAACTCCAGTCAGATGAATGACCAGCTGAGGCTACTGCAAAATGGCATAATAGTGGGTGGCTGGTCTTCTCTTTGACTGAAACCTTGGTGCTTGCAGTCGTCGTTACAAATAGCAATTACAAGGTGGTCAGCTAGCTATAGTCGAGACTGGCATAGTAGTTACTTTGAGAATGAGGGGGTTACATACCCACAAAAACATTGGCACCACTCCCCTTCTGGACAGTAGAAAGTATAGGGGGTATAGAATTAGCAGTGTTATTATACCTGTTATTACACATTAGTGAAAGAGACAGAGAAAACCATAACCTAGTATTGCCTTATTATTTTGCAAGTAGGCCACTCTATTAAAGCTGACAATGCAAGGGTTTCCCCCCTGCCCCACAAAGCTTCTCTTTAAAAATGGAAAACTGGGTAAGAGACATGGGCTGTAGTCAAACTTGTTGAAATACAGGTTTCCTTTGCCAACTGCTGGGGTTAGGTTCCTGAAAGTTCCCGTGGTTGGCAAGACAAAAGACTTATGGGAAAAATGGCAGGTGACGGGCTGATGCGCAGCCACTGAAAGTTGGAGTTACTCAAAACAGTATACCACGGTAGCCAAAAGGGTATATAGAATATTAAGCATGGATACTCAAAACCATGGTTAGCAAGAGAAACCTGTATAGTGTTTCTGAAACGCACTTCACACTCTTCATCACTATTACTGCCAACAGTCTCCTCTGCTAGTGAGTCTTCTTCATGACCATGCACTGGCTTGGGCTTGAATTTCCCCTCAAAATGGCAGCAGCCGTAAAGTTTTTACATTTCAATGGAGCCTCCTCAACAATACTCCCGTACCTTATAGAAGAGCTAAGTTGCCAGACAGAGACAATGAGAAGACTACGAAAACAAAAGCAGTCTAACATGTTGCTTACTCCAGGCTAAGGAAGTGTTAGAAAAAACCCTGGTCGCTGCCAAGGTGAGGAGCAGCATCTTTCCCCAAATACCTGGCTCGACTTAAGGTATGGAAATATCTAACTGGACTGGAAGTCAATTTGCACATTAGTTAACTTCCATGTCTGTATGTTTATCTAATCTTCCATCAACTCTTTAACTTGCAGAACAAGCGCACTCTTTCACTTACAAAAAACGTTTAAGGACATTAGTAAATGACCAAACAGTAATAAAACATTGAGAGTACAGACCCTTACCTTTAGTCGTCTTGTGTATGTACATTACATGCTGTCCAACATGCCTTCTATAGGATCTTTAAGGGGCAAATTAAGGCAGGTGAATGCAAATGACCCTCTGGGCTGTTCATTGGTGGGATGCACATCTGAAGTATAGACTTCTAATATTTGAGCTGGACTGGGAGTAGCTGGATAAATACACTGAACCAGCAGATTACAAGTGCACCATCAAACCATTTTTACAGACAAACACGCACAGGTACAGAACATTCTTTGAGGCAATGTTATACATAAATACTTGAATGTGCCATATCAGAAACTTAAGTCTATATGGTTTGGATCATAATTAAGAATTGCAAAAGGCACAGAATTGTTAATGCTAATCATAAATATCACTAGGACCCACATTTCCTGGTTTTCAGTCCAGAACACCACCACCAGTTTGATAGCCATTGGCTTGCAAGTAGTCCAAGCTGGCCTGCCCTGCCCTGAAGAGTTTAGTCAGCTTAACTGCTTTGGAGTAAACAGGTTTGAGAACATACCTGGTATAACTGGAACCTTAGTAAAAGAGTATTTAAATATATTAACTGGGAAAATGACAAATCTACAGGGACTTACACAGGGACACCAGAATTACTTGTCCCCAGGACTGAACTCCACTTCTGTTTCTAATCTGGACCACAATAGTGCCAATCCTTTTCTTCTTCCTTCAGGGGTGGGGGGGAATTTAAATCTAGAAAATTTAGAACTGGTAAGACTGACTACATCCCCAACTCTGTTCTCTTTTCTGCTCAAATGCAAGACCAATCAGGTGGCAGAAATTAGCTGCTTGCACTAGCATTTTCTTGTGTGCAGTTTGGCAACAGTATGAATAAGTGAAAACAGGCTTAAAATTGAACTCATATAACCTACATGTGTCATTACTGTTTAACATACAGTACCGTTTGCCAAGACAATTTACAATTGTGGGGGAAGGGAAATTTGCTGGACAACTGTGGCAAAACTAAGGAGCAGTGTCAGTCTAAGTAGGTTAAAACCTAGTTCACATGTCAAACTCCTGGCTTCAGTTCCTTTTCATAGGCCAACCCTCATGTAAACTCTTCCACCTGTTTTGTCCCTTTATTTTTGGCTGAAAGAGTCCAGCACTGCTGTAAAACAGAAGCTATGCAACTGAATGCAGGTTTGGCATTCTGAAGCTAAAAAAGAAACACCAACAATGATACAACACAGTAGTTGTTAGATGAGCATCTTTTTCTAACAAGTCTCCCTTCCCCACTCTGATCTCCATGCATGGTCAATTTTCTAGAGTAGGCAAAAATGGTCCTGTGACTCTCAACCTACTCCAACCTACCCAAGATCCACATATCTCTGCCACCAAAACTTCCTATGTACAGGATAGGTAGTGAGTATGATATTCAAAAAGTGAATATTGGAGGGTTTTACTTCCACCCTTACGAGAGCAGCCACATACATGTTTACAGCTGTCAAAGGCTAATAACCCAAAGGATCAACCTTCTGAACTCTATTTTAGCATTTATGCACCACAGCTGCAATAAGTAATTAAATTAATAATGTCATAATATAGCTTCACAAGCTTTAATTTGAGATGAAGTTTAGCCTTTAGACATGCAAGAAAGCCAGCAGAGGTATGTCTGAACTGATGCAATACATGGCCTTTAATTGCATTATGATATTAATTGTTCCCATTCACCTCTGTAGATAAAGAAAAGATGATGCCTCCTATTCACAGGGTTGTGAAGACTTAAGTTTCCTGGATCCATAACAATGGCTCCCTTCACTTTTCCTGGAAGTCAGAAGGCTGCTATGGCACTCATGCCCTGGCTCTCAGAGCCTGTTTCCCTTCAACAGGTATGCAGAACAGAGTGCACTTTAAACTAATAATACCTGTTGGGGATGGGAACAGGTTCAGAAGTAGTGCTGTCGCTGTTAATGTAGTTCCTTGCTCTTTAAATCTTCAGCCTCCAGTGTAAATGCACAGAATAGCAGCAGTATGATTAAGTATTGATTACTTTCCCTAATACAGAGATATTAAATCAAGATAGAAGAACATTGCCACTTTTGTAGTGAAACTTCTACAATGCCCACACAAACGCATCGATTTTTCTTTTGTGACAGTGTACAGTTTAGGGGGAAGAGGAGGGTCAAAATTTCTCTCCAAGTTATTTGCTTTCTCAGTGTTCAAAATCTCAACAGAGAAAGCAACCACCTGAAAAGTCAAAGAAAAGTTACAGACAGTGACACACTGACTTCCAGCCTAAAAGAAACCATGAATAGTCTGGAATTAGGCTGCATAATTCAAGCCACTGAAACCTGACTGTTTCAAGCAATATCCTGAAAATGGAAAGGAAATCTGATTAAGTTATATTTTGATATTTGCTATTACTCGTCTTATAGGCCAAATTTTTTTTTTTAAGTTGCCTTACTACAAACCAGAGGTTTGATCCTGTAAACACTACCAGCAGGAACACTGATATCCAAGTATTCCCAAAAACTGGCATGAAGTGCAACTAACAGTGTCATGTGTATTATTTTAATTGCCAATTTGATTTCATATTGTCGTAATCATATCAGCAAATGTTAAGAACATCTCTTTGCCACTTATTTTCGCATTCAGATTGCTTTTACAAGGCTAGAGTATCTATTATGGGCAATACCGTCAAAAGATAACAGGAGCCATGTAATAAATTCAACCCACAGGTTTTGCATAAAATAACATTTTTTTTTCACCTAATTTATTTAAATTTCCAATTCTTCCAATTCCAAACAAAAGCTAAATACAAATTTGAAACAGGTAAGCACTAGTTTTATCCAAAGGGAGCAGGTTTATATAGATTTACTCCAGTAAGGTACTCAACCCTTAAGCAAAGCCTTCATCATCAAAACTATACAGTAGTCTTCCTTATTTCATTGCACAATCTTCATGTTCTGTCAGAACCAACTTTTGACACTCCAAACACTATTTTACAGTTCACTGCTTTATAATGTCTATTCCAAAAAAACCTCAAGGGGTTTTCCATAAGAAATGTTTTAGAAACCAGTATTTCCTGCACAGTTCACTAGCAAGTTTACAAGTCTCAACTCTCAGGAAAAAATAATCTTCTACCAACATTGTTTCTGCAGCTATATTTTTACTTCAATTTTAGCTGCTTTAGTTACTTCAGACTCCAGGTCTGCCTCAATCTGTATAAATGTATCCAACTCTCATACAGTTATACAGCAACTTGGGGAAAGAGATCCAAAAATGAAAGTGCCAGTAAACTTAAACATGGCCCAGCAAAATAAAAAAGGCAAGAAATGCCTACATTAAATGAGATGCTTTTTTCCTTAAGATTTCTTTCCCGTGTTTACTTTTCTATTGTTAATAGCCACTTTTCTGTTCATTTAAATGAATCTGATAGTGCTGTTTAATACAATCATTAACAGCAAAGCTAAGGCTTTGTACCTGTTACATTCACTTCTCACCCTTTCAGTACTGATGACTAACATTATAGATGTTAGGGGGAAAACGACCAGCACAAATGGGAATACCACCACAAATGATCACCTTGTGCTTTCAGATACATTTGTTTCAGTGTACAACAGTCTCTTCATTTCACATTTAGTAAGATGCTGATGCAATGCAGAAGTGTGCAGAGCATCCTCTCTTTCATAAGGTCCATGCAGAAAACATTAAAAAAAAATAAAAGTTCTGAGATACAAATGAAAAAAAAAATCCAGAATGACCACGTTTCACAATGTATAGTGTTCTGAACATGAGTCCATTTTCTTCTACATTCTGAAAGAATAAAAGTGGTGAGGAAAGTAAGAATTCACTGCTGCTTTCTGTGATCTTCCCCATTTTGCTGGCCAGTACCCTACTCTGGCATATAAGGACGGAGGTGCTCCTCTATGGTACCAACCGCCCAGTGGGTGAGCTGTTCCTGTGGCAGGTACAGGCAGATGCTGCATAACTTGAAGATTGTAGCTTTGTTTTTTGGAGTCTGGAAATGGAAATACATATAAAAAGTTAAGTATGTAGTTTTTTTCCACCCTACCCCAGACACAGTTACACCAAAAACACCTTGAATATAGTGTAAATTCTACACGTTTCAACTCCTTCTGTATGTATCAGAGTCTGTCTGATCAAAACTAGGCAATGTCAACCTAAAAAGTTTTTAGAATTCTGAATTGCAACACCAGGATAAAATAAGTAGCACGGGCCTTGGCAAAACAAATGGAATTTGGTAACTTCTTTCCACAATGATTTCATATTATCTATACAATAATGAAGGATTTATACAATATATTTTGTATACAAAACAAGTCACACATTTCTATATACAAAAAACTAACAATGAAACCATCTCAGGTTCAAATTTCAGCTCTTGCAAGACATGCAGGATATTGCCTACTAGCCTACACAAGGTAGGAGCAGCACTCTTTCCTGCTTCAAGATCAGATCAGAGTTCTAGCACTAAGGGACGCTGACGTTTGACCAGTTTTTCCAAAAGACACTTCAATGGCCATGGAGAGTACATGTATGGTGATATATTCATAGACTCATTTCTTCAGTCAGGGTGTCCAGACTGTGGAATAATCTCCCTCTAGAGGTGGTACAATTGCCTACCCTGGAAATCTTTAAGAGGAAACTAGACATTCACCTTGCTGGGGTCACCTGACCCCCAGTTATCTTTCCTGCTTGGTGCAGGGGACTGGACCTGATGATCTTCCGAGGTCCCTTTTGGCCTTACAATCTATGAGTCATAGCCTAAGTCATTTGGCCCTTTGAGAGAGTCGGTCCAGAATTCTCCTGGGGTAATTAGAACTTACTTCTCCATTTCCTCTGATCACACTCAGTGGATACTACAGCATCACACATACTATTTACGCATTATACTATTCCCTATACCAGGAAGCCTGCATTTGCCTCAAGTTTACCAGTAGCATAGCTTATTTAAGCAACGCAGTGTTCATTTAAGCACCTATTCAGGTGTAAGAGAAGCTGGTGAAAAAGAATAGGTATCTAGGAAGCCTTCTGCAGCCTCTCTGGATGTGAGGCAAAGAAATAAACTCAAGAAGATCAAGAGTATTTAGGCCAGAAACAAAAGAGTCTTGTTTTTGTGAGGGTTTTGTTTGTTTGTGTTTTTGGGGGTGGGGTCTCTTTGTTTTTAAGTACATACATTTAGAAAAGTAAGTCATGTTGAATAAATAAGGGTCATGACTTGAATTACAAATCTTTGGAGCCTGAACTGGCAGACATACTTCACAGGAATAACTGCAGTAGCCGAATGAGGGTGTACTTACAATTATCCATTATCTTCGAAATCTTATTTGCTTTGGTCTTTACACAAAATCATTGAAATGTAATGTGTTTAAAAATGTAATGACCAGGATGTGAATGTTAATACTGATTTTAAAGTTTCATGCCATTTCTGCTACAAGAGGGGACCAGTATTTTTAGAGACTGCAAGACACCAAAGTGAACACAGCTTTCCAGAACACTAATAGTTAGTATTTTGATGCCCCTGAACACACGGGAAATCTATTTTTCTCCACTGCTGCTTTAACTAAATCTAAAGCAGCAAGAAAGAGCATTAAGAGTAAAAAGATTTAGCAAACAGAATAATACACCATGCAAGCAGCAAGGCTCAGAACAATCCCTGAATTCTGTGGCACAAGTGGCACAATCCACCAAAAGAATTACGATAGATGTTACCGTTATGTAAGTCCCAATTTAAAAGCTTTGTTTTACAGTGCTCCAAGCAAGTATTCTGATGAGTCAGTGACTGCAGTAAGATGTTTTACATACTATGTAGCTTAAATGCGGAAGAACCTGAAAAGCTAAAGGGAAGTGAATGTTAACGGCCTCCTTCCTCCTCTGAAATTCTCTAATCAGAGAGACTTGTTGAGGAAAGAAACAAAAAAAAACGCTGTACGAGCTTCTCTACTCTAAGACTGGCTGGAAGTGGAAGCAACCGGAATTCAGCTACTGAATGCATACTTGCCCTGGAAATCATTCCTCATGGAATGAAGTAAATTAAAGTGTTTCTTTTTTGTTGTTATGTAAGATTTACAAAAGCTCTGGTATCTATTTTCAGAAAGGTTATAAAAAATTACTGAGGTCAAGGCTATTGCCCAATGAAGATATCAGCTCAGACCACCGGTATTTGTGGTAGGTTATGCTCCTAAAGCAATTCAAAGCTGTAAAAGAACAGCAAAGCAAAGAAAGCTTCAACTACATGCCGTTAGGACTAACGCAATCAGGTGGACCTGCAGAACTAGGACCCTTAGCAACAGAAAATTCGAGCCGCTAAAGAAAAAGTTTCTGCATGACATATGACCATAGTACACTCACTCTCTTTGGCATGTTTACTAGAGTAAGCAGATGTCAAAGGAATGGACCTAGGATTGAGTAGAATGTAGTGAAGCTTGTGATGGTCTTCAGTTCCTGTTGAAGTTTCTTATAGATCTGGACTAATGTCTGGAAAAACGTTATCTAAGCATATGAAATTTGCTCTCCCAGGGAATGCTCCAGCATGTCAAAGGGAAAAACTTACCAAACTGCAGTCCTCATTTCTGAGTTTTAGTCTAATCTTTTCAGCTCTTGAGTCTAAACTCAAGGCCAGTGGGTCCCAAACCTGTTCAGGGCCCAACTGCATTTTGGTAATTTCAGATGACTCCATGCAGTGGTGAGTGCAGGCACACAGTTAAAAAAGCTACTCTACCCACAAGTAACATGGGTAGGAACTTAACCTTGTGTCTCAACTGTTCTATTAACTGCTCATGTGCTCTCATACCTCACAGAGGCAGTGAAACTGAATAAAATAGAGCTAAGCTTGTCCCAGTTTGGCTTTCACTTACCGTAAGTGTCAGTTACCCCTCAAAGGAAGTGCAAGTCCCCACCCCCAGTCAAGTGCCAGCATATAGGACAACTGCAGGTTCAGGGGAATTTGGGACTTCCTGGGGCTCATGACCCCACTCATGACCATCATCCCTAGTTTAAAAACTACTGCCTCAGTCTGAGCACCAGACGTTTTTGTCAGTTTGAAGATGTTTTTGACAGTTCTCATTTAAGCTACTCCTCTTGTCAAATGGGGATTTTTTATAGCTCATTAGAAACAGTGCAAGGGTCTCCACTGTTTTATTGATCTGTGACTAGAAGAGAGGGCATTTAACAATAATTTCTTATACCCATAATTACACAGCCTTTCACATTACCCCCATATTCTTGAACGTGAAAGCCTCAGAATGCCTTTAAATTGTTTTAAGAATATGTTGTTTCAATTCATTTTCATACATTTCTTACTAGTAAAGACAAGCCCCCTTTTTTTTTCAGTTTTCTAAAATAAGATCATATTAAGTCTGTTTTAGATTCTCCCCTTCCCACTATTGTCTCAGTAATGCAAGAGCATGGAATCAATCTTATATAGCAGCATTTCATATTTTCTCATGCATAACAAGCTCCAAATAAAATATGCACCGTCTGTTTGGAAGACAATGTAGGAAAAAAGATTTTTACAGGGTCATGGCTGACTGCGACACACTAATTCCTCCTGGGAACACAGAGTCCAGGAAGTGTGACATTCCAAGACAGTCTGGTGAAGCAGCAGGAACTTCCTGGTGGGACAGACAGTCTCTTGGGATGCCACACACTTATGTTTCCAGGAGGATCTACTCTGTCACAGAAGTTAAGCCTCAGATCCCTGCAAGGGCAGTAGCAAGACTTAGTTTTTTACTGTAACTAGCACTTTATACAAGTACTGGTAAATAAAGTAATATTTCTACATTGTAAGCCTCATGAAAGTACTACCAACAGTTCAATTTCTGCTTCGGGCACAACCTAGTGCTCAGCCAAAAGCTATAGGCATGACACTGTTAACATAGGACTTTGCCCCTTTAGCTTGCTGAGGAGATACAAATTGCAGTCATCTTGGAAACTGCATGGCATGCAGTGTCTCCAGCACAGAATACTGCTTCCCCACTTAATACCTGCACCCAAATTTTGGGAAAGAAAGGTGCATAATGTATGAGAGAAAATAAAGTACTTTTCTGCCTCATAGTCTGTTTTCAGACCATAGAATTCTGTAAATGGCATAGGTTATGTTTTGAAATTGCTTAACTGCAAACATGAACAAAATCTTTTTTCACATATAAATTAAATATTTACAACAGAACAAATAATTTGGTTGGGGACAATTGTACAGTATTTCTATGACTTTTCAAAGGCTATGTGTTTTCTTATGAGCAAAACCTAAAAATTCCACCCCCTTAAAGAAAAAACAAACAAACCCAAATACACATACATAGATACACTCTGAAAAAATTAAAAGAAAACAAATTTACCTGCAAGTGCTGTCTGTCAATGAAGAGAAACACTGACTGGTTAGGGTTGTTGATAACAATTCCAGTCTTGTCCTTTCGGCTCAGAACATGCAGAAACTGTTTTTCATAGTCACCATGGTGAAATTCAAACTTGGCCTGTGCAGGAATGAAACAAGTGCTTATAAACAAATCACATCAAAATTACTAGTTTTGGTTTTTATCCAAATAAACCAAGACCACCACAACCCAGATTTTTCAGAGATTTCCTGAGCTGCAAGAAATCAAGCAAAAAACAAAAAATACAAGCCACAAAACTATCACTCTCACTTCAACCCACAAAGTTATAAACACATTATCTGACCAGCAATCAGGTTATTCATCTGTTGGACACAGACATGAGCAACAGAAGACATATATGAACCATTTGCTCCAATACATCTGAAAGTAAAAACTGAATTTCTATTGCTACCACCTTGACTAAAGTTTGTTGTACAAAACAGAAAGGACATTAGACTCTTTCATAAGTAAACTAGAAAACTGTAGGCTAGATAAAACTACTATATGGTGGTTAACCAAGCAAAGGGCAATTATTAACTGGTCCACATCGGAATGACAGGAGGTTGAGTGGAGTCCCACAAGGGTCTGTCTTAGGCCTGGTGCTGTTCAATGCGTTTATTAATGGTTTAGATGCTGGCATGGAAAGCTCCATGAGCAAGTCTGCAGACAACACAAAACTAGGAAGATTATGAACAAGTTAGAGGATGCAAGCGCAATTCAGAAGTGTCCTTACAAATTGGAAAGTTGGGTTAGAACTAACAGGATGAAATTCAATGAAGAGTGCTACACCTCAGGAAGAATAATCAAAAACAAAATTTAAATAGAGGACACCTGGCTGGATAGCAGCTCTCTGGAAAAGGACTTGGGAGTCTTAGTAGATTACAACACTCAATGAGTCTGCAGTGTGATGCAGTCGCACACAAGGCCAGTGCCTTTTTGGTCTGCATCAACACAAGCATTAGGTGCAAGACACGAGGTGACAGTAATCCTTTAACTTGCCACTGGTAGGACCTCATTTGCAGGAGTGTGTGCAGGTCTGGGCTCCACATTTTAAAAAGGACACAGAAAAGTTAGAGAGGGTCCAGAGGTAGGCAATAAGGATGATCAAGGGCTTGGAAGGCAAGTCATATGAGGATAGGCTAAAGGAGCTAGGCATGTTCAGCTTGTGTAAAAGGAGCTTAACAGTGGACATGATAGTAGTCTTAAAATATTGAAGGGCTACCATAAAGAAGAGGGAAAGCACCTTTTCTGTCTTGCTGCAGCGAGGAGGATGCAAACCAATGCCCTGATGTGGCAGCAAAGTAAATTTAGATTGGATATGCAGAAAAATAAAACAAAAAATTCCTCATGAAATATATTCAGCATTTTACAAACAACAGAAGTGGGGAAAAAGCAATTCTATCAAGTACAAGTGTCTACCTGCAAATGACTTACGGGGTTTAAAAAGTTAACACACAGGAGCACCTGTGAAGTTGAACTGCAGTTTCTTAGTAAAGCATAAATAAGGCACTTTCCTTACTGGGCATTTTCCTCTGTAGTCCGTACTCAGTTAATGCATCGTCTTAAAAGTGACTGCATCATTTAGCAGAACTCTAAAAACATATCGTGTTTTCTTCAGTAGAAAAGCATCCACAATTTATACCACCATTTACCAAGTATACAAGTTATTAGACTTTGGTAGGAAAGAATAAGTTAAGAAAAACTCACTGCATTGAGTCAAAAGCTCAATGCAATTTGTCCATTTGCCATTCACTAAAGGAGCACCAATCATGCTCAAAAAACAGCTGAAACAAAAGCTGGCTCCTTTAGTCAAGTAGAGTTGCAAGTAGAAGTGACATCAGCCAGTGAATTTCTTGGCCACTTTTACAATCTATCTTTCCTTTTGTTTCCCACAAAGCAGCAAGGTGAAACACACTAACAGGGGAAAATACACACACACACACACACACACACACACTCTCTCTCTCCCTCTGTTGGAAAATATGCAAGTTCACAAACTAAAAGAACTTCCCACCCTTTCATTTTCATATTGGCATCATCTGCAATATCAGCACATTAAAAAATTCAAGCTAGGAGTTACCACTTAGTAAACCTAAACCTAACCCTAACAGAAAATGTACTGCGAACTGACAGAACATTTTTATGCATCACCTTGTACCCAAGCCCTTGTAAAAATATTACTACTACTACATAACTTGTAAAGAAAACAAAGTATGTAAAATAATTTAGAGATGCGAATAAAAAAAAAAACCTGCCAGAGCTGCATGTGGAAAAGTCTACTTTAACATACCTGCAAACAATTAAATTCAGGCAAAAATGCAAATTCTAGACATGATTTAAATGCATCTCAAGTCAAACTCTCTTTTATACAGTACAGTAACTATAATTATCAGAATTTTCATGACATTCTCTTGTCATTTGGATGCCTTGGTTATACTGAACAGCCTCAACTAGCTCCAGCTTCTCCAGTTACTAATATTTAAGCATCTGTCCTCTGTGAAGACCTTTCAGATAGTTTGCAGACACTGAACCAAGCAATGAAATGAAGCACAGGCTGGCATTCAAAATTTAAGCTGCTTTGTAAAATAAGTGGCTTACAAGTCTCTAGTATTCACAGAGTACCCATCATTGGTATTTCTGTACCAGTTGATTCACTGTAAAAACAAATACACCTCCACAAACAGTGTGTGAACATTATGCTCACTGGTTCTTCTCTGTAGTCAAATTAATTTGTTGTAAGAGCCTGATCTCAACATCAGTGACAGGTTTGGTACTGACTTCAATGTACACAAAGATCCCAAAAGATCAGTTTGACAAAGATTGAATGCAAACAATGTTCTTCAATTAGCTACAGTGGTCTGGAATTTCTTGCACGTTTTTTAGCTGCTATATCTGTTGCTTTAACATTAATATAAATATGGTGCAAAATAAAAGGAGCTCCATATACACTGCTATGACTTTAGCCTGGTGCACAGATTCTCAAATCAGGGTGCCAGGAGATCCTTTTAAGCCTACCACAGGGTGACATGCAATATTAGCACAGTTAAATGTGCAAATACCTTCACGTAATACACAAGATAAACCCAAGAAATTTCAAATAGGAATCCAGAGTCAAAAACATACTGACTTCTAGCCTTTCCATGCTCTGTGCAACAAAATTGTTCTATTTTTCCCTAGTCAAAAAACAAGTGAAAGCTAAGGGTTGCCATCTACCACGGGCTGCCTAGAGTACTGCTCCAGTAAATTAGTTGGCACAGCATAGCAAGAATTTAAAACTTATAATCTGAAATCAATTAATTGTTTTAAAATCTAGAAAAATACCTGAACAGGCCTAAAGGGCTCATCAGATCCCTTCCACCGAGAAAACAGGAGACAGACTATCTTCTCAATATCATTACGAGGCCAAAGAATGAAGTCCATCTCCTGGGTACAGCCAATCACATCCTGCAAGGAAAAAAAAACTGCACATTGGCTTACCTGCGATTCTCACAGCAGATCTGTAGAAGAGTGAAACTTATGTAGGTGCAAATTAAGAAGAACAAAATAAAATGAAGATACATAGTTCGTTATCACGTCTCCAAATTCTTCCTTTCCCACAAGCTTGTTTCATCCAGCTATTCAGATTTTGTGTTGTATTTTGCAAGCTCTTTGGGCCAAGGCCTGGGGACACTGATTTGTTTATAAATCCTAGAAAAACCCCAAACCAACTACTGCAATACATTATTTTACTACTGCAATACATTATTTTATATTTGGTTATATAAATTCTAGTTTCAAGGAAGCAGAGTATCAAAACTGTGTCTTTATATGAAAATCTAAGTAATGCTGCAGCAAGTTTTGTGACAGGTAAACTCTGTGTACTCTGGAGAGGTCAAGATTTGAAGAGGCACTTCTGAAAATATGTAATTCGTCTCAATCAAATACAAACAGAAACTTTTCATACTTACACAGATAACTAGATGGAATTCATAGATTGTAAGAAGTTGGAAGGGACCTTGCAAAATCATCAGGTCCACCCCCACCCTGCACTAGGCAAGATTCTAGGGCAAGTATGTAAATCATGTTTCAGCTTGGTTACAATTCCATTAAGCTACATTTCTGGATCCAGACTAAAATTCTGAATTCTAATCTAACAGAAGACTTGGGGACATAGAAATGTAGAACTGGGACACATATTTGCAATACAGTGTATACATGCTCAGACTGCAACTCCAAACTATAAAGTATAAACAATAACTTTACCCTGCGCATGGATTGGTAGCGGGGCGCATGAAGCTGTACTACATCTTTCTGCAGAAGCTCTATGGAACTTTCCAAAGAATAGCTGGAATCCCGCACACCTTTCAGGATATTTTCTTCGTAATTATTGGTCATGACTGGTATCACTTCAGACACTTCAAAAAGCGCTGACTTTTTCTTCTAAAAAGAAATAAAAGAAAAGTAGTAATGTTAATGGTCCACCCTTTTTCTTGGCAGATAAGAATAAACTACTGAACCTTGTATATTTTCCCCCTTAGTACTAGTGTCCTCATGTAAAAATTAGGCACTATATCACTGATTTATGACTTAACATTGTAACTTAAGAGTTACACTATTATATGCAGAGCTCTTAAGAGAGCAAGTCAAAGAGCAGTAAAACCTTGTTTAAAATAGCTTTATTTTGGATAGCTTCTTCATATTTACAAACTTAGGCTCCAAACCTAAAAAAACTTCAAATGAAGAGCAAGAATAAACATTGGCAAGACTGGAGTTCAACTGTCTGCTTAAAGGAATACCTTTCAGCCTTACCAACAGTGCTGAATGCAGATTTGTTGGTGAACCAAGCCAGTAACACACATTTTTTGTATTTAATGGTTTCAGATTCCATCAAATGGAATTTTATGCTCCAACCTCCCCCAGTCAGTGAAAATGGAGGCAGATCTAATCCAAGAATAATTTTAGCAACCATAAATCATCAGTGTGTAAGAAGTGGTTTCACAGTTGAATTCTGTACTATTTCATCATGAACAGTTGGTTAGCACTGTTTCAGTATTTCCTGTCCATGGAACAACTAGTCTTAAACAGCAAAAGCAGTTTGCCACTACAGCCACCTGTAAACAGACTTATTTAAAACTTTCTTTCAAGAACTACATTAGAGATGAAGCAAATTCTATTGAATCTAGGCCAAGACCGTTAGGCCCTCATACATAAGTAACGGACAAACATTTTTTTCTTGCTGGCCAGACTATTCTAGATCCAAAGTAACCATTTAGGCCCCAGTATATAGGTACCAGATCAACTCACATCCAGCGTCATCTTGGACTTAAAACAAACCGTTGTAATTTCTAAAATACACAATTGGAGGATGTTGCCAAATACAGCCAGAAAGTTGCACCCATTTTCAAACATTTAAACTCTGTATTGATTAGGAAGCACTAATTACTACCGCTGCTTAAAATGTTAGTTATTTTAGACTTGTGACATATACTTTTACCTAGCTAACAAGCAGGGCACCATCATGGAGAAAAGAATAAACTTCACCCACTATATAAATATAGAATTTTCTTCCCATGACAGTCACTTGAAACTAGTACATCCCCAGTATCACACAAGAGTGGTGCTTTTACCAACTTGTTTATGCTCTGCCCAACTGAACTAAGTACAAACACTTTTCTTCAGTTAATTAAAAACTTTAGTTCTGTAACATCTAGTACTAGTCCTTAGTTCTCCAGTTGCCCACAAAAACAGACTCAAATATTAATAAAAAGTCTGCCCCCAAAGCTATTTTAGAAAGCCTTTAAGATCTTCAGAATTCCACAACCATTCCTTGTACCACACATACTTTCAGCCTCAAAATGCTGTTAAGTTTAACTTCACTGCCTCCCCCTTACAGGAGATCATCCTAAAAGCTCTACATTTAATAAAATATCCCAATGCTATTCACCTTCCATCTTTCACAGTCCTGGGACAAAGTAATTTTATCAACTACTTAGTACATCCACTACTTGTAGTAAAACAACTATGCGTCTGTTGCCTCAGTGGGAGACTTCTGTACTGTGATAGACCCTGCATGTTAATATTGAAGAGTTCTACCCGCTACAGCCAAGTAAAGACTTGTTTGTAAAAATAATGATGAGTTTCAGATGTGCACGGGTTTGCAAGGTTTCCAGATGCACTCTGAGGGAGGGGTTGAAACTGTCTGAATGCCTTCTGCTTTAACCTGATAAACATGATAATTTCAGTAGCTGCTGCAGCCAATCCTCTCTCTCTTGCAGCCTGACCATCTGAAACAGTCAGTTTGAGCAAATCAGACTTCATGAACAGCTTTTAAAGAATCTTAATTTCTTCTCCCATTGGAAAGCCATCTCAAAGGGATGTGTGAACCACTACAAGACTGTAAGCACATGAGAAGAGAAAGACTGAAGTCACTAAAAAAAAAAAAGCACTAGATAGAGAGAAAACACAATTAAGCTGACTGACTGAATGGTAGGAAACAAATTGGATTTAAAGTTTTTCATATTAGGTAGCAAGGTTTTTTTCTGTAAAACATGATTAACAATGTGCAAAGAGCTAAGTTACATTGAAACAGGCAGCAGAGAGGATTTGAAAATGGAAAGTTACCTTGTCTTTGAATACAAAGGCAATATACATCTTGAAGTCAAACTGGTCAGCTAGAGATTCTTTTTTCTTTCTAAGCTGAGCACGAAGTCTGTTCAGAGCTTGTTTCTTCCGGGAGTTTGGGTCCCCCATTTTTGTAAGGTGGTACTAAAGCCTTTGGAAACTGTCACTAAGCTATGGGCACTTTTTCATAAGACTTAAGTACAACAGAAACAAGTCATTTTATTCCTGCTAATACAATTGAATAGATAAAACGCGAATGTAACCCAAAAAACGCACCTCAGGCAATATTTTATGAGACTGTCATATTAAAGGGGTCAAGAAACAAAATAAGCCGCTGTCCAACCATGGTTGGACAAGGAGATTCGGCAAAAAGTACCAAGAAAAAAAAACGCTAACAATTTTTAAGAAGATACATTGGTGTGAACAGTTTAACTGCAGGAGTAAGTGGGTGAGAATAGGGATGCGGGGAAGTGATCACAATTTACGTGTACAACAAAAAGCAACTGGCACAAGCCCAATCCATGTGGGGATTATTTCTGCCCTTACAAAACAAGGAAAAAAAAAAAAAAAGAAACTGAAATTACAAATTGCGCTTTACCCCAGCCAGATTCATGACTCTGCTATTATTCTCAGGTTTCCACTATTGCTAGGTTGCCTGTCTCTGTCCCTCTTTTTTTTTTCCTTCTTTACCCTTTAAAAATTATTACACTTGGTGGAGAGCAGAGAAAAGGGTGCAGAGGAGGAGTGCACATCCTGGGAGGTACAAGATTTCCCTGCCAACAACAGAATCATCAACTACAGATGTGGTGCTGATTTGCAGGGTAGCAAAGAGGAAAAACAGCGGAGTCATTTCTAACTTCATCCTGCTCATCATTAGGCACATCACCACCCTGAGGCTGCCACTGCTGAGAAGGGGGATCATGATGGCCACAGACGAAAGGTGGGTGGGGGGTGAAGGGACGGGACTCTCTCCCCTGGAGATTCGAGCCCTATGCAAGCCCCCAGTCCTGGCTGCCCACCACAGTGAGAGCTCTACATCCCCCAAAACCTAACGGGCTCCTTCATAAACTGATGCCCTGCCCCAGGATCCTCCTCTCTCTACTGCCTGAGCCCGGTTTAGCTAGGACCATGCATGGCTGACTTCTGGCCTCTCCTCCCGCAACTGGGCAAGCTGCCCGAGGCAGTGAGACACCCGCTGGGTGCGGCAGGGGCGCAGCCCTCTCACTTCATGGTGACTCTAAACCAGGAACAAACAAACGGGGTAAAAAAACCTGGGGGGAGAGAAGATGGAAACAAAACCCTGAGGGAGCCCGGGGAAGAGCAGATTTCCGTGCCAAAATGAAAAACAGGGGAGGGGGGAAAAAAAACCTGGGGGAAATGAAAGTGAAACACCGGGCGCAGACCCCTGTGCCAAAACAATCCTAATTTTTTCTCCTGCAAGGAAAAATATTGATTTGTTTTTTAAATTCCCCTTGGCAAAAAAAAAAAAAAAAAGAAAGAAAGAAAAAAAAAAACCAAACCGAGCTGCAATCACTTCCCCTCACACCTCACTCCCCAAACCCGCAGAAAGGTGGTGTCGGCCTCGCCCCATACATCCCCCCGCGCTGGGTGTCACGCGGGGTCCAAGGCCCGGCCCGAGACGAGGCAGGAAGAAAAGAAAGCGGGGAGGGGGGAGGGGAGGGGAAAATCCCCGGCCGCGCGTGTCCCCCGCGG
>NW_017728886.1:161962793-161993971 GCF_001723895.1 Crocodylus porosus
GGTCCGGCGGCGGCTGAGGCTGTAGGTGCTGCGGGCGGGAGGGATGAAGGGAAAGGTCCGCGGCGCAGAGGGAAAGTGCAAAATGGCCGCGCCTGATTCACCGACGCCGCCCGGCACCCACTGCGCAGGTGCGCCGTGCCGGGCCGTACCAAGCTCGGTGCGGGGGGAAGCTGGGGGAGTGCGAGAAGGGAGAGGGGGATGACTGAGAGGTGGAACGAGGAGCGGGGAGACAGGGTCGCCTAACTTCGTTATTGTCTAGCGCCCCGCCCCCACTGCGTCTTAATTCAAGTCCCAACACCTCCCCTGCATTGGCGAAGTTGGTAGCAGCGCCCCACGTGACCTGCAATACCCACTCGGGAGGGGGTTGTAGCTGGAGCGGCTGCTCCTCCCCCTTATCGTTCGGCGCGTGGGGGCCGGCCCACCAGCCTCCGGCGCATGCACGTTGCCTGCGGGCGGGCTGTCACGTGCCTCTGGAGCCCGGCGCCGTCTTGTGTGTAGTGACCGATGGTGATCGTGCTTGTACGTCGATTGCAACCGTGTGCAGTAAGAGCAGAAGTGTTCACCATAGGCAGTGGTGGATCTGGAAGCCGTGTTGGTCTGAGACAAAGAAATGCGAAAATCTGGAATGTGGGCAGTAATTTTCGAGGGAGTTCTTTGACATAGCCTGTGCCAAACCCAAGTCATTCGCAGGGAGTTTGGGGGTCTGCTATTAGTGCTTTCTTATGCTTGCTTGGATGAAAATAAATATTTCAACTTTGATGAGTCAGTTCTCACCCACTGGCAGTTTACAGTGAGCACTAAAGATTCATTTGCATGTTTATTTGCATATTTATTTACATATTTTTTCAGCCAATACAACCATGTTGAGCTTCCAAAACAATAATTTTATAGTTGAGACCTGGCAATGCTGTGTTGCAGGGGCCCTGCTGCCCCCTGAGGCATGGGGGGAGGGTAACTCCAGCCACTAGTGCAGGGGTAGGGAATTATTTTGGCTGGAGGGCCACTTACTGAGTTTTGGCAAGCCATTGAGTTCAGCATGATGGGCAGCCCAGGGCATATAAATATTAATTTTCCAAATTTTTTAGGGGTCCCACGGGCCGGATAGAATGGCCTGGCGGGCTGCATCCGGCCCCCGGGCCACATTTTGCACCACCACTGTCACGTATTACATGTGTCATTCAGCTGCTGCTGGTTAATGGTACAATAAACTTTGACTGATCACAGTGCAAAGTAAGAGGGGCCACAAGTACAAAGTAATGATCATACAATTAACTAGTGAATCTTGCAGTAAATTTAGACAGGTCACAGAGGTGAAAGTAATGTTCACAGGACTGAAAACCATCCAGCTAGGAAGAGAGCCACCCAGCTACAACCTGATAGTGTTTGAAAACGTGCAGTCACTCTAGAGCTGATTTCTCACCATCGTAAAAGGGAACATGTTTGTGGGGATCCCTGTGAGGGGAATCCATGGGCAGAGAAACATTTTGCCCAGCAGCAAGTGGCATTTAATGGAGCCTGAGTTTTCATGCCTACTGGGCCCTGTGTTGTCGCTGTCTTCTACCGTCTCCCTAATAAGCTCTTGTCCTCAGTGAGTAGGGAAACAACCTGGTGCAGGGGACAGAGGGGATTCCTTTTAGTAATATTATTACTCAATGAGGCTGGCACTAGCTGGTGGCTGGGCCCAGGTGAGGGCCACCAAAGGCAGCCTGAGGCATGAGCAGAAGCTTCTCCCATGGCAGCTGCAGGTTCCCACGTGCCCTTCCGAGGACCCCGTTTGCATCTGCATGGGTTTGCCCATCTGTAGCCAGCAAAACCCCAATGCAGCCTCAGCCCCTCTAGCACCCATCCCAGCTCTACTCGTGGACCATCTTGAGACTGTACTCCGCCCTCCTCTCCCCACAGTTCTGGCAAGCCAGCCCCTGCAATTGGTCAGTCTTGGAAGGAAATGCTCCATTAGCTCCTCCCCCAGTGAAGGGAAAAGCACATGCAGCATGGTCACATAATACAGCTCATGTGATGCAGGAGCACAGTGTTATTGGGCAAGCAGCTGCCCTAGGATTGGTCAGCTTTGGAAGGAAATGCTCCATTAGCCTCTTCTGTCAGTGATAGGAAACATAAGCCATGTGGCAAGGGACATGTGATGGGCCTCAGCAAGGAGAGCCACATGGCACGGCCCATGCAGGGCAAGCTGGCCAATGACTGGTTGGTCTTGGAGGGAAACACTGCATGAGCTCCTTCTGGCAGCCATGGTAAGCATGGCGTCCCATGCCAGCATAGGCATCACGCGGTAGTGCCAGGTCTGTGTGACATCATGCTCCAGCAGGACACTAAATTGTGGGGTGAAGTGCACGCTCCAGAGGGTAGGGAATAATTGCAGGCAGACCTGGACAGTTTGGAAAAGTGGGCAGTACACAAGAGGATGCAGTACAACAAGAACAAATGCAGAGTGCTGCACCTAGGGTGTAAAAATATCCAGCACACCTACTGGCTGGGAAGTGACCCTCTCAGCAGCACAGAAGCAGAAAGGGATCTCAGACTCATAGTGGACTCCAAGATGAACTGAGTCATTAGTGTGATGAATCATCAGCAAAGCTAACCGCACTTTATCATGAATCAGCAGATGCATGACAAATAGATCCAAGGAGGGGATACTTACCTTCTATGTGGCACTAGTCAGACTGCAGTTGGAGTACTGAGTCCAGTTTTGGGTGCTTACACTTCAAGTAGGGTGTTGATAGACTTGAGAGGGTCCAGAGGAGGGCCACTTGTATGGTTAAAGGTTTGCAGGTCAAGCTCTATGAGGAGAGACTAAGGGACCTGAACCTCTTCAGCCTCTGCAAAAGAAGGCTGAGAAGTGAATTTGTAGGCAGCCACAAGATCGTTATGGGGTGCAGCAAAGAACTGGAGTTGCTCCATTCACCAGGGCACCTCTTGGGGTAACGAGAAACAATGGTCACAAACTGACAGCAGATTTAGGCTAGACATCAGGAAGAACTTTTTCATGGTAAGGTAGCCAGAATTTGGCAGGGGCTTTCAAGGGAGGTGGTGCTCTCCCCTACATTGGGGGTCTTTAAGAGAAGGCTGGATAGGCATCTGGCTGGGGTCATTTGACACCAGCACTCTTTCCTGCCCAGGGCAGGGGGTCGGACTCGATGATTTGTTGAGGTGTCTTCTGACCCTAGCATCTATGAATCTATGAACACGGCTCAACACACTGGAGTAACAGGCTCTTCTGGCAAGGGGAGGGAGAACAAGACCTCCCCCCTCAGGGCTTTCACCAGTGCCTGGAGACCCTGAGACCCCTTTACCCCCACCCCCAGGCGCTGCAGGGTCTGATGCAGGGGGTTCCTCTCTGTGGCTAAGGACAGACATTCAAAAAGCCGGAGCCTGAACTGATTGAACCTTGGCAAGGTAATCTAACCTGCCTAGGCTGAACGGGTTTGTAACAGGTCAAATATGCTCACTGCACTGAGGCAATGCAGACAAATGCCTGCAGTTGCTCAGACCAGATGCAGGGGGCGCTAGAGCTGGCCCTCAGGTACAGGGAAGCTGTGCTAGGGCGGGCATGGCCCACCCAGGCTGAACTGGACAGAGTGGGGCTTAATTCCCTGTGGCACTGGCAGGGCCTGGAGCTGGGTCTGTCCTCACTCCCTCCTCGCTGCTGCGGCAGGGGGGCACCAGAGACCCTGATGCAGAGCAGTGCAGGGAGCAGAGTTCATTTCCCCTCTACCCCACTGGCAGCCAGGTGGCTCCCTGCCTGGAATAGGCCCCTGGCTGTCCCCTCCGCCACAGGCCAGAGAAATAACCTCATCCCTGCCCCCACGGGGCCCTGCCTGGCCATGCCGCCTCCCCACTGTTGCAGCAGGAGGGGCAGAGCCCTTGCTGGGGGAAGCAGCCCCTGTCACACTATGGGGGAGAGTGAGCCCCTTCCCGGTGAGGGGCTGTGCTGTGGGCTCAGGCTGTGTGTGGCAGCGCCAGGGTATGGAGCAAACCAGAAAGCCCTGCAACCCCCTGCAGCGCTGCTGTACTCCACAACTGCTCTGCCGGCCCAACAGCGCAGCCCTGCTGGGAAGCTGTGATAGGCTCCAGCCCATCGGGCACTGGTGGGGCCAGCCCCTGCAGCTCATTCTGTGTCGGGGCAAGATACGAAGGGGGCTTATTCAGCCCCCATTATTCCACACCCCAGCTGAATAAGGAGGGGGCTTGCTCCAAGCACAGAGGGTCTGCTCGCACCGCAGCAGGGTCTGCCCAGCGGGGCCTGCCTGACCCAGCCGCTGCTGCTCTGTGCTCAGAGACAGTGGCTGAATAAGCCCCCTCTTGCCAGCAGGACTGTGGTCAGGGTTCTTCGGGACAGTCCCCCAGTGGCATTGACAGGAAGTTTGGGGTGGTCCAAGAAGTATTTTGCCACAATCCCATCCTAATCTGACCTTCATTTAGGGCTCTGTACTTGATGCGAAATATAGTTTTACATATTAAATTAGTACACATGCATAACTAATTAAATTCTCTGTTTAGGATGTGTGATTCATGAATAACAAGCTTTTATTGGTTATAGATTAGCTTTAAAAAAGGAACGGCATAAGGAACCAACTTCAGCCTCATGTTCTCCTAGAAGTACTATGTATGCAGGTAGCCTGCATAGCACAGCCCAAAGGCACACTTTTACAGTGATTCAGCCTTCAGCAGCAGGCTGCCTTGTTGGCAGAAGCAATCAGATATGGATTATATTAGAAGCACTTAATCTATATCATAAACCAAATATTGTGGGGTTAATTATGCATAATGTTGAACTATAACTTATATTGAGGCATAGCATAAATTGCATATGCTTCATTATGCGGTCCATTAAGTGAAACGTAGTTTAAATTGTGTTTGTCCTTCATAGTTCTGGGGTAGTGAATATTAAATTTAGTGTGATTGCTTGAAATGGTTTGAAATCATTTCAGAAGAACCACTTGCTTATCAGATCAAGTCCCTGTTCCTGACAGATATACAAATGAAGAAGACTTTCTTTGTTGCTATGATGTGAGTTCACAAGATTTTTAAAATCTTAAGTAAAAATAGTATCTCAAGATCAGCTGCTTTTGCATCACAGCCTGCCAAATTCCCAATCAAGAGGAAGTTATCTGGTCATTGCAAAGTTTCAAAGAGTTGCAAAATTGAGGGAAGGGTCAAAAGAGAACAAGAAAACAAGAATCTAAATGACATCACTCAAGCTGTGGTAAAAGGTAAAAGTAAAAGTTTATGGTAAAAGGTAAGTGGCATTCTTGTTTGGCATGCAAAAACAATATGCTGTTGCTAGTGGAAACTTCAGATGTGTGACTTGTTCTCATTTTATTGCCACCAGAGCCAAATGTGCACTTTGTATTGTTACATACCGTTGCCATTACCCAACATTTAAAAACAGTTTAAGTTATTAAACCACCCTGCACCTGCCTCTGCCTGCAGCAACACCACTGACTGGGGGAAAGGGAGAGAGAATATCCCAGATATTCCATTCTCCCATATGGTTGCCCTATGACTAAGTGCCTTGCAATTGGGATCACCTTGTAATCCTTACTTCCTTACTCCTAGAAGCACCAGAAAATTCTCTACATTACTGGAACCAAAAGCAAATTAGGACAAGCCAAGAGCTTGGTCCAGTTGTTCAAGATGCTTGACTTTCCCCCACAACAACTGGCAGACTCATTTCCTGGAAAACCTCAAGCAAACTAGATGTAATTGCAAGCTGGAAATAGCACCTCTGGGTGAGATGCCAAACAGTGGTTTAATACTTGACTAATCAATGAAAACCCCAGTTTAATTTGATAGAAATCAAAATTATATTCTGACTAACTCGTAATTCCCTTAATATTTCTCCCTTGTATCTTCTAGAGACTAACTGGGCAGGCCCCTGAAACTTAAAAGATCTAGACTTCGAAAAGCTTAAACAGGAGGATGAAGAGCGATGTAAACTAAATAGTGATTCTCAAGAGGAGTCTTCAAAGTTATGGCACTGTAACAAGTCTAAGATCAACCCAAGAAGTCTGTGAAACTGGCCCGGCAAGCTTAGATAGATATTGCTTTATGTGTGTGCAGCTCTTAATTCTGAACTCCATTCTTGGAGAAACCTAAGGTGTGCACGGAAGTTGGGTTTTTTCACCATTTAAAGCACTTTATTGCCTTGATTTTTTAAACTGAAGTGCACATCTTACAACACTTTAAATGGGTATAGTTCTTTAACCCCTGTTAAATGAGGTATTAAATTTTGAAGTAACCTACAGCACTTTAAATAACTTCTGTACACTGGTCAAATTTCTGACCACTCACCACCATATACTGTACTTCTGTTATGTTTAAAATGTGCTGTAACTTTATAATGCTATAAAAAGTGATCTAAATTACAGTACTGTAAAACATGTATGGAGCACTTCTGTACACACCTCTACTGCCAAATTTATCTCAGGTACGATGGTGAATCTTGTGGAAGTTTTAAAGATACAGTGGATTTTACCTGGAACAGAAGTTGTAGCAGAGATGATTTCAGAGGGTGATACCAGGTAGCTCCATGTGTTTGGAGAATTTCAGAATAGCTCCAAGCACTCACTGTACTTCATGGCTGCAAGCAGCAGCAAAGAGCACACAGCACTTCTAATAAAGATCCAAGTTGTTGCAAATGGAGTCACTTTATTACTGCACAGAGCTCTGTGCATGAAACAACTCACCTCTTGTGAGCAGACTATGGCCGAGGGGGCATATGGGAGCAGAATAACAGTGGGCAGCACCCAACAGGGGTTTGCTTTGGAAGGTGGAGTGGGCAACAAGGGAAGGCCAGATCTCTTCACTATCGCCTCCCACCACCCCTCTTCAGCTTCACTCGGGTCCCAACATTTCCCCCCCCAACCCACATTGCCAAAGTTGGTGGTGGTGGCCTCCAGCACCCCACGTGATCTCCAGTTCTTGCCACTCCCTGGTTGGGAGGTGGACTGGGGTTTTTGTGTGAGCATCTGCTCCTCCCCATTCCTCTCCTGGTGCCCAAGGCTGCAAGGTTCATGCTGCATGCCAGGGCTAGGGCTTGGGCATAGCTCCCTCCCCTCCCTTTAGCATGCGCTGCGTGCGGCCAGGATGGCACCTTCCATCAGAGTGGGTGGGCTGTCATGTGATGCTAGAGCCATTGCAGAGGCTCTGCCACCCCCTGAGGCCCGTGGTGGGTAGCTCCGGCCTTTCTTGTCCTGTCATACGTTATATGTATCATGCAGCTGACTAGTTAATGGTGCAATAAACTTAGACTGGCCACAGTGCAAAGTAAGAGGGGCCACAAGTGAAAAGTAATGATTGCACCATTAAGTAGTGAGTCTGGCGGTACATTTAGAAGGGTTACACAAGCAAAGTAATGCTCACAGGATTAAAAATGACTGTCCAGATAGGAAGAGAGCCACCCAGTTACAACCGTAGTGACTGAAAACATAGAACAGCTCTAGAGCTGATTTCTTTCCAGCTTAAAAGGGAACGTGTTGGGGAGAGAGGGTCCTCATGATGGGAATCCATGCCCAGAAAAGCCTCTTGCTCTGCTCTGGGCTCACTGAGCTTTTGGCAATACAAGACTTGCTCTGGTGTTTTTTCCATGGTCAAAAAAAATGAGTGAAAGCCAAAAGCCAGCATTGTCCAAGGGGGTGTTTGATTCTAATGAGGTTGAGAAGCACCCATGTAGGCTGAAGAAACAGGCATATAGGGCAACAGGGTGACAGCAGCCCTTGACACACACCTAGATACAGTGGGAGTCCGGTGGTGCATACTGGGGACAGAGCTGCAGCAGATGGCAGTATTTCTGCCTCTGGCATTTTCTTTGCTGGGTTATTCATTCTGTTCCCTAGACCAGTGGTCTCCAAAGTGGGGTGTGCACACTCCAGGGTGTGCACAAGATGATCCATTGAGATGCAGGAAGAAAATATTAGAACTTCTATTTCTATAAATGTACATATATTGGGGGTGCGTGCTCAAAATTTTTTTTTACTGATAGGGGTGCACGAATATAAATATACATATATTGGGGATGCGTGTTCAAAAATTTTTTACTGATAGGGGTGTGCAATCAAAAAAGTTTGGAGACTGCTGCCCTAGACAAACAATATATTCACATGAGCCTCAGTTATGTCTGCATATGCACCAGTTGAAAATTTCGCTGAAACCCAAGAGCAGGTGCCCGCACAGCTATACCAGGTGGCTGTGCGGTATGTGGTGCTACAAGTGACAGCCTCCTGTCTAGGACAGAAGTGGCTGGTGGGCAGGCAGGAAAATGGGGAAAGTGGCAGTGGGAGGTGGAAAGGAAGCAAGTGGGCGTGTGGGAGCACAGGGCAGCAGGAGCACCGGGCATGGGCTGGCAGGGACCTATGGAGCTGGGCTAGGCTGTGCCAGCAGGGAGAGAGCAGAGCTGGCCTGGCTCTATAGAGCCCCTGCTGGCCAGGACCCCACGCTTTTGCCGCCCCACTCTATGCCCCGCTGATGCTGGCCCTGGGGCACCAGCACAGGCCCCGCACTCCTATCTGGCTGTTATTGCGCTCCCTTGTGGCTGCTTACTCCCCATCTCCCCTGCCCCAGGCCCATGGTACAGGTGGGAATCAGCGTTCATAGCCCTGACCCTGCTCGCACATCTGGGCTGAGCAGCAGCAGTGCAGGACACACTGCTGCTCAGTGTGGGGGGAAAGTGGCCCCTCCCCCTCCTGCTGCTGCCACTTCCTAGTGCAGCTTCCCGAAGCCCGCATGGGGCTGCCCTGCAGGACAGTGGTGACAGCACAGAGCAAATACAGGGCAGCCCCATGTGGGCTCCAAGCAGCTGCACCAGCAAGCACTGGCAGCAGGAGGGGGAGAAGCCGCTTTTACTCCATGCAGAGCAACAGGTTCTATCCCATGCTACTGCTGCTGAGCCTAGACCCCAGTGCCCATCCTGGGCTCGCCTGTCCAGGCTGGGCAGAAACTGCTGCTCAGTGCAGGGGAAAGCAGCTCCTCCCCCTCACTGCCACTGGACAGTTTTTGGTGTGGCCACCTGGAGCTCACGCCATGCTGTGCTGCTCTGTGGCTCCATTGCTGCTGCCTCTGGGCTGCTCAGCGTGGCAGCAGTAACAGTGAGGAGTAGTTGCAGAGCAGCCTGGAGCCAGCTCAGGGCATGCAGGGTCATGGCTGCCATGCTGGTCCCTGCCACTACCACTGCATGCCCAGGACATACCTGGCCAGGCAGTGCAGAGCAGACGCGGTGTGGACTGGGGCTGTGCGCAGTTGGTGGTTGTGGGGAGGTGCTGCAGGGCACTCGGGCTTTGGGCTGTTGTGGGCTGGGGGTGGGTGCTGTTGTGGGCTCAGGGGGACATGTGCAGTGGGGGTTCCCATGCACACCCCACATACGCTCAAGCCCTTCCCACAAAACCCACAGACACACCCTCCCCATCACACACCCCGCAAACACTATACACCCACACATCCCCACAAACTCCTCATACACACACACCTCCCCACAAACCCCACATCCACCCACACCCCCAACATCCCTGAACACCCCACACAATATACAAGAGTAAGACTGCATTTTGACCTATTACTAGTGTTCCACATTGTTGGTTTTTACCGATTTTCGCTGATAAATTCTCCAATTCTTTTTTAAGTCACTCATTTTTTTACTGATTTACATGCATTTTTTAGTTCAAATCCCTGTTAACCAGCATGAGTGGGGAAAGGCTCATTCCCCACTCATGCCAGTTAACAGGGATTTGAACTGAAAAATGGGTGATGCTGGTAAGCTAAAAGTGCCACTGTGCCAGTTACCTGAGGCACAGGTTTCCAGTCGGATGCAGGGGCTGGGGGAGGGTGGCTGGAGTCACTGCCTGGGTGCCGGGCCATGGGAATCACTCCTGGGGCGGGTGGTCCAAACTGCACCCCAGAGGCTCCAGCTTTGGCTCTGCCACCCCACCCTGTGCCCTGCACCCACTAACAGCTCCTGCTGGTTTGCTCCCTGCTGCAGCCCCAAGAGCAGCTGAAAGCCATGCTGCACCCCTCCCCTAATCCCAGCCTTATTCCCTCCCTCTCTCACTGCCGATTTAAACTGATTTTTTTTTTCATTTTATCTAGATTTCATCCTGGTTTTTATGTTTCAAAGATAAACCCTGAAAAATTCCCAGATTTTTTTTTTTAATAAAAACTGAGAATGAAGAACACTGCCTACTATGCAATCACTTCTACATATACAGCACAAACACACACAAATCAGGACAAAAATATATTTTTAATTAAATTAAAAAAATATTATTATGGGTGTTTGATTTTTAGTATATAGGGGGTTTTTCCCCCTGTTCTAAGATGGCAAACCCTCTTCCCCAAAGGAGTACTTCCAGGGGCAAGGGGAGGGACTTCTGGTGGCAAAGGGTAGGGGTGGGACTTCCAGTCCCAAAAAGTGACCATGGGGCAGGGGGGGAGGGGAGTTTCTGACTTGCCTCTGTCTCCTCCTCGTGTCTCTGTCCTTTAGTCTTGCCTCTCCTGCCTACCACAGGCTAATCCTAATGTCCCACCCCTTCTAGGATACAAACATGGCCCCATGTACCCCTTCTTGTTGAGCAGCAGCACAGAGAACATTGTTTATGGTTATATAAAATCACGGCTACAGAAAAAAATGGTGACCTGTTTTGCTGTCTTTTTCATAGCCAGACTAGTTGAAAATAACTGTGTATTTAGAAGTAAAAACAATCAAAATAGGAGTACATAATTAGTCCTGGATTGTCGTGACTACCACAGAACATCAACCATTTTTAATTATGATACTAGGCTGACCTTAACCAGAGCTATACTTAGTTGCCCACATTTTTTTTAATTCATCCATACCAATTTAGTTACCTTCAGATGGCAGCCCTACATGCCTGAATTGATTTTAAAGTCCCTGGTTGTAGCCCTTACTATATTTAAGGCCTGAGTGATAGTTGCCCTAGGCCCTCTATGCAAGTGTAACCAACGTAAAAAGCCCACAGAGCAATTGTGCTCCCCAGTGGAGATTACCACTGAGACTGTAAACCTTAGGGAAATGGCACTGCGCCTGCCTGCAGGAGGGAAGAAAAGACCATTCCCATGCTCCAATAATCTTTGCCGTCAACTTGGGGAAACTTGCAGGTACCAGGGTACAACTATAGCTGCTCTAATATGCTACAGGAGATTGAGCTGGCCCTAGCAGTCTCAGAATAGAGGAGGCCCAAGACATCCTGTAGGATAATGCTGACACAAAGACACAGTCCTCTCCTCAGGGCCTTCTTGTGATTAAATTAAACTCCTGTGGCAGGGAAATAAAGGCTTAGACACATATACAACATTAAGCAGTAGCCAGATATCCTTTTTTAATCATTAGGTGCCCAAATCCTTGCACAAACTTTATGAAGACTAACAGGGAAATAAACCATTCAAAAGTCCTCATGTACAGACTTCCAGTCTTCCTAAGACACATACTTTCATACAGCCACCAGACAACAGTGCAGAGAAGAATTCCCTCATTTTATCCATCAACCAGTAAAGATAAAGCCCCTGATCCTGCAAAAGCCCTCTAGGACAGGGTTTGGAAATCTATAGATCCAATTTGCCAAGTGATTTTATCTAGCCTGAAAAGCTGGGATATCAGCAGCAAGGGATGGTGGTACCTGGGGACAGCAATGACCAGGTTAGAAGTGGTGGCCCCCCTTCAGACTTAAATCTGTTAATATGGTCCACTGCTCCTAAAAGGCTGCCACTTCTACTCTAGGTTAAATTTTTCATGTCCTATTCTACATCCCTTTTTCAAAAGTGCTTTACACATTTAGGATTTTACATCCTACTGAAAGTCAATGGGATTTAGATTTCTAGATCAATGCTAAGAACCTTTGAAAATGTTACCCCTTGTCTCAGTTGCTCAGATTAAGATAAACTATACTAATTTTAAATAAAATATTTCCATGGCAGTGAGTGGGAAGTGGAATGGTGTCTTTGTAATCCCTTTCCTCTTGCTCTTTTGTTGTATCACAAGTCAAACCTAACACCCTGAGGTGCAGCTGCTTCATTTTAAGTGCTCAAATTGTGCCATTTACTTTAAAAAGAGAGGATTTGTTAAAGTTAAGCACGTGCATAAGTATCTGCAAGACTGTGGCCTATTTCCTACAATGATAACCTACACTCTAAATCTAACTGATTTTATAAGTTACAGCACTAAATTGGAATAGATAAGCTAGTACACTGCTCTCAGTGCTATACTTTATCTGGTAGCCATAGCTTCCACTCTATACCCTGGATACCTGAACTAATGCTATCATCACCCCTGAACCTATTTGTCCCTTGCCAGAAATAACTACATTGTTTCAAAGGCAAGCATCCATTTGACAATGATCCACCATATTTTCTTTATTTAAACAAGAAAATGTAAGCAGCAGTTCAGGCCTGCTGTACACTTTAAAGTACATACTTGTTTTTTCTTGGGAACAAATATTTTTTTCTAGGAAGTAGCTTAAATGCTTTGGGCAAAGGCACTCTGCAGGATTCCTTCCTCCAGGCTTCCTCCAGTGCACTGTAAAGATCCCTAGCTATTACTGGAATGGTAAGCCATATTCATCATTGCTGTGAGTAGTCTTCCAGCTCCACACATCCATGTGCTTATACATTTTTTTATTCCAAACCTCATTCCAGTGATACCACCCTTCACCTCGGCATGCATGTTCCAGTAATAACAACTATTGTTGAAAAGTGGCCACGGATTGCACATGCTTTTTTTGGCTTGCCCCACTTAATGTGCTGTACAGCAGATTATCAGAAGTGCTGAGCACTAACAAGCCAAGCACAAACAGTAGCCTCTCAAAGCCCTATAAGGAAGCACCCAAATCCAGCAACCTACACTATCTGTGGCCACTTCTGAAAATGTTGGCCTTGGGCTCCTAAACAATTTTTGCCTTAAAAGTGTCATGGTAGATATCCACTTTCTCTCTAAAATCTTGTTTTCATCCTTCATTCACCAAAAGCTTGATACATATTTAAAACAGGATTCTTCTGATCCTAACTGTAAACAGTCTGCAGCTTCACATTAAGTACTGAAGTTACGCCAGTCCAATTATTTGGTGTCTCATTTGGCTGACCCTCAGTTACATCTATGCATGCCGTTATCTTCAAATTGTGTCCTCAGCGACCGCTGTGCAAACCCATTGCATTCACAAAGTTTGCACAGTTGTAACTGATTGACCAGGAATAAAGAGCAGCCTGCTCTCTTATCATTAGCTGCATTTACTTTGTAATATTAAAAGTTTATCGTAATTACTGAACCAGCATTTACGGTTCCAAATATTCATATAGAAGGATCACTGTACTTACATGAAAAACTCTCATTTTAATACTGATGTTTGTCTCAGAGAAAATGAGTAGCAAATGACATCATGTACTGTGAATAACTGCCCTTTGAACACAGCATAGATGTTCTTCTGGGAATTTTTTTGACTGGAATTCAGCCTTCTTAAACAAAACAAAACAACACAAGTAATGGGCAAAGAGGCAAACTATGGACTTGAAAACATAGGCCACCTACTAACAGGGAAAACAGTCTAACCAAAGCAATTAAGGTAAGCAAATTAATAATGTGCTGCCATCTACTGGTACTCTTTTCATAACTTTTCTGAAGCACAAATACGCTTTAGAGCCTTTATTGAGCTTAGTAGGAGCTGTACAATTGTTCCCGTCAAGCAGCTCTTCTCTTTATCTCCTCCATGACCCTGCAGGAGGTGAAAAGGATTCCAAATCAGTGTGGACACCTGCTCATTTGAAGGTGGACTGAGACCACCCAGGCATGTTTTTACAGTGTAAAACACATCTTTTGAGATAGATGGGGTGAAAAACGTTGCTCTGGTTTCTTTACACTGGGTAGAAAGGCCAGCAGAGCAACTGAAGAGGTCCTAAGAGCCCCAGTTTTTGCTGTAGAAGAATTTTACTGGGACAAAGTGTAACTTCACAGGTGTCTCTCCCGTTCTTCCATGAAAAAAATGGTATCAGGGAAACATTTGACATATTTATCTTTCATGTGAATTAGGATGCACAGAAAAAAGATTAGGATGCACAAAAGCATAATTTTCTTGCCATTTTCCGGTTGGTGTAATAAAAGGTATCATTTTGGAACCAAGAGTTCTAGTTTTTTGTATGTCTTTTTGTCCCAGACCAACATGGCTACCAAGTACACTCCTGAAACATGGAAGATACCGAATTTTAGCCGATTTTGGATTTTAAACTTCATTGCAGAACAAGGAAGTTTTTTTGCCTCCCTGCCTGCCATCTGACACCTCCAGGGAAGGAATTCTACCTGATCAACACATCAAACAGCTACTCAACACAGCTCACAAAGACACTCTCATGGACCCAGAGGGACAACTTCCATCTACAGCTCCCTCTGTGCAAAAATGAAGTTTATTTCCTACCTATGGGGACTTTTTACCATCTTGTACCATCTACACTTTTCCCAGGGCCTGACAAAGGGACTTTGATCCTGAAAGCTTGCAGAAAAGGACAATTTTCTTGCCATTTTCCAGCTGGTCTAATAAAAGGTATCATTTTGGAACCAAAAGTTCTAGTTGTTTGTATGTCAAAATAAAGAGGACACTTAGTTGCATATGGCCAGGAAATTCTCTGTAGATCCCAAGCAAGGACTGTACAGATCATGCTGTTGGGAACCTCTCACAAAGGCTGCAACACAGCTGTCAAATGGAAATAACTTTTGGAAAGGAATTCTGTTTTCCCTTACAAACTCAAATAGCAGTTTTCCAGAAGCATAACTGCCATTTTTGGCACTTTCAAGCAGTTTGCAATCCTACTCCATAGGCAGTGTGGAAACATTAGGAACCACATGTCTACTGAGCATGCTCAGTAGACTTTACATGGACAGGTGAATGGCTTCATAGATGTGCCTAGACACAAGTCTTGAAATTCTGGCCTGAGAGTAAACAGGAGGGAGAGGAAAGCATTTTTTAACCCCTGATAGCTGATTGGGAAAGATACTGGCCCAGGAAGCAGGAAGACCAGCTTCTGGGCCGACCTCACCCAAAGGGGTTTGATTTTCTGGACTCCTCAGTATACTGCTGTAAGCACCAAACTACAGGTTAGGCATTATCTAAACTAGGACTGTCCAACTGGCAGTATATGGGCTGCATGAGGGGTTAATGTGAGATCCCCAGGCTTCTGCCTGGCTGCTGCTGCTCCTGTCACTGGCTGCAAGAGCAGCTGGAGTCTCAGGGCTTCCCCTTCCTCCTCCAACTTGCATAGCCTGCAGTGCCAGTGACCCAGAGTGCCCTTGTGGAATGATTCAGAAGAAGAGCCTGTGGCCAGGAAATTGAGGTGAGGCAGGATGGATGCAGAGGTGGGAGTAGGTGTGAGGATGCCTGCTTATGCAGGGCAGTGGGGGAGAAGGGACACTCATATACACACTATGCAGCCTGGGGGGCCTGTGGCCTCTGCTGGTGCAGCCTGTGAAGTGTTTGCCCCCTCACTGCTCAGAAGTTGGACAGCTCTGATAGTAGACATCTCTCTTCCAGTGCTTCTTTTGAGCCTGAGCCACTGAAACACGCATTTAGTATTCACTTGGGAATCTCTGCCCTCTTGAGAGCAAGGCTCCAAACTGCAACCCAGCACCGTACCTAGACTCCTGGCGGCCCTGGGCAGATTTTTACTAGCAGGTCCCCCTTTGCCAGAGATAATGACAATCATTATTTTTACCATTTTCAGACCCCCTTTCTGTCCAGGCCTTGGGCAGCCACCCGGTTCACGCATGCCTGTGTCCAGCCCTGCTGCAACCTGCTCCCTTCTAGAGCATCAACTGAGTCACATACGATTATGCTGGCCTTTTTTCATCCTGGATCCACATATCTCCCCACTTTAGCTACTCTGGGACAAGCTTCAGAAGAGCTGGAGAAGGACTGAGCTAATACCTGACCTGAGGCACGGTTGTTAGCATGCTGTGCTGGAATATCAGAGTACTGGTTCAAATTCCCTCATTCAGGGTAGGAATGGAAGCTGGGTCTCTTGCTTCTTGGGCAAGTGCTTTAATCACTTAGCTTTTGCGGTAATCACGGGTCTTTATAGGTAGAATTTTATGATATATGTTGGCCAAGCACGTGAAGTGAAACAGAATTCTGGCGTTGGTCACTGCCTACCTGAACTCCTATCAGAATCAGGCACTTGGGCTTCAACTTTGCAACAAGCTCCATGCCAGGAAACCCATCAAGTTTCCATACAGTTGCATGGTCTACCTAGACAAAAATGATTACAGGATTAAGGTTATTATAGACCCCACTTTGAAAAAAAAATCCACATATCCTGTTAGTCCCTCTAAAATGCCACATTTCAATTGCTACATCCTATAAACTAGATAGTATTTATCATTTGCCATAGTTTATAAAAGCCTTAAAAATAATAAAATCTCTGAAGCAGTAAGTAATCAAACAAATTGGCTGAGCTCAATGGGAAACCTGTGTATTTGTTCAGGTTCTATTGAAGTGCAAACAGTCATAGCTATTCATAAAACACAGAGTTAGTCTTTTTGAAATGAACAAGCAGAAAGCCAGTAGGATACAATATTTGAAGAGAATAACACAGCTAAAGTTGAGACTGACAAATCATCTGAATCTATAAAGGGGTCATGATGTCTGTTTTGTTTGTTTAAATCAAACTTTTCTGGTTGGTGGGGTAAATTATAATTATGCAACCTGAAGTTTTTCAATGCAACTTCTCATGTAATTACAATGGTTCTTCACAATTATCCTATCAATAAGCTTCTGAGAGAGAGAAAATTCTTGTCAATCTGGAGTTCTTTGCAAATCCTTCAAACTGAAGAAAAAGAAAACTCAAACTTAACCACAATGGTTCATAATAGCAGATGTTCTTAAACTGGCTAAATTGAAGGAGTGGCTCCATTGAAGCACCTGGATAATACACCTCAACCAGGTGACAGATTAAAAGGATAAACAAACAGAATTCTAGTTTATCAAATCAGAGCCTTCTCTTATTACTTCAGCCCTTTCCAATTACCAACATTTCTAAAAGCATGTATGCCACTTTTGAGTTATGAAATTCCCATACCTCTGAATTCCTTTCATAAATGAAAATGTTGTTTTGTGGAACTAAATGCAATAAAGGGTGAAACTACATGCAATCAAGGGACCTGAATTTGAAAATAACTACATTGCAATGTTATATAGTGGTCAAGCACTATTTACAGAACACCATAAATGCACATGAGTATTACAGATAAAGACTTCCTTTCCTGTAATTTTGAATTCTAATCCTGCAAAGATTTACCCACATGCATAATTGTATATGGTCAGTGGCCCCATTGAAGTCAACAGTATTTCTTAGGTAAAGCACATATAGAAATCCTTGTAGTATTTCCTTGGACCTAGGGACCCAATTTTATGTCCGAATCTATTGGAATGGACCTATCCTTGTTAAAAAGGCAAGTGAAACACAAGAAATAACACTGGAAAGCACTACAGAAACAAGATAAATTAGTTAACAATTAGAAGGGGAGGAGGGTTACATATAGTTTAATAGTTCAGAAATAACAAACAGATTTCACTAATGGAAAAAAATTCAAACAGATTTATAAAAACAGTATACTCAGTAAAGAAAGGAATGAGTAGATTTGTAAACCTGTTTGGCCTGTATAAAAAAAATCAGCATGAAATCATTTTGCTCTGTTCTAACACTAACTGTATGGACTTTAGCAGCCTGGGTTTTCCCATCAGGTGACATCCATGAACTTCACTGGGAAGGCCCCAAAGATTTTGCACAGGACTTTATGCAAGGTGACAATTCTCAAGATCAATGAAATTAATTGCAGTTATGCCTTGTTTGCCTGAATTTTATCTGTTTTTTTAACTGAGCTATCCGCTTGATTCCCTTGATACTAATAATCCTATTAACTAATATTTTCTTCTACTGGCTGCATAATGCTTATTTTTTACATTTATTTATGTTTTCAAAATCCTTAATTCAGCAGTTTTAATGTTACATATTTGGTTCTCCTGCTGGATCACATTAGTTTCTATGGCATGTCTCATAAGTAACGTGGGATCTCTTTCCAAGTACTGTATAATATTATCTGTGAGTGGCCAAAATGTGGCCCACTGCATTAAGCTTCTGTATTTAGCACTCCTAATTTCCATTTACCCACATTTCTAATCAATGTATTGTACTAAGTACTAAACATGCTGGTGACTATTTTATGCTAGCACTGCTTCTGGGGGAAGATTCTTGACAACTGCTATTATACACTTGGTCCAAATCAGTGATTCTCAACCAGGGTGCCATGAGGTCATTTCAAAGGTGCTGCAGGGTGCCATGCAATGTTAGCACTGTTAGGTGAGCAGGTATGATTCACAAGACAAACCCAGAGACTGCAAATAGGAATTCATAGTGTCAAAGCTACTCTGACCTGTTGTGGTCTTTCTGGAGTTCTGTGCAACAGAAGAATTGCTCTATTACTTCTCATTAGTCAAAAAACAAGTGAAAACTTAGAGCTCGCACTTTTCAAGGGGTGCCTTGAGTCTAACGAAGCTAAAAAGTTTGAGAACTACTGGTCTAAATAACTGCAATAAAAGCTATGGCTCTTATCCTGCAAAACCGATACACAATACATTTACTTATCAGCATAAATAAAAGTTAAATAGGTGAGTGTCTGTAGGATCAGGGTCCCTGCTTGTAACACAAGCCATGAATAGCATAACAGGCTCTTTGCCTGGCTGTGTTTGTAGTACAAATATGCCAGGGTCAGTGGAATCACTGTCATCTATCACATCTTTTGCTATTGTAAGAAATAAGATGTTTCTCCCATATGAATCTGTCTTGTAACTGGGTTATTTTCTTCTAATTATACAAGTAACATTTCATTGATATGATTTGCTACCATGCTGTTATGGAGTATGTATCAAAGACAGAAGAGACAGCAGGTATACAATCAGTGTTGATCAAGATGGAATTTTCTGTTCTATAATCTTAAGTGCAAATTTAATATTGAAGATAAAAGTGATTGCTCTTTAATATGGAATCAGAACTCTGGGTAGAAGTGACATCTTTTATTAGACCAACTAGATATTTGCAAAATAAAATTCTTGCAAATCAAGATTTATTTTTATTTTTTTGCAAATATCTAGTTGGTCTAATAAAAGATGTCACCTCTACCCAGAGTTCTGATTCCTTTTGCCTGTAACCAATACGGCTGCAACCTGTACTCTCTAACATAAAATTAGATTCAACACTGGTGCCTGGCAGTTTGCTGGCACTTGAGGACCATAGCAAGCAGGGATTATTTCAACTTTAGCTACAAGGAGAAGCCAGCTATGGCTTTGTTCCCACAAACTGTAGGATTGAGACCTATACCTGTTTCATAGCAGGAACATACACTGGCTCATATTCTACCCTGTCTTGTTTTTTCCAGAATTTCTAAAGCCAGTAATACAAATGTCTTCTCTAGTCTGACCCCCTGTATAACATAGGCCAGAGAACTTCACCCATTTACTTCTGTAGCAAGTTCCCCTATCTTGTGTCTGATGAAGGTATTGCTTTTGGAAGTGCATATGGGCTTGCTTATAGAATATAGAAGATTCATCATTCCCCTTTCTAGTCGGTTCCAGTGGTTAGTCATGCTTGTTGTTAAAAATGCAGGCCTGAGCTTCTCACTTCATACTGCAGCAATGTATTTCTTGTGCTACCTTCCCCCAGAAAAGCTCAACTGGGTCTTGTTATGCTTTGGCTTGGTCGACACTACTAAGTTCTGGAGCAGAACTCAAGTTTTACCATGAGGCTGAAGTTGGTTCCACAGGAAGCTTATGTATGTGTACACACAGAGCACCTTGAATGCAGAACAACCCTTTTTTTCTGCCAGTTGGGCTACACTGCTTCTCAGCGCCACAGAAGTCCTCACCATAGAACAGCAGGCACGTGAAAACATGCTTAAATCTTCGCCTTCCTCAGAGATTCACCAGAAGCAATCTTATGTATGCCACTTTGGATACTAGTTTGAAATGTAGTGGCAAGATTCAAACTAACATGACGCCTGTCCCATTCTTTAAAATCAGCATATCATCTTGAAAATGCTTTCGTCCATCTTGCCCATTCTCCTGTATCTCACGGTAGCAGTGAATGGATAGTAATGGGAACAGTATTTATGGCATGTAGTGACCTAAGAAACATTTACAGTCTTAATTTGGGAGTTATACCCTCCTATTATGTTTGATGGCCACTAATGGACTATATAAATTTGTTCAAACCCCTTTGGAACCTGGTTAAACTGTTAGCCTCTGCAACATCTTATGGCAATGAGTTCCACAAGTTAATTACATGCCGTGAAAGAAATAGCTTTGTTTTAAACCTGTTCCTCACTAACTTAATTGTATGTCTTCTAGTTCTAATATTGTAAGAGGTGTTAAATAGTAAACCCATATTTTACCTTCTCTACACCATTACAAACCTCTTTCATATCCCCCCTCAGTTGTCTCTCTCTAAGCTGAAAAGTCCTAGCCTAGTTAGTCACTCCTCATCTAGAAGTCTCTCCATAACACAGGCTACCCTTTCTGTCTCTCTCAATACCTTTTCTACCTCTACAATATCCTTTGGAGGTTGGGAGCCCAGAATTGCACGTAGTGTGGGCACACAATTGTTTTATAGTGTCACAATGACATTTTCTGTTGTTTGCAATTCTTTTCTTTATAGTTCCTAACCCTCTGTTTCTTTGTCTATTTGGCTGCTGCTGAACACTGGGCCGACATATTCAGGGAGCTATCTGCAACCATTCCAAGATCTCTTCTTTTTTTCAGACTGTAGGGGGACTTCAATTATTTGAAACCCTGCAGAAAAAGCCTATGTGGCAGAAGTGAAATACATGGTAGGAAGAGGATGGCACTCATTCCCAGTTCTCTCTGGCAGGCCTGAGCCTGCTCTGAATACTTTTCATTTAGTCTACACATGGTACTGACAGAGAGGGCACTGCAAAAGACAGCCGTGATGTAAAAAAATCTCTTGGTTCGTTTCTTTGGAGGCTCAATGAATATTAATGATCCTTCAGGCACACATTGTTGGTGATACAAAAGGGTATATATTTGCAAATAGGGTCAGAGAGAGAGACAAAAGATCAAACGCTCTGCTCTGCCCGTGGAGAACACTCATCAGCAGGCTTTTATCCCCTCTCTCCTGAACACATGTACAGAAGCAGGAACTCTTACAACTCATTTCCGGTTCATACAAACATGCATGTGAATACGTCACATCATACATCGCATGTGTATTATAATTAACTACTTAAGTATGCGGGGCGGATAGGCTTAATATGTATTAGCTTATTGCGCGTGCCCAGAAAGCACTTGAGGTTATGAAGGGTTTAAATTCAAGGTCAAAATCGTAATTATTTTTATCTAGTCTAAGAAATGTGGGAGCCAGGAAAGAAAGTGTGATTTAGTGTAACAAAGAGATAGTAAATTTGCAGAACAAAGAGAGAGTGATACCTTAGTACAAAGAGCCCTTAGTAGTTTTTTCCTTCAATTTCTAAAACCCCCTTCTCTCACCAAGGAGACAAGGAGAGCTAAGCAGCTGTGTTTTTCTAAATCTGCTATTGATAATGCATTTTTAATAATATTTCTAACAGCCGGATGCCTACCGCAGTCCACATTCACACAGGTGGACACTGACAAATTGTGGGCTGCGATCCTTGTGATGGAGACCTGTAGTCCTGGCATTGGTGTGCCAGTGCATCTGCACTCTGGCAGTGCAGCAGCAGGGGTTGCTCTACATCCAGAGGATTCCTGCTGACAGAACTTTATAGGGTAGACAGGACCCTCCTCCACCAGCCTAAAAACCTTCACACCCAGTATTTTCTCCTAGAGATACAAAGAACACCCCCACTGGCTATTGACAGCAGTGCAAAGACATAGCCTAGGCCTGAGGAGACAAGAAGGGTCAAGCATAGTCTCTGCGTATGGGATCGCAGCTCTGCAGCAGCCAGGGACATTTAATGGAGTCCGAGTTTTCATGCCTGCTGGTCCCTGTGTCCTCAGCCAGTGAAGAAACCACCACAGTGTGTACGTGTGACAACAGCCTGGTGTGTGTGTATCTGTAGACAACCTGGTGTGCACGCGTATGTGTAAACAACCTGGAGGGGTTGTGTGTGTAGACAACTTGGTGGAGTGTGTGTGTGTGTGTGTGTGCGTGGAGACAACCTGGTGTGCACGTAGACAACCTGGGGGGGTGTATGTGTCTGAGAGGAGACAACCTGGTGTGGGTGTGCTGGTGGGGGTGGTTGTTATCACTAGTATCACTCCAGGCACCGGGCACTGGCAGAGGCTTCTCCCGTGCCAGCCGCAGCCCCCGACGTGCCCCCAAGGCCTCCACTCGCCCCCTGCCCCCGCGGGCCCCCCCCAACCTCTTCCTCTCCCGCCACTAGAGCCAGCCGGCCTCCGATTGGTCGCCGTGGGAAGGACCCGCCACATCAGCCCCGCCTCTCCCCAGTAGCGTCACAGAAAGAGGGTCACGTGACGCGGCGGGCGCGGCCTGCCATTAGTCGACCGGAGAGGAAACAAGCCGCCTCCCGCCTCAGTCAAGGGAAGTGCGACACGGGAGGCGGGTCACGTGACACGACGGGGCCCGCCCGCTTCCTGGCTGCTTAAGCGAGCGCGCGGGCCGTCGTGCGGGGAGTGAGGTGTGCGGGTCTGGAAGGTGCCGCTTCTTCCCTCGAGGGGTGGGGGTGGTCCCGGGGGTTCCCCCTTCCGTCCGTGGGGCTGACGCGGCTGTTCCTTCCTCTCCGCAGGTATGGCCCCCACGTCGCCTGAGGCCGAGAAGGCGCCGGGCAGGATCCAGGTGGGTGTCAGGGTCGAGGCCTGAGCGCAGGGCGGTGCTGCGGAGGGTGCCCGGCCCCTCTTCCTCGTCGCGCCCTCGAGGGGCTGTGCAGGGCCTTGGGGACAGGGTGCAGGCGGCATGGGGCGCACTCGCAAGTAGGCGAGGGGTGCTCCCTAGCTGCCCTGCCATGCTGCAGACCGCGCCTGCCCCTTGTGTTCCCTCCTGCCCCCGCCCCATCTGTAGCTGTGCAGTCTGCCCCATGGGCTCAGTGCTGTCCCTGCGCTGACCTACCTGCTAGCGATGTTGGCTGTGCTTGTGCTCTGGGTTAGCTATCTCCCGTTGTAAGGCATTGTAAAGCTAGGTGCTGCAGGCACATCCCTTTGTGGCAGGCCCTGAATGTAAACTACAAGTCCATATTGGCAAACTTGGAAAATTGATTTGTGCCATTAAACCAGGCTTACCTGTGAATGCTGCAAAATCCTGGAGAGACTAGGGGGGAAGTTATTGCTACAGCAGAGGTGCTCTAATGGAGGGGTTCCCAACCTCTTTTAGGCTGAGGGGCATACTGTGGATACATAGCCAACTCTCTTATACTCAGTATAAGAAAGGATTGGCTGCTGGTCTGCAGTATGCCAAAATTAACAATCATCAGTTCAGAGTTCATGTAGTACTAAATAAGGTGCACAGGGAATAGTTACTACATGCCTGACTACATGTAATCAAATCACTAGTCTGCAATGTGCTGTGAAATGCTGAGAAGATATTTATGGGGTTACCCTTGGGGAAAGGCAGGGCTGGGGAATACCAGTTTCTTTTAAAGATGACATAAACTTGAGTGGGGATTTCAGAAGTTCCAGCCCAAAAGAAAGAGCTGTCTGCACATACTCTGCCCCTGGAAAGTAATAGGGCACATGCTATTAGCCTACTGCTAGAAACATTTCCGTGTCTTGTATTCAGATTTTAAAACAATTTATAAATGGCTTTACCTGAAGAAAGCGCTTTCTTTAACAAGGATGTGGACCACCAAAGATTAATCTATTAGATTTCTGGATGGGTTCAGTAGCTAAAGCACTTCTCTTTGGAAGTGTTGTGTGTTCAAACCTGCACCTCCCACGTGAGCACAGCCTAGAGCAAATCTGGGGAGGTGTGTTCTTCACCACCTGTATTGCTGAAGATTTGCAGCAAAGAATATGGATGGGGTTTATGGGGCCAAAGAGAAAAAGGCTGACTGGCTGAGGCACTAGCCTAAGAGAATCCTGGATTCCTGTCCCAGGACTGTTAATATACTTTTATATCAGTTGCTAGATAAAATACTGAGGTCCTGATAAAGGAAACGAAGTTAAACGCTAGACTCCTCTCAAATGAGAGCCTTTGATAATAAGCCATGCAGTTCTTTCAATCCAGCAGTGCTTGAACTCTTTTTGGCACGGTGGCTGGCTTTCAACTGGAGGTGGAGGATTCATCTAGCAGATAGCTAGGTGGTCATAGCATTCCCTGGGAGATGCTTCAAGCATGTTTGAAGCATGTTGCGATAAGGGGAACAATTGAATCTGGGTCTCCTGCTTCCCAAGTAGTTTACCTGCTAGCTTATGTAAAAGACAAGCATTTCTCTCCTGACTGTGGTTTTAGAATTGGCCCTTCTCCCTTGTTTGGCAGAATAGATAGATGCCTGCTGTTGGAAGACTCTCATTCATTGAATCCCAAGGGGGTGGATGCGATCCAAGCGTTTAAGTTCAAGAGAAGGGTAGGATTTCAGACATTCCCTTCTCTGCTTGTATTTCCCATTCCCTGCTTTTAGATTGGGAGTCAGCAACCTGTCAGATGAATCTGGCCTGCAGAAGCCCAATTTGGCATGGGGTGGGGGGTGTCACAGACCTGTACTACCCATCCCCTCCACAGTGGAGTATTGGGCCTTGCTGCAGAGGGATTGAGTAACAACTGGCTACTTGGCTGGTAGAACTTGTTGTGGGGACAGGGAAGACCAGGTCATGTCACAGCCACCCTGGCAAAAGTTTCTAACCTCTGCTGTAGAACTGCCTGCTCAGTATTGGGGTAGCTGGGTTGCCATTCTGAGAAACCATGAATAGCATCAGGAATCTGGTGTCTAAGGTGGGGTTCTCAATCCCATGCTAGGCTTTTTTTTTTTTTTTCCCTTTTCTCTTTTTTTCGTTAAGTGTTTAGAGTTGGGTGCTGATGCACCCAAATCCTTCACTGAGGACTAGCTGTTGTTTGTTTGTTTGTTTGTTTGTTTGTTTGTTTGTTTGTTTGTTTGTTAAAAACTGTTCCCAACAAATTTAGAAGTTATCAGGCAAATGGTATGAAGTCATCCTTCTTCTAAATAGTCACCCCTCTGAAGAACTTTGGCTGACTTGATTTATTCAAAGTACGTTGTACCTCTGTTAGGGGTAATATATACCCTTATCAAAAAATAATGGCATAAGAGCTGTATGCATATAATAATGTCGTATGGTAACTTGCTCCAGAGAGAAATGGGTGCAGTTTTCTTACTTTCCTCCGGGAAAAACCGCATAGGACCCTTAATGTTTTCTGCTACTCTCTGGCGGGAAGGACTAATCTCAACACCACTACAGACTTGTAATGCTGCTGTGGTTCTAATGGGAATCGCCAGATATTTGGATAATTAAACATTTCCACATGGTCTCATCTTCGCTGAGCATATGGCTTTAATCTAGTTTTATAGTGGCTAGCTGAATTACTTCTCTTGTTCCGGACACGTGTCTAAATCTGTTCAAAGCAAGGGGTTAACTTGTGCACTTAGTATATTTTTGCCAGAGGAGTACTGACTAACTAACCTTGAATAGCAGCAAGTAGAAACACGGTGTAGTGTTTGTTCCCAGAGTAGCTGGCATTTGTCCTTTACTTCAGTGGTAAGATAATTGGTGGCAGAAACTTTACCGTGGGAAAGGTGAACTCCTGTCATGTGAGTTACGGTGTGAAATCGGTACAGTGTGAATCAGTAACTTTCTCACGCTGGCATGGTATTGTGTTCTTGCTATCCGTGTTTGAGTGTCTGCCATTTGTTTGCTATCCCATGGTGGCAGTGTACCTAATGAATAAGGGAGATTTAATGCAGGAAATAAGTATTTATGCATGACAAGGAAGGTGATAAACATTCTCTTGTATAGAACAATAGTCTGGCTGGATCTTGCCAGATAATCAAATGGCATTTAGAATTTTAACTAGATGAAGCAAAACATCTCTCAAATGCATGTGATCTTTCAAAGACTTATTGGGATATATGTGAAAAATGACAGTGAAAAATGAATCTCGGACTTCTTGTGCATCTTAGGCAGTTGGATTTAAATTGGTGAATTTACCTTAAGGCAAAAGTATAGAGACAGTCTTGATACTGTGTCAAGAGACCTAGAAAGCCTGCTTGTGGTGATCTTTAAATACCACTCTCTAAATGAGTTGCTGGACTATGGCTGAATTAAGGCCCCAGTACAAACATGGCTCTTGTCTGACCTGTTACTGCAGTGAAGCCTGGCTTTGTGGCATGTCTGCCCAATAATTAGTTCTGCATCCTCCCTAAATGCCATGCCAATCATCTTCCTCTGCCCTATCTACTTCTCTGCTTTCTGCTTCTGGCCCTATATTCCACTGTTCCATGTTCCCTCCTTGATCTGCCAAGTGCTGCAGGTTGGGCTTAAGGTCTTTCATACTTTATGCATAACCCAGCTAAAGCATATTTAGGACTTGCCCCTGGAAACACAACTGTTAGAACCCAGCTATGCTACAAATAGGAGTCCTGTCTTAACAAGGCCCCTTTGCTTGGCTGGAATTACAGTGCACTCAGTCTGAAAACAGACTCAATGAATGCAGTTAATCCGTATCATTGAGTAATTCATGTCATGTGACAAGCTTAAGATAATCTTCTGAATGGAATAAAATAACTTTTGATATTTTAAAAATACTTCTCTCTTAGAAGTACTTCACAGCTAGCACATGCAGCTCAGCCCCAAGGCGGACCCTTACGATGATTCAGCCTTCAGCAGCAGGCTGCCTTGTTGGCAGAGGCAATCAGGTATGAATTATAAAACTCACTTAATCTGTAACATAAGCCAAACATTGTGGGGTTAATTATGCATAAGGTAGAACTATAGTCTATATTGAGCATACAGTAAATTGCATATGATCCATTAGTGGTGTGAATGGTAGTTTAAATTGTTTGCATCCTTCGTAGCTCTGGGGCAATGAATATTAAATCTAGCATGACTGCTTCAAATAGTTTGACAGCACTTCAAAAGAACTACTTGCTTATCAGATCTAGAGAACTAATGCTGGAGAGATTAAAAACTTATTACATTTACCAGAATTAAATTTCAGTACAAAAAATATGGAATGGGTGCAGTTGTGGCACAAACTGTACTGTGCTTGAAGGACAGAGTCCCTGTTGCCGAAAGGCATACAAATTGCAAAAACATTCCTTGTCACTTGTGATAAGAATTCAGAGTACTATTTCTGTTCAGCATTGTAATATCTCAAAATCAAACTGCTTCTACATCACAGCCTACCAAATCCTCAATCAAGAGGAAACTTTGGAATAACCAGTTAGCTTCGAAGAGTTGTAAAGCTGAAGTTGTCAAAAGAGAACAAGAAAATGAGAGTCTAAATGACATCACTCAAGCTGTGGATCTTATGGTAAAAAGTAAGTGGCATTGTTGTTTGGCATACAAAAAAAAATGTTGTTGGTGGTGGAAACTTAAGCTGTACAGCTTGTCCTCACTTTATTTCTGCCAAAACTAGATATTGGTACCATTTTATACTGTTGCCAACAGTAACAGATTTACCAAGCTTAATCAATTCTGTGTCCTTTTTGTGAGCTTAATTATGGTATAAGGAATTGGTCCTAAGGAGCCATTGCTTAGCTGTTTCAGAACCAATAACAAACACATGCTTAAGCTTGAAATCCTACACCTCAAATCAGCTAGGCAGGTAGTGTTCATGAGTCTAAGCTGTGGACTGGATCTGGCCTGTTGTCATTAGATCTGGCCTGTGAGTCTTCTGCTGCCAGTGGCTGCCTCTGATCCAAAGTGGGACATTTTGGCTTGCATCTAGAGAAGGCTGCCTACCACTGGTTTAAACAGTGCTTAAATAAAGCTGCAATTGTGCTTTGGCATTGACCTATGAGTTTTCTGTCTCCATGAACATGTGTTAACAGTGCTGTTCTAAACTAGTCTACTTAAATGGCATCATTAGTTGAGGAGAATTCTTCTGGTGTGGGGTAGTCTTTTTGGCACCTGTGAACCTCACTTAGCTAGCCTTTTCTGATTTTGACAGTCGCTTTTGTGACTCCTAAGTAGACGGACCATATGTCCTGGTTTAGCCAGGGGAGTCATGGATTTAAAGGCTGGTCCTGGCTGGTTGGTGAGAAATTTTAAAACTAGCATCCTGGAAACAGGTGCAGGGTACAGTCCAGCAGGGAGGTAGAGTGACCAGCATGCCAGGCAGATGGGCAAGCAGGCAGGCACCAGTGGCAGGCTGCCTTGCACACCACGCCACCCTGCTTCTACGTCTGCCTGCAGCAGTGCCACTAACTTGGGAGGAGGAAGAAGGGGAAGTCTCCCAGACTTCCCTTTCTCCCATATGGTAACCCTATGATGAGTGTCTTGCAACTGAGATCATCTTACAGTGCATGTTGCAGATTCTTACTTCAGCCTCCTACAGTCACCAGAAAATTTATCTTTAACACTTGTGCCAAAAAACAAATTGCTACAGTCCAAGAGCTTGGTCTGATTGTTGGAGATGCTTACTTTTTTTTAAACAGGGCTCAAAAAAAGTGCTCATTTACAGTTATTAGTAGATGTACACACTCCACAGTAGTTAGTAGAGCTCATAACTGCTTTTTAGCAGGTTGCAGTGGAATGTGTAGTAACAGATGGCAGAATTGCCCAAAACTTTAATGTAACAATTTGAAAGCTTTAGGAGTTGGCCCTCTTGAATTCAAGTCCTTGGCAAATAACACCTCTCACATGAAACTCTTACTGCAGAAAGTCCCCCATCTCAGTACTGGAAGGAAGTGGCTGAAGAAAGGAGGAAGGCTCTGTATGAAGTACTTCAAGAAAATGAAAAGGTAGTTAATTCCCACTTGGCAGTTGCTCGTAATAGCAGGTTTTGGCTGCTATCCTGCTGAAATGTTTTAATCTGCCTCTTTTCCAGCTGCACAAAGAAATTGAACAAAAAGATGGTGAAATTGCCCATTTAAAAGAAGAAAATGATGAGCTGCTGTTACTTGCAGAGCATGTGCGGTATATGACAAACATGATTGAAGTAAGTACAAAGGACTATGGGGGTTCTTTTTTGGTTTTTGTTTTGTTCTGCTGTTGTTAACCTAGAACGGGTTTTCAGCCGGGGGTACATGTACCTCTGGGGGTACTTCTAATGGCCTCAGGGAGTGTTCCAGCAGTGGGTGCCCCCACTGATATTTCCATTTGGACCCCCCATCCCTGGGTCGCCAATCGGCTGCTGGGGTTACAATGACTCAAAAAGGCTGAAAACCCCTGACCTAGAACATTAACTATGGAATGTCTACTAAACGGTGACTTCCATTTTGGCTAGTAACTACTCTTCCACATTGTCAAAAACCAGCCTGACCATGGTGTTAGTCTGCTGTATTCTGGATATCTGCTTTTCCCATGAAGGTCCTAGAGGCCTAGTTTAATGACTGATTGCCTTAAATTGCTCCTCAAACTTGATTCTTGCCTGCTGGTCCAAACCCATGGGGAATGTTGAACTCACTAGAGCAGTGGTGCTCAACCTTCTGGTCCCACGGGCCAAACAAGTGGCACTGTGTTGATCTGTGGGCTGGATCCAATACAGAGTTACTGAGTGGGCTTGGTCCACAAGGAACAGCAGTTAATACTACCACTCTTCCACCTGCCACCAAAATTATGGCCCAGTAGAGAGCCCCATGGGCCAGATCTGGCCTGCAGGGTAGAGGCTGAGCACCATAGCACAAGAGGGATGAGCAGCTTGGCTTGAGCCCTTGGTTAAAGCAAGAGGTTCCTTAGCCAGCTCAGGGGATGTCTGCCAATGTTTCTCAACAGACCAAGCAAGGAGAAGACTGAAGGGGCTCTGCTTTACCCAAGTGCTAGCAAGCTCTCTGAATGGGGTGTTGGTCTATCACAAGATTCATGGAGATCTGTAGTTCATGTTGCAAGAGTATAAAGTGCGTTGTGGTGTGTGGCTCTTAATTCTTTGCTAAGCATGTGTTCCTCTTGCAATTTAATGTATTGTCTTCCCAAGAAGTTACTTGACTCTTGAGCACCTGAGGTCATGGAAGGTCTAAGGCCCTGGCTCAATGGCCAAGGCAGCTGGATTACAGAGTTTTACAACCAAAAGGCTCAGCCCAGAGAACTATACCTGCAAGTGGGCTAAAACTAACCCTTAAGTTTGATGGTGGTCTCTTTTGTTTTTAATCTAATGGGTTTAAACTTTGCTCTTCCACTTGAGTTTGTGGCTCTTAATTCTTTTCCCCATAATTACTGTATTTACCCAAATGCAAGATGACTTTGAATTTAAGATACAGCCAGTAACTGTATTCTATACATGGAGACCATATTTTCAAATGTTAATCTTTCCATATATGGAATCTAACTATTGGAGGGTTGTTTTAATTAGTCTATCCCACCACTGCAGCATGGGAGGATGTGGGGGTGGGGAGGGAGACTGGGGCAGGTGAGCTCCTGTCGTCTCCACAGCCTCTGGGCAATAATAAGACTTCAGTAGCACTTGACACGGAGGGAGGAATTTGGCTCCCCATGCTGTTGCGAGGAGAAACACCTGCCCACTTCTAACCCAAGGTGAGTCATTCAAACCTGCAGCTAGAAAAAGTTGCTGACTTACTGTCCAAACAATCATGCTAATGAAGTTCAGACATACTATGGGTGTTATCTGTGTCACTTGCAGTGGTATGTATTACCACATTTTTGCCTCATCATCTAATTGAGTTGAAATCTGCTAAACTGGCATCAGTTGTGTAGACATATTTTCATAGTTTCTAGGGTCGGAAGGGACCTGAGCAGATCATCAAGTCCGACCCCCTGCCATGGCAGGAAAGAGTACTGGGGTCAAATGACCGCAGCAAGGTGTTCATCTAGCGTCCTCTAGGTCCTGGGGTTCTAGATCCCCCCTCAGCCTTCTCTTGTGGAGGCTGAACGGGTTCAGGTCCCGTAGCCTCTCCTCATAGGGTCTGCCCTGCTGCCCCCGATCATGCGAGTAGCCTTCCTCTGGACCCTCTCCATGTTGTCCACATCTCTCCTGAAGTGCGGCGCCCAGAACTGGATGCAGTACTCCAGCTGTGGCCTGACCAGTGCTGCATAGAGGGGGAGGATCAC
>NW_017728886.1:161994361-162006086 GCF_001723895.1 Crocodylus porosus
GAGAATGGGGTGAGAGACGGTGTTGAAGGCCTTCCTAAAGTCCAGAAAGACTATGTCCACTGCTACCCCTGCATCTAAGGATTTGGTGACCTGGTCGTAGAAGACCACCACGTTGATCTGACAGGACCTGTCTCTAATGAACCTGTGTTGGTTGCCCCTAAGCATAATCTCCCCTGCTGGCCCCTTGTGGATATGTGCCAGAATAATTTCCTCAAAGTTTGCCTAGGATCGAGGTAAGACTAACCGGCCTATAGTTTCCCGGGTCCTCCTTCCTCCCCCTTTTGAAGATGGGAACCATGTTGGCCTTCTTCCAGTCCTCTGGCACCACACCGGAGCACCACAAGTGCTCGTAAAGCCGTGCCAGGGGTCCTGCAATGACCTCAGCCAATTCCCTCAGTACTCTGGGGTGGAGATCGTCCGGATAAGCTGATTTGAATAAATCCAGTCCTTCCAGAAGTTCCCTGACTAGTTCCTCACTGACCCTTGGCCTAGGTGCACCTCCCCTGGGATCTAGTGGGGGTGACTGTTCCGGTCCCTGCTCAGGAAAATAGAGGCAAAGAAATAGTTAACTATGTTGGCTTTGTCGTCTGCTGTGATGACCAAATTTTCCTAGTGTGTCTTGCAGGAGCCCCATGTTACCTAGAACCTTTTTGCCCCCTATGTATTTAAAAAAAGGACTTCTTGTCCTTGATCTGGTAAGCTAGTCCGAGTTCCATCTCCACCTTGGCCTTCCTGACTGTCCCCCTGCATCCCCGAGCAACCGCAGTATAGTCCTCCCTGGTGATGGCCCCTCCCTTCCATTGGGTGTACGCCTCCCTTTTAGTGAGAAGACATCCCTGGATGCTTTTGGTGAGCCTTGGTGGCTTTTGTGCCCTCCTGCTCCCTTTGATCCGTGTTGGGATTACCTCCCTTTGGGCTTGGAGGATCGTCTCCGTGAGGAGTGACCACTCTTCTTGGACACCTGGCTCCCCTCTGGGAGCTCAGTGCTTCCCCGGCTATCCTCCTTAGCTCATTGCAGTCCAGCCTCCTGAAATCTAGGGCTGCAGCCTTGCTGTAGGCCTCTGCCACCTTGCGCTGGATGGTGAATTCCAGCAGGCGATTGATCGCTGTCACCCAGGTGGTCGAGCACCCGCAGCCCAGCCCCCTTACCAGGTCGTCACCCGTAGCCAGCACCAGGTCCAACAAGGCGTCTCCCCTGGTGGGGCTGTGCACCTCCTGGGTTAGATGGAGGTCCTGCATTCTGGCTAGGAACTTACGTGAATGGTCAGATCTGGCTGACTGCTCTTCCCAGCAGATGTCTGGAAAGTTCAGGTCCCCAGTGTTGACCACATCCTTTGACCTAACTACCTCTGTGAGCTGAATTAAGAATTCTTGGTCTAGCTCTTCCCCTTGGTTGGGTGGTCTGTAGTAGATCCCCACTGTTACATCTCTTTCCCCTCGACTGCCTTGTATTCTAACCCAGAGCACTTCAGTGTGCCCCTCCTCTGATTCTTTGCTAATTGATGAGCATGTGTATTCCTTCTTAATGTCGAGTGCCACACCCCTGCCTTTCCTCCCTGTCCTGTCCCTCCTTTACAGCCTATAGCCCTTGATATTCACCACCCAGTCATGCGTTGGGGCCCACCACATTTCAGTGAGTCCCACTATATCTGGGTTGGTGTCAGGTAGCAGGAGGGTAAGTTCCTCTTGCTTGTTTCCCATACTATGAGCGTTTATGTAGAGGCATTTGAGGCCTTGTGTGGATGTGTGCACTGGCCCCCTACTTTCAGCATTACCCTGGACCATGTCGCTTACCTGTGTATATGTTCCACTCGTTGGCCTAGGCTGGGCTGTACTTGTGGGTGTTGCTTGGTTTGGCAGTCCACTGTTTCCTCCGCCCTCGTCTTCCCCTTCCCCCTAGACCCTAGCTTAAAGCCTGCCGGAGGAGAGCTGCCAACCTAGAAGAAAACACACGCACCTTTAGGGGAAAGGTGGAGCCCATCCCATCCGAGCATGTCTCTTGTTGTGATGTGCCAGTCATTGTCAAGGAAGCCAGAGCCTGCCTCGAGACAGTCTGAGACCTAAAGGCCTAACTTTAGGTAGTTTCCAGTTGCATGTGAGCAGCCTACTAGATCACAAATGGAGTGTAATGAGAAGCTTTAACCATTTGTTGAGCAACTGACACATTTCTATTGTGGTTTCACTGATTGAACTAGTACAAATTCAAGCCTACCTCTGTTTTTATAATCCTTCTGTTTGCTGTTCATCTGGATAACAAGATAACATTAGGTTGTAGCAGGATTTTAAAAAAATAGACCTAAACTAGTGAGGATTATGTAGGGTGGAGGCAATGATGGTTTGGTCTTGCGCATTTTTCAAACGGTGCTTGCCTGGGATGGTGTATGTGTTTTTGTTTTTTACTCAAAATGGCTAACCTAGCTATTTACTAATAAAGGTGTGGCAGATGGTTGTTGGAAGACAGGTCCCTGTCAAGTTTGAACTAGTCATAAATTCATAGATTGTCAGGGGCTGGAAGGGGCCTTGCAAGATCATCGGGTCCAGACCCCCTGCACTAGACAGGAAAGACAACTGGGGGTCGGGTGACCCCAGCAAGGTGACTGTCCAGTCTCCTCTTGAAGATTTCCAGGGTAGGCGATTGTCATGATTTGCCTAATATCAATGACCTCTAAAGATTTGCTCTTCTCAGGTCAAGAATCAACAGGTTCATTCTAAAAAACAAAACAAAAAACACTTGGCTTGTTGCCAAGAGTCTTCTCATTTTATATTGCTGTGGTGGAAGAAAAAAATGTATATGTAAAATTGGGATCAAAGATAGTCATGGCAATATAGTGAAATAAAACCTTATTTGGAAAACAGTTTCTTTAAAGTTTGGTTAAACTCACTTCTGGCAAAATAGACTTTGCCTAGGGATTCTAGAAAGCCTCAAGCAAACTAGATACAACTGCAGACTGGAAATAGCACTTCTGGGTGAGATGTCAAAGAATGGTTTAACACTGGACTAATCGGAGAAAAAAAGTTTTTGTTTTACAGAAATGAGAATTTATATTCTAACTGATTGCTAATGTCCTATATAAAATTTTTCCTCCTGTATCTTCCAGAGACTGACTGGGCAGGTACCTGACAGCCTTGAAGCATTAAAGGATCTAGACTTGGAAGAACTTAAACAGGAGGATGAGGAGAAAGATTTGGGAAGTAATTTAAATAGTGATTCAGAAGAGGAGTCTTCAAAGTCACGCGATTCTGAGGAGAATGCTGCAGTCTCATGTGTGAACAACCCAAGAAGTCTGTGAAACTGGCTTGGAAATGTAAATAGCCAGGGTTTGTGTTTTGCAGCTTCCATTTTTGTTACTTTTATTTCATCTTTTTTCTTAATTCTGAATTCATTCTTGGACAAAACCTACTGCCAAACTTACCTCAGGTACAATTGTTTGAATTTTGTGGAAGCTTTAAAGGTGATGCAGCAGATTTTAACTGGTGATATGTAGCAATGGAAATATTTGTATACTGCCTAAACAAGGTTTTAGAGGTCACTTGTATAAATGCAAATACTATATATTTCTGATTTGTTTTGTAAATAGTTATCAGTTGGTGTGAGACGCACAGTATGTCTCAGACCGTATTTGATTTAAATAAACTTTACTCTTGCAACCTTTCTATTGCTTGATCAGTGTGAAAACATTGCTATGGTGTCCTTCTTGAAAGTGTAGCAGTGGAGCAATCCATCAGTGTGATCATAATACTTGGTGTGCTATGATGTGTGCCACCCAGATCTCCCCACAACTTGAATGGTTTTGTAGACTTTCTACTGTATTAAACCCTAAGTGAAAAAGGGAACAAACCATTTCACAGGAGGGCCTCTAAGAGTTCTGCAATAAGATGGGGTTAGTAAGCTTTAGAGCAAGTGTCACACTCTGTGCTGTGTAGCAACATGTGGCTATTGAACTAGTATCATGGCACTACAGCTCTTCCTAATTATACAGGCTAAGGCTATAGTTGGCATGTAGTTAGCTTCTTGTTGCCCTTGGAGTTTGCTGGGGATATGTAGCACAAATAGTTCTGAGTCCTTAGCTTCAAACTTCATAGTGAAGGCTAGTGATAAAATCTGGAAATTAGGTTCTTCATAGGAAAACTAAGTAGTTACCATTACAGACAATGTCATTACCAAACATCTGTAATAACACCACTGCTTAAAGTCCTACAAGTGCCCTCCTTGAACCCAGTACAGCTTGCTATACAGTTCTGGAGCAGTGGGGAAGAGGGAGAAAATGTATGAGCAATATCCAGTTTTCTAGTCCAAGAACAAGGAAGCATAACACTTCTTACTTGACTCCATATTCTGAAATAAGTTCTGGGTATATTTGTTGTCTTGTCTATTTGTCTGCTCAAGGACTAGATAATTTCTCAATGTTCAAAGAATCACTGAAGGATGATGCTGTAAGTGTTGTGGAATGGGGCATATCACTAAGTTCTCTGTAGAGTAGAATTGACCTGTTTCTTGTCTTAAGCTATTGCAACATAAATTTAAAGCAAGCGCACACACACACCCCTCTGCCTGTTTGCAACTGGCTTACTGGATGAGCATGAAGAAGGCATTCCACAGTCACTATCTTGCAGAGGAGTGATGTGGCTAATGTCTGCTTGTTATTAGATCTTCAGCTCAAGTGAACAAATACCCATTTACAGCTTGGTCAACTGGAGATGGCCTTCTGTGCAAGACTGCTTATGTTTGGCTCTGGTGAGATGCTTGAACTACCCTGTCTGTGGCCCATATGTTAACTAGAACAAACTTGTTTACTTACTGCTACTAAGCGTTTACAGGACCTTATCATTAAAGCATATGCAATACACCAACCATGATGGCTAGGTCTAATTGGCATTCTAAACATCCACTTTTAGGTAAAGAATGAAAATACTTTTGGAATTCACTAGAACTTTTCCCATACTTGAAAAGATGGTTAATTCAACTAGAAACTCTTGTAATAAGGTAGAAGCAGTTGCTAGTAATGAATACTATTAAGGACCTATGACTCTGCCAGCAATTGAGCTCTAATTTCATTTTTCTTGGTGAGAAGTCCAAATTTCAGGCTGCAGTAAATGTTAATGAAAAATAACAAAACTTAAAGCTAATTGCCCAGATCCGGGTTGTTGGGTTACATCATGCTGTGTGGGTGGGCTAGTCACTGGAATATGTCTCGATTTATCCTATGTACTAGTATGGATGGTTTGTTACCCTTACTTAAAGGGAGGATGGAAACACGTTAGACACTCGGTTTGAAGTTAAACTTTTGGAAGGTCCAACTATGCAAACTACTTTTAGTTACCATTTGTGAGCTCTTCAGGACAACTGTGTATCCCATAGTAATAGTCTATAAATCAGCAGCCCAAGTGAAGTTTCTACGGGCTATCCTTGAAAGCTAGAGGTGCACTGATATATCAGTTGCATATCAGATCACCGATAACAGGAAAATTAACATAATCGGCTTTTTTATCTCAGTTGAAAATGTCACCGATAAATGTCATGCGCATGCGTGCAGCTCGATAGCTTGGAGAGCAGCATCCTGCCAGTAAGTCGGATGGGGGGGAGGCAGATTGAGGCCCCCACAGTGAGGGAGGGAGTGGGGCAGGAGCAGGCCCTGCCTGGGCAGGGTAGTGAATGTTCCCTGGGGCTGGGAGCAGGACTGAACTGTGGATGGTTCATCAAGGGGATGAGGAGGGGGGCAGCTCCCTGCTGCTGCTGCTGCTGCTGCTGCTTGCACCCCTAGGAAGCATGGTGGTTTTGTGTCCCCCTGGATTTGTGTGCAGGGTGAGGGTGGGCTGCAGGTTATGGGCAGCACCCGCCTCTTCCCAGTGTGGGGGCTGGGCCAGGGCAGGGTCAGCTGTGCAGGGCAGGTGGCAGTGGCATTGGGAAGGGGTGGTATAGGTGGGCTACAGGGAATTTTGAGGTGGCCATAGCTCGAGGGTCCCCTCCCCACAGTGCTGCCCCTGCACTCTGTTCTGCTGCCTTTCCCTTAGGAGCCCTGCTGCCCCAAGGAGGGGCAGTGCAAGGTGGGGAGATGGCTCCCAACTCTGCTCCCAACTCTGGGATCCTGTTCGCTGCCCTGGCTAGGTATCGCCTGCCTTGTCCATTGCCCCACTCACTCCATCACTGCGAGGGCCCTGATCTGCCCTGCCCTCTCCCCCCCGCAACTTCCTGGCAGGATGCTGCTCTAGCTGCTGGACTGCATTCCTGTAAATCGGCTCTTGGATCGGTATCAGCGGAAATGGCTGACTTAATGATCGGTAGGGGTGTGCAAAGCAGTTTGTATTTGATTCAGATTGGCCTACTGAATTGAGCCAAATCTCTGCCAAATTAAATCAGGAACCAAAACTTTGCACAGCCCTGATAATCAGGTATTTGTATCATCCAATAAAATCTTGATCAGTGCATCCCTATTCAAAGCTTTTCAGCTCAAGAACAAGTTAAGTAGAGAACAATAATTTAAATATACTCATTCCTGTAATTCTAACACAAAGACAAATTTATTGGGTAGCTTAGGATAAGGTTGGCAATAAAAAGATATGACCAGGTCAGAACAACAGTAGTGTTATGGCAAAAAAATAAAGTAAAATAAAGCCCTCTTTAAAAGGGATAGGGAGGGAACCATAATTAACATTTTGAGTACCTGAGTTTTCATGGCATTATAGGACCATAGTTGTCTAAATAAGTGTCTAGGGCATTTGTACATGCTATGTTTTTTGCCCTTTTTTGTGCTGCAACTGTGTGACTCATTTGCATAAGAAGGATTTCTGGATGCTTTAAAAGTCTTTCTGGTACATTAAACTAAAACTTCTTGGATGTTGTTTAGTTTAGTTTCCAGCGAACTGGAGGCTTCTTGATTGGTGAGGAAGCTTTATTTCATACTTCGGAAGGAGTTAAAAACTGTTTCATAGGAAAGTTTCCCAAAGCATTTTCTGCTTTATGGGACGTCCAATACAAATACAGCAGTGGGGGAATAGGGGTTGCCTTCTTTGGGAAATGTTTTATGTTGCATGAGCACTGAATTAGAAGGTTTGTAGGAGTATCTGATGGCAGATTTTTGATTGGGACAAGGGAGGCCTTTGGTACTCTATTGGTGCCTGTAGACGTGTGGGGACATGGCTCTGCTGCGCTGGAGCATGCTAATTAATGCACCCCAGCAGCCTCCATGTCTCATGTATTCAGCATTCCCTCTCTTCAAAATGGCAGTGGGGGCTCTTCAAAGCTCATCAAATGAGCATTAGTTAAAGCACCCCTTCTGCCATTTTGAAGCACAGGATGTTGAATACACAAGACGCTGCAGGAGTTTTAACAAGAACACACGTGCCACCAGAGAATGCATAAAGATGCCTTATGAGATTTAAAGAGGGTCTGAAATCTGCTGAGCTTAGCACATGCCTAACTCTAAAATGTAGTCTTGCAGTATTTCATGTGAAACAGTTGTTGAATAAAATACATAAACAGTCCTTGAAGCGGGAACTGGACTCCAAACACTCCCTTTCCTGGTAAGTACTCTAATCTATAGCTTGAAAGTTGCATAGTCTTGCTCCCATTCTGTGGCCCAGTGACTCTTGAATGTGTCCCCATCCCCCCCAAACATCTTGTAATTTGGTGGGTAGGACCCTTTCCAAGGAAATGACAGCTGTGGGTTGGAATCCCCTCAGATAGCCAAGGGACTTAAGCTTAGGGCTTCCAATCCTGGATGAGTTCTCTAACCACAGTGGCCACTGATGCAGGTCACCATATGCTACACATGCTCTGAGAGCCTGCCAGATTGAACCCTTCAAGCAAGATAGGTGGAGGAATATCTAGCTTGTGGATCTTGGAGGTGATTCTGAGAAGGGTCCTTGGCTACTCAGTAATGCCAAGACTTGGGCAGTTCTGGGCACGTGCAGAAGCAGAACTTTCGGCATTTGGGGAGCTTTGATGTGGAAAAAAAAATGTTTCCAGACTTCAGGTTCCTTTTAGGTTTGACAGCAGGTAAGCAGAGGTTTGTAGGATGGCAGTTTTGGCCGTAGGTGTGTAAGTTGTTTGTTCTTTTGCACCTTTATTTATATGCATATCCATAAAACCTGGGTGCTCTGTAAATCAGAACCTCTGATTCTCAAGACCACGGTCTAATTCTAAGGGCGAATTTCTATTTTCACTATAAATCTTTGCCCCAAGGTACAAGATCAAGGTAAGGCTGGCAACTGTAAAGTTTCTTGAGCCTGCATATAGTGCAGGATAGGTTTGGCTGAGAGAAGGCTTAATATTTATGTACCTAGATAGGTAATTAGGCCAGGTTAGTTTTTAATTCCCAACTAGTTTTTTGGACATGGGGAAAAGAAAAAATGGCATTCAGTTTAACATTCTGAATTTTTTATTATGCCTTGTAAATGATTATGTCAATTAGCTTCAGATTATAACAGTTTTCAAGAGAGTTGATACATTTTAAGTATTGGAGATATTTTGAGACTTCTGAAACCCTAGAAGGGAGGATAATAATTCTGCATAATTACATGGCCAACTAGACCAGTCCAAGCTAGCCAGGAGTTCCAGCTTATTTTCTAGCATTTCGCCTCCCTTTTCACGAAGTATTTTAATGTAAGGGATATTGTTGTAACACATGACAGTCAGGAAGTAACAGGTCCAGGATTTAACCAAGATGCCCTCTGGTTTATCTGAAGAGGAATCTTTGTCTTCATCAAGGCAGGCAAGAAGAGCATCAGTGAGATTTAAGTCTTTTGCTTTGTTTTGGTTGTTGTAATTTATGTAGCAGATACCAGACAGTCCTTGCAGCACTAGGATCTTCACTTTGGCTGAAATATCCGGCAGCAGCAAGATATCACATAGGTCCTGAATATACTCTGAAGCATATGTTCCAGCATTTGGCTCACCTGTAATTGAAGGCAGTTTATAGATGTTTCACTTTCTAGGTTTAATCCAGACTATAGCTGTTAACTATATACACATGGATGTCAAAATTAAAATTGGCTCCAGTCTGAATTAACTAATTCTTGTTGAACGAGGATTAAAGTCAATGCAGACTAGGGCAATCTGAATTAGTCAATTTAAACTCTGTTAATTTACATGTATATACAGCAATTGATTTTAGGAAAAACAGACCTTAGGAACTCAGATAAGAAGTTAAGCATTGTAAATATCAGTCCTGGCAAGGGAAACTCAATTGCACTTTTTCAGAACAACAGAGGCTATCAAGCACCAAGTAACACCTTTACGAAGTCAAAATGTGCCAACAATACCTCATCCTGCTAGGTATCACGTCATTTACAGGTTATGGAACAGCACTTTAGCTAACTGCAACAATGTAGCAGTGCTTACCCAGGCTTATTATCCCCTCCTAGTTACTTGCAACCTCTGTTAAGGGGCCGTCAAATGTATAGACTGTATAACCAGTGCCCCTGCCATGATGGTCAATGATCAGCCTGCCAGCTTGCAAGGGAAAACCCACAGTTTCCTCCTGTAAAGAGGGAAATCCATGTTTTTCTGCAGCCAGTGGAAAACCTGGATCTTTGGTAAACATGCATGCCCCTAGGGCAAGCTGGGAAATTCAGTTCTACCAGCAAAATACTGGACATTTGTTCATATGTCAAAAAACCTCAAAGGCGGAGATCACAGGACCCCAAATGAGGACACATCCGGGAAAACCCAGATGTATGGTAACCCTGATCTAATCTAACCCCCTGCTCAACTAGATCATCCCAGACAAAGCTTTGTCTAGCCAGGTCTCAAAAACCTCCAGGGATGGAGATTCCACCACCTCTCTGGGTAGTCTGTTGCAGTGCTTTACTACCCTCCTCATGAAAGAGTTTTTCTAATATCTAACCTAAACTTCTCTTGCTGCAACTTGAGAGCATTGCTTCTCGTTCTGTCATTTGCCATCATAAAGAACAGCATTATGTCTGTGTATATACACAACAGCATCACGTTGTTCGTTTCATGACTAATATAATATTTATAGTTATAATAGGCATGTATTTAATTCCTATACATATTGTAGGATGTTTGTAGGTTGTGTATTAAGTGTATATGGAACTACTTGATTTCCCAGGGACAGTCATATAAAGCAACATTCCTTAGGACAGGAACTGAGAAACAATTTGACCACCGGTCAGAGCACAGAAAGAACTTAGGTTGGCAGAATAAATTGCCTAGTGCTGGGATCTGGCCTGATTTTCAAAAATTCAGGCAAACTGTTGTACACCTAACTATGCCAGCTGACTGATTCCTCTGACATTGCTCAGAGCTATAAGCTGGTCTTTCACTGAAATATCCCATTACTTTCATAGAACTGAGGCCCAACTGCTGCTATGCTGGGCCCTAGCACTTCTAACTTAAAATGCCTATGATCTGATAAGGATGAGATTTTGAGTGTTTTAGACTTCAGTGTTGCCATATGGAGACTTAGATCTCCCTCAGATGCCAGACATTTCAACAGGAATCCTCCGCACATGGACTCAGCGCGGAGCTGGTAGACAATTATTTTCTCTAAACTGGAAAGAAAGGCATCTAAAAGTGTGATCGTTTATGGGCTTATTTACTGGCAAATAAGGCAAGTCAAAAATGAGAGTTTAAACACAACTCCCCAGGCTATGCAAGTGGTAACACCCAAGGATGTGTATAATATGGTAATGACTGCTTCTTGGAGGAGCTATTTGGAATCACTCAGCATTTGGCACTGGGCTGCCTACACCTGGCACGTGGTGGTGTTATGCGCTATTGCCTGTTGTGCAGACTGCACGCAAATAAATATGTCAACCAGCCATTTCTGCAAGGAGGATGCTGTGCACATTTGTTTGCTGCTCTTTGAGGGTCATCTGAGATTTTTTTTTTTAGAACTAGATTTGAAGTGGAGAGCAGACGGCTTGAGAACCTGCTGAGCCGTCCCGCTGCTCACGTTCTGTTGTTCTTCAGTCAGATCCTGACTGTATTTTCTTGTATAGAAAATATTTATCCCACATTATTACTTTCTCTGTTTATTTAATGCAATGGCAAAGTACAGTTTAACAAAGGCTACTTGTGCCCTGAGGGAGACTCAAGTTTTTGGCCCCAGCATGAATACTGAGATGGCACTTTGTGCTCTGAGTCTGAGTGATTTCTAAAATGAGATATACTAATGGGAGGTAGTAGTGCCCTTTCCACCTTTCCCACCATCCCACTTTGCCTGCAGCACAGTCAAAGTAGTTCCACTGAATAATAACAGTGGTAGTCACAGTTCTGGGATCCTATCCCAGCTGCCTATTCCGCACACCGCCTCTGCTAGCCATGTAATCTGGAACAGAGGCTGGCTGGAAGAGCAACAGTATTGACCCATTAGTCGTTCTCATCAAGGGAAGGTGTGCAGGTAAGGGAGATGCAGGATACCTTCCATAACCCACAGCTGTTATACTTGGCGCTACTATGCTCTACTTCAGTTACGCAGTCAAAACTTTGAATGCATCTACTCTCAGAACTTTGCGCTGGCAGAACCTGTAACAGCCGGCTGGTTGGAACAGAAGTTGTAGTGAAGATGATTCAAAGGGTGACACTAGGAAGCTCCATGTGCTTGGAGATTTTCAGAATTGCTCAAAGCACGTGCTGTACCTCACGGCTGCAAGCAGCAGCACAGAGCGCACAGCACTGATGTAAAAATCGCGGTTCATTTCTCGGGAGGCGAAAAAAACCTTCAGCCACAGACACACTCTATTAGCAACACAAAAGGTATAT
>NW_017728886.1:162006516-162007578 GCF_001723895.1 Crocodylus porosus
TTCCCTCTCCCATTAAGGAGACAAGGAGGGCTAGCAGCTGTGTTTTTTCTAAATCTGCTATTGATAATGCATTTTTAATAATATTTCTAACAGCACTTCCAATCAAGATCCAAGTTTTTGCAGTCCAGATGGAGTCCCTTTACAACCCATCTCTGCTGAGTAGACTACAGCTGTTTCTACACTAGGCTGTCTTTGCTGCTGGAACTCAAGGGTAGTGGGAGCAATCCTGCCAAAGGATCACAGTGCTTAGTGCAGGGCAAGTTATCCAATAAGCTTCTAAGCTGCTTCTAGGACCTGAGCTAACTTGTTTAAAGCCAGCCCAGGTACCTCTACGTTACTCAATGACAGAGACAGGCAAAGTCTGGCCTGCCGGCTGGATCCAGTGCGCCGTGGACTCCATTTACCAGCTGCCCCTGCGCATGGCTGGGGGTCGGCCTGCATGGCGACCCCAGCTACACCTGTACTGTGGGAGACCAGGCCCAGCCATGCTGTCAGGGCTTGTGGCCAAGCAGGGCAGGGGGCAGCTCCGCAGCTACTTGGATCTTGCAATGGGGGCACCTTGCTCTGGAGCCAGGGTAGGGCTGCCATCTGTAGCCTGCATGCCCGGAGCAGGGGCATGCAAGCAGGGGATTGCAGTTCTGTCACTGCTGCAAGGAACCAGTGCAGAACTGCAATCCCCTGCCTGCACACCCCTGCGCGGAGTGTGCAGGCTACAGGTCGCAGCCCTGCCCTGGCTCCCGAGCAAGCTGCCCCCATTGCAAGATCCCAGTGGCTCCAGAGCAGCCCCCTGCCCTGCTCTGCCACATGTCCTGCGGGTGGCTGGGGCTGGTCTCCATGGCAACCCCAGCCTTGTGCTATCACAACACAGGTGCAGCTGGGTCTCCCCAGCCATGCCAGTAGGGGCTGCTGGGAAATGGAGTCCGGCTGCAGGCCAGATCGGCCATTTTGCCCACCCCTGCTGTGTGATTTTTATGCTCCCTCTCTCCTTTCCTCACAAGGGTGTTAGAAATATTATTAAAAATGCATTATCAATAGCAGATTTAGGGAAAAAAAAAAAAGAAA
>NW_017728886.1:162007589-162018320 GCF_001723895.1 Crocodylus porosus
CCCTCTGACCCTATTTGCAAATATATACCTTTTGTATTGCTAATAAAGTGTGTCTGAAGCTGAAAGTTTTTTTTCCACCTCCCGAGAAACGAACCACGATTTTTTTATATCAAGGGGGGAAAACATAACAGTAGTTAGCAACAGCTTAGCAAATGTGGTGAGAACACCCTGCTAAAACTAAGCTACAAGAAAAAATTAGGATATGTTGATAAAAAAACACTATTTCAGCTCCTTTCTAGCTATGCTTTTCTTGACAATTTCATCCCTATCAAGTCTTCCCAGTTGTTCCTGGACAGTATTCATCCATTGGCTGTAGCAGTGATACCTTTGCTAAGACCACTGCTCGCAACCATGTTGCACACTTGTTCACATAGAGCTTCCTGGAAGTTCACCAGCCTCTTTCTGCGCATTGTCCCTCTTACAACTCCTGTTCCAGCCTTCAGGTGCCTTTCTGAGTGTTGGTTCTTTAAATCTGACAGAGCCGAGCAGCTGCAGCTCTAAAGTGGCCATTTTGTAACTGGTAGCTGTTGACTGCTTCTTTCTTCTCCCTGCTGGTGAGTACCTATCTTGTTACTTCTATATGTCTTGTTATTTCTGTAGCACTTTGACTTTTGGGGGGGTTTTTTTCCCTTTCATTGCTGTGGAGATGGCATGTGGGATGAAATAGATTAAGTTCTACCCTGCAACTCTGGCAGGACACAGTATGAACATGCTTTAGTGTAGTTTCATAAGCAGGACACCAATGCATCCTTTTCCCCTGAGGGGCAGATGGCCACAGAGGCTGCCCCCTGATTGGTTCCCTGTGACTTTACATTTAATTTCGTTGGCTGAGCATTGCCCCCATGTTGACTACTATAGTTTTGTAACAGTTTTGTTGGCAAGCTAGTTAGAACAGTAGGACAGAAAAAACCTAAGAAGGACAAAAAAAAAGAGAGTAGTCCCAGGCAGGGCAGACTACACAGAGATAAATAGTCCCAGTGAGGACAGAGTGAACTCCAAGGAAGCACAGGGGGAACTGGAGTAGCACAATAAAGACTCTTTGAAGCCAGAGCTGTCTGCTATGCTGTTTGGGTTGTCAGCACTCTGACCTCCCACCTTCTTTGAAAAAACAAATTCCCTTCTTCCTGGCAGCTGAGCAAAGAAGGAGCATTCTGACATGTCGGAGCTGTGGATCTCTTGGAAAGCCAGGGTCTCAAACCAGAGACTTAGCATCAAGAGTCCTCCTCGAGCAGAGCTTCTGCTGAAAGGGTGTAATCTACCACAGCATGATCTTGCATCAGGCAGTTGGATAAAAAGTAGATGTATTGCTAGCCCCAACTATTACTATACTGGCTTCAAACCAAACCCAAATGATAAATGTTGATTTATTTGCTTTTGGCCTTGAAGGCTTTCTTTCAAGCTTTCTTCTATAACCATAAGGGCTGGAAACCTATCTTTGTTTAACTGGAAACTGAGATTCTCATGCAATTGCACAAATCCTTGAGATAAAAAGCTCAACTAAAAAAGAGTTACAACACTGAACTTCAAAGTGGAATTTAGTCTACGTCCTACATACTTGTACATTATAATTTAAAACTTATCAGTGTCCCAAGCTTCAGTTACTTTTGGAGCTAATAGCCTGATTCTGCCCCGTTGAAATTGATGAAAATTTTCTTACTGGCTTTACTGAGAACAGGTTTGGGGCTTATACACTGCTTTCAGGTGTCGTATGTGGGAGACTAGTTTTACCCTGCTTATGAAATTCTGGCTTAAACTATCCTGGAACAGCAAAGAAGAATTACAATTTCAATGCCCTTGCTTTTGCTGGTACCTGTGTATGCTAGCAGTCCGATGCTAGCTGCCGCTTTGGCTCTCTGCTCCATGGGCAGCTCTGTACTTCTCAGCTGAGTGCCATATACTATAATATTTGGCCTGTGAAAAACACTGTCAGCTGAATCATCAGGCTTATCCTCCTCAGAAGAGTAAAGGGACTTAATGAAGGTTTCATAACAACCTTTGAGTTTCTTAAACATACTTCGGCTTCCTCCTCAAAGCCTTCCTTAATAATGCAGAAATCTGTATTCTCTGTATTTTAAACAGAAGGTAACTGGAAAGCCAAAGTATTATTTCTAATTTTGAAGGAAACTGTTTAAGTGTTAGTAACTAAGCAATACTTTGGAATACAGTTAATTGGTAGAATGAAAAATGGAATTGGGCCTCTGTTGCAATATGGAATCTAATGACACCATAAGAGATCTATTTTAGCACATCAGTATTCTATACTCTCACTTCCTGTAATGCATGATTACCTCCATGTATCTGAAAGCAGAGGACTTCTCTTCTTTTAAAAGACCAGGTGCTGTGAGGAACAGTTCTGCTCTGGGAAATGTGGACTGGTAGGCTCACTTTAGGACAGTGAGGGAAGGAACAACAGAACATAGGACTGGAAAGGACTACCTGGGCTGCCAAGTCCCAGGCACCACATTATATCACGCTTTCATAAACCGATCAAGGTCCCTTTTGACAACCAATAGAAGCCATACAGACTCCTCTCAGGTTTTCAAAATCATAGATTCGTATTTTAAAAAGATTGTAGGGAAGATGGTTTCTTTGACTTTGCAGAAGTCAAAGTAATACCAGCCACTCAATGATTTTTCCTGTCCCTTCCCTCCCTGACAACAAGGCCCTAGTTTCATTTAAAAAAAAATCTATAGGCCTTAATTAAATCTAGCCTGAAGTTTGTGGGTAATGGAGACTAGCAATATAGAGTACCAGCTCCACCTATCTCTGGGGTTGGCTAACCATCTTCCTCCACCTCTTTGTTGTTTTCCCCTCATTTGGGTATGTATTTTGAGCTTCACTGATTAAAACAATATGCTAGTTGAACTTCCCCTGGCCCATTGAGAGCTAGAAACTACTGAACCAGTCAACCGCCCAAGGACCAATGATACTAGAAGCAAGCAAGTATCCTGCAGTTGCTCAGTCCAGTTGCATGAAGCTGTAGTATTGCATATCTGTCCAGGCTTTCAAGTGACACATTTATATTAGTGTAAAAATGCCACGGACAGATGACGCAAACTCTTAACCCAGGGTAACATTACACCCAATCAAATGGAAAATTACACTTGAAATAATCACAGGTAAATCTATGAGTCTGTCTATCTGCAGTTAATCCCAAGGTAGTCATTTCCTCAAGGCAAGCAAGCTATTACCTTTTTCCCTAGCATACAGTAGTGATGAAGCACCATAATAGCTGCCTTTTGACATGCAGTTATTCAAGGATAAGCTTCATGTTTGTCTGTCTTATACCTTGGTGTAATTTACCTTGGTGTAATATGCATTTATTTGTCAGTCTGCTCCAGTGATACTCAGTCACCATGCCGTGGCACCTTGAGATCCTTTCAAGGGGTGCCACACAATGTTAGGACTGTTAGGTGTATAAACATGATTCATAGTAAAAACCCAGGGATTTCAAATAGGAATCTATAGTGTTAAAAAAATGAGTGAAAACTAAGTTCTGGCATTTTCTAAGGAGTACCCTGGGTCTAGAAAAGTTGAGAACCATTAGATGTACTTGAAAGATGCTTGCTATAGTATTGGTGGTGCTTTGTCCAGTACCATCAATAGTAAAAACCTAGAGCTCTAAGACAGTACTAAAAACTACAAGTCACTGACATGATGCTGAAAAGGAGTTGTCTATCTCTATGTTGATTGTAAAGTTAACATGATGAAACTTTGAGAAGAGAGAGGTAGTTAGCTGTGTTAGTCTGAAGTCAGGCAGGGAGCAGGATAGAGGTGCAACTTAAGAAAGCTTACACATTTCTAATTCATTTTCTTTATAAGGTGCACTTCTACCCTGCCTTCTGCATCATGAAACTTTTGTCATTGAGGCAACATGTGACAAAACAGAGGTGCTATCACCCCTTCCTTTGAGGGTATTATGAAGTATCTTTGTGACCATGTATCAGTGATCCTTGCCTGTTAGGCTCTGGCATTTATACTCCATAATATTCATAATATCTGTTTCTTGGAAGAGAGTTGCCACAAGGACTAAACTACTGCTTTAACTGCATTAGGGGTTTACCCCAGTTCCAGCTGCCAGAAGCTAGCCCCAGGTGAGGGGCATTCCTGTATGCTCTGATTTCTGTATCTCTACCCAAAGGAGTTTTGTCCTGAGGCAGCTACAGTCATCAGTGGTGAGTTTCAGGGCCCAGTTCCTAGTACAGATACATATTCTCAGGTGCTATGGAGAAACCTGGACCACTGATAGAAACATGGATCCAAAATATAAAACTGTGTTTTAGTATTTCAAAAATATTCTTTATTATAACTTAAATGTGACAGGCAATATGAGTACAAATAACACAAAACTAAATGGCAAAAAAATAAGCAAAAGTCAGTACAAAAGAACACCATGGCAGAATCGGGTCATGCAATAGATATGATATAAAAACCATAACATGGTTATCTCACCTTTGATAAAAAGGGATTATTTCCTCTGGTAAACAAGTAAACATTTAAAACTGTACAAATGTAACAATCAAAAGGAAGAAATATATATTTATAAATATACAGCTATATGTACATTATTGTAACATTCACAGTCAAAAACTGTCTGCCAGTGTATTTGGCGCGCAAGGTTTCTTTTTGAAGTGAATTCTCGGTAACCTTTCTCTTAGATAAGTCTATCAAAATATGGATGCTTTAATTGACATCTAAATAGTATTTAATATAAAATGAATTGCTGCACAGGAACACCCTTCTCTTAAAATTGCACTCACCTCTTTTTCTGTTAACTTAAAGTCTGTAATCAACAGCTTGAAGTATCCTGTCTCTTATGAAATGGGTAGAAAATGTATTTATTTCACACTACATTTATTGTAGCCTCAAGTTCCTTTTTCATATGCTGTTCTTTATGATGGAACTACACTATAGCAAGCTGCCATCCACTAGTCGGCATGTGTGAAACCCACTCCTTATTGTTACCTAGGGAACAAAACCAACTTGAGGGATTTATGCAATTAATTGTACTATATTAGCCTTTCCTTGGTTTGAAAAATGAGCTGTTAACCTTCCATTTATTTCTACAAAACCTACGTAATAGATTGATAGCACAAGTAAATCCCTGGATTAATGGTGGTTCATTACTTGAGGGCGAGAGGGAGGAAATAAAAGATCAGCAGAGACATTTAATGGAAATAGCTGAAGTGACATCCCCTGGGGCTTACATCATGCTGTTTCTGGAGGCAAGGCTTGATTTGAAGAAACTCATTCTATATGTCACTATTAAAACAGAACTGAGTAGCTGAGTGGTGTGTTAGGGGGACACTACAAGGCATCAGACACTTAGCTTAGTATGCAGAGAGCAGCGCTCTAGAGTTCTACTTGGGTGGCCTCCCACTTCTCCTTTTTAGATACAGCATCAGATTCCAAACTTTTACAACAATTTCAGCGAAAAAAAGTACAAAGTCCTGTGAAATGTATCCAGATGCTGATTTCTAAAAACTCATACCAGTTTGCTGAGGCTCATTATTCACTCTGAAGCAGCATTATTCTTCAGCACATATCCATTCTGTTGCAAGCTATGGCAAAGAGCCAAGAGGAACTCAGGAGCTGCATTTTGCATGTTTTTTTTTTCTTTAAAAATCTAAGCTGCTGCATTTCAGGACAGTTTTATAACATGCTTCAAAAGTTGGATTATATTTTTACTGGTAGTTTAAATTACAGCACCACCCTGGTGAATTAAGCCAGTCTTTTTCACTGGAAAATGGTAGGCGGGTTATCTTGCACCTAAAAGGCTGTGGCAGCTTCAGTCCCACGATGGCCTCCAACTTTAACAAATTCCCGAGGGAATTTATCCAGCTGTTCATATTCCAGCCGCCCATCTTCACCTGAGCACAAAAATAGTAAAGCATACATAAATTGTTGCTTCCTCTGCATGCACAACATTTAGCAAATAAGATTTCTTCTTGTTAGGGAGAATTACTTTATTGCTTACTTTTTTTCCTCCAGGACTTTTAATTTAATAGATCCAAATTTGGAAATACATTCAGGAAAACAGAATGCTGCTGTGAATGTTCAAACTATTCCTCAAAACCTTTTACTCTGTGTCACTGGGGTGCTGAGTAGTCACCACTTTGGTCACTTGCAAGACTATAATAAAACATCATCATCTACTTTTTTCATTCTCTGTTTCTCAAAAAGGCTGCCTTCTTGCTGATTCTTTTGCATCATATAAAAGCTTTCATAAGGCATTTTTGCAGGATATAGATTGAAGGGGAAAGGTATGGAGGATAAGGTGATTTTTTAAAATTTGCTTGTCCAGACAAGTGTGACAAATTCACTGATTGTGTAATAAGAATTGGAACATAAGTGCCATCAAACCAATGGTCCATGTAGCCCAGTATGTCTCTGACAGTGGTGGGAGTGAGTACTTTATAGGGAGAGCATTGAGCTGGGGTATTTAATTCTATATGATGTAGCATAAAAGCATCTAGAGCAGGGGTGAGCAAAATATGGCCTATCGGCCACATCTGACCCACCAAGGGTTTTTGTCTGGCCTGCAGCAGATCCCTCAGTCCCACCCAGTCCAGGTGCAGCGGTGGGGCCAGCCCAGGCCATGGCACATGTGGCTGGTCCCAGGTGTGCAGCAGGGCTGGAGCAGCCTGGCACTCAGACTCGCTTCCCGGCAGCCCCAGCAGTGGTGGCTCCTTCCAGCTGCCACCATTGCTGGTCCCAGCTCCACTGCCTGGGCACCCCAGCTTGTCTGCCCCAAATTCACCACCGGGGGTGGGATCCACACAGACAGAGCATGGTCAGGCAGATGGAATGGGGCTGCAGGCAGGTGGGGAGTGGTGTCTGGGACCTCGATGGGCAAGCAGGGCCATAATCATGGGGTGGGATTGCAGGGTGGTAACAGAGCAGGTGCCAGGACCTGCAATCCATTACCTGCACATCCCTGTCATGGGTGCTGGTTATATGGGCAGGAGCATGAAGGGAGCAGATCACAGCTCTGTCTCAGGCCCCAGCCCTGTACTGTCATCACCTCATGATCCCAGCCTTGGCCCCAGCCCTGACCCATTCCCACATGCCACTCCCCACCCTCCCACAGCCCTATTCTACCCCATCCTGCTGCCTGGCCAAAGCAGAGCCACTTAGGGAGTTTTGGTGAGCTGTTTGAGGGGCAGAGGCGGGCTGTGTTGACCTGGCCCTCAACAGCTCACCAAAACTCCCAAAGTGGCTTTCAAGCCCAAATAAAGTAATTGCCCACTCCTGATCTAGAGCTTAGAAAAGGGTACTTAAAACAAATAGGGCAGGGGCAGATTTGGTAAATTAAAAGTGTTTCTTGACTCTGAGAGCAGATCTATACTAAGGTTTATGAATTTATTGTTTGTTTTTTAATCACTTTAAAACATGTACGGGGTTACAGATAGGAAGGAGTCTTTGGTGCAAAATTGAACCAGGTGTGGTTTGTGATCACGTGCTGCTGTTTGTACAGCTGTATTGCTAAGCAGTCTGTGTGCCACCGAGAGGTTTGCCTATGAAAGAAATAAGAGCAAGCAGTATTTTTTCTGTGTTTTGCTAGCATTTGTTTTTCATGTGTAATTTGTTTGAACATGAATATAGCATTTGGCCTAATGTCTCAAGTGTGCCTTTGGGAATTGAATAGGGTCACATAATGTATTCTTTTCCACTAACGAGTCTTGGCTAACATTTTGCTCCAAGTAATGGAATAGTTTATAGAATGTTTAGTATTTGTGTCCAGGTTGGCATCAAGGGATTTCTGCTTGGGCCAACTCATTCTCAATCATTTTTATATTCTCTTCTCTTCATCCCAGTTTTGTGGGATTTTTTTTTTTTCTTCTCTTTGGTCCTTTTTATTGGGTTATTTTACTGTATTAGTTGTTGGAGAGTCTTGGTTCAGTTCTATTGTGATTTATTGTCTTAAATTTTGTGCATCTTCTTGGGTACCCATAATGGACACTTTGTAAGACAATTTTAAAAAATAGAGAGCAGGCAACTCACCAAGAGAGAGCAGAGTTTCGGATGCTATTTTTCTGATCTCTTCATCCTCAGACTGGCAGAGTGTGGTTAGCATTTTAATACTTTCAGTAGCCTAGAAAACATAAAAAGAAGCTGCATTAACCTTACCAGTTATCCTGTGTTTTCATTCCACATTCTTTTGTGGTTATATATACATTATCTTCTCCACATCCCTCTTCCCATTCTACACACACAGGCACACTGATTTCTGTTTGAATACTTCCCTGAATAGAAAAAAGCTATACCAGCACAATAATTTTTTTGCCTACTTTAGGGTTTTTGCTGGAAAGCTGTATAGGTTAGGAGTGTGTGTCAGGGTGCGGGGTAGAGTTTGATGTTTTAACCAAAATACTTATGCTGTGACAACTCGTGCAACTCAGTCAAACTCAGCTGGTAAGCTTTTTGGAGATAGAACAAGGAGTAACTTTGTTCTACAGCAGTAATATCACAGCTTTGGCAATGTAGCCTCTGTGGCGTGTCCTTACCTAGAGAGGGAAAAGAACTGCACCATCAGGTTTCAGTGCCGGTAGAGGCAGAATTTTACTTGGATAGGTGCATCTATGTTACTGGCACAACTATATTGTTTAGGAGCCATGCCTCATGTACGACTGACAGAAACCTGTGGTATAGACTTGGTCGTAAAGTCTGGGATTATGTTTTTTGGGTTTTTTTTTTAATTTGATGTCATTTTCCCTCAAATAATTGTTTATTCTCTGTAGGTTCCTGTACTACCTTACCACTATAGTATCTGAGTGCCTTCCAGGAGTCTATTATACAACATAACTGACACATTAGACTAATCCTCTTATCTCCTCCCTAGAGAAGAACAGCAGGAAAACCCAGCCAAGCAGATGCACCTTGGGTAAAGGTGGGTAGAGAGGTCAGCTGAGGTTATTTTGGGGTATGTATGCTATACTTTTGTTTGTGAATACAACTATTTTTCCTTTCATGTATTCAGGTTGGATTAATAGTTTATTTTGCTTAGTAGGAGACAGAGGGCATTGACAGAAGATACATTTTTTTCCATGACAAGACCCCTGAAAGTGCTCTAAAGCAGTAATATAACAAATGTTGATGGCTGCAGAGCACTTTCAAAATGGCTGATCATGCAAAAACTTAACCATCATCTGATGAAATACCAGATAGCAGCTCTCAAAGGCAGAGTACAGGTGTACTGGTGCCTGCGTACAGGTTCCTTGCGAGGGTTAATTTTGCACGATTCTGCCCTCATCCCATGTGGCTTTGTGAGCTGGACTGGAGCTGTCAGAGAGAGGAGACAGAACACCTGTCTGTGGAGAGCCATTGAGGCAGTGGGGGTGGGGGGTGCTCTGTTTCCCTTCCCCACCCCAGTTCCAGGCACAGCACCCTCTGCTGCTGTCAAGTTGCCTGGACAGGGAACAGGGCTGGGGAAGGGAGTCTCTCCTGCCATGCAGGCTCAGCTTTGCTCCCATCAAGACCACAGCAGGGGTAGTTGGGGGGGCACACGTGACGGTGGGGTGGGGCTCTCTCTTCCCCTCTCCTTCTCCAGCTGTTGCTGACAGTTGCCAGCTGGCAGTGGGGTGGGGAGGGGCAGGACTGGGGAAAGCCATGGTCTGGGGACTGGGAAAAGTCATGAGCACCCCCATCCGTAGGCCTGAGCTGGTCCAGCCAGACTCTGAGCACAGCACCCCCCTCCCCCAACAGGCAAACACCTCTTGGGTGCAATGGTGCTGTAACTCATGGTGCTTTGTGTAGGGCACCATAAGTTACAATGCCTTCCTGACAGGCAGTGCCTTCCCTGCCCTTGTGTACATGACCAGAGGGTATCTTTTAAGACCAGTAACACAGGGTTTCTTGGCATCAGAGCACAAATAAATAGATGCATAAAAACAAATTAGTACCATCATGGAAACTGATTGCTTTAGAAACCAAGATTCTAACTCCCGGAAGCAGCTGTAGCGATCACAACAATCGGCCGCCGCTCCCTGTCGGTGGGACTAGGGCAGCACCAGTTGCCCATGGTAGTGGTTCCCAGCCTTCTTAGAGTTAGGGCATTCCTCCCCCAAATTTTGAATTTGGCAGTGCCCCAGTTGAGAGCCACTGTTGTGCTGCCTCAGCCTACATCAGGGGTTCTTAACCAGGTGTTGCTGTAGTTGGGCTGTTCTGGGTTTCTTGCCTGGGGCTGGTAGATCAGCCTGAGCTGGGGTTAGGATTAGAGAATAGGAAAAGTTTAGAGCTGTTTTTCTGCTTGAGATCATTGGGATTCTTGGAGTTCTATTTAGGACACAGGCAGGTGGGGCAGTCCGTGCTTGTAGGAGAAGGGGTAGATTTTGGGGCCCCTCACCTAGTGTTGGGGCCAGAAAATCTCCCAGTAGTAGAGTCAGGCTCCAGAGGTGCTTTGGTACCTGGGGATATCTTAGTGATAGGGTTTGGGGGCTTTTCAAGTTGTTTCCCCGTGATGCCCCAGTTCAGAACCACCGTTCTAACGAGTCTGTCAACACACCACTGGTATTGTGGCAGCAAATGCTGTATAAGTCTCTTGTGGTTGCTGTTTGTCTCTTTGTAGTTTGTGCATCTCTGCTCAGCCAGGTCTACTGTAAAAGAATCTTTTATTTTATTTTTTTTAAACTTCCCTGAGGGAGTAAAGTACAGGACCACAGCTGATTCAGACTAGATATCAGGAGGCACTACTTCACTGTCAGGGCGGCTAGGATCTGGAACCAACTTCCA
>NW_017728886.1:162018420-162132101 GCF_001723895.1 Crocodylus porosus
GGAATGCAGTCAGGAAGGCCAACCGTACCTTGCCATGCATCCACAGAGAGGTCCAAAGAGGTGATCCTCCCCCTCTATGCGGCACTGGTCAGGCCGCAGCTGGAGTACTGTGTCCAGTTCTGGGTGCCGCACTTCAAGAGGGATGTGGACTACATGGTGAAGGTCCAGAGGAGGGCCACTCGTGTGATCAGGGGAAAGCAGGGCAGGCCCTATGAGGAGAGGCTATAGGACCTGAACCTGTTCAGCGTCCAAAAGAGAAGGCTGAGGGGGGATCTAGTGTCCTGTTACAAACTAGTCAGGGCGGCTAGGATCTGGAACCAACTTCCAGGAGAAGTGGTGCTGGCTCCTACCCTGGGGGTCTTTAAGAGGAGGCTAGATGAACACCTTGATGGGGTCGTTTGACCCCAGTACTCTTTCCTGCCGTGGCAGGGGGTCGGACTTGATCTGCTCAGGTCCCTTCCGACCCTACCAACTATGAAACTATGATTTCCCTGGTTTTTACCTTGAGGCATTTCAGTGCCATGCAAGCTGCCTTCTGGAGATGGAGACTCGGCTGGGTTAATGCTTCACAATAATACATCAAGGCCTGGAAAACAGAGAGAAGAGAACAGTAATGAAGATGTCTGCAGTAGTGTGCAACAGAAAAGTGGAAGCCACATATGCAGCTGTGTACTTCTGAATGGAGAAAACCGATATACCTAACAATGTGAATCTCAAACTGAAATAGCAAAATTGTCATTTACTAGGGATGGAATAGCTACAAGTCCAGTAATAGGATAGGTTGGCTCTAATCCAACACTGGTCAGTTGCTGTAGTCCTTTCCTATTTTTTGTGGAAAAAGCTAGCGGTCTGAGTCCAGCCTCCCAGGAAGGCCCACACACGTTAAAGCAATTGCCATTAACTGGAAGGCAGTCCCTACAAAAGGGGCCATGGAGAGCAAGCTGCATTCTTCTTCTCCAGGTGTACCCTCTAGGACAGGCATTGGCAACCTTTTTCCTACCCCAAGCTGCTGCTTATGATCCAGCTCCCTACTGAAGGCTCAGCCCTCCCAGTCCTCAGCAGATGCTGTGAAGGGAATACATAGAAAAAGGCAGGCATGAGGACTCTTGGGATGTCTCCTCTTCTGCTCTGCCTGGAGCGTGCTGCTGATTCCATGAGCTGCTGTGGGCTGGATCCAGTCTCTTCACAGGCCAGATCCTGCTCATGGACAGTAGGTTGCTGACCCCTGCTCTAAGATGGTAATGACTTTGCATAACACCTGCCTGAGACTGAGCCAGAATGCAGAGGCATTGAAAGTGACTCCTACAAACCCAGCCCATCTGCTACATGAATTTACTGCTCCTTTGTAGAGAGATGCCCTTTACTGCTGAGCAAACAGTAGTCAATGTTAGCAGCAAATCTCAGCATCAGACTGCTGCACAATGATTTCCAGGGTGCTTTCATACAGGCACCAATGTTGCAAACCAGACATGAATTCAGCAAGTTTGCAATAGGAGAAGGGGACATTCATTTCAAGCAGAGGGTGGGGACAGATAGCACAGGGATACCGAGCAACTGGAAGGGAAAGAGAAATGGAGACAGGATGAACAAAGGAGATTAATTTTGACACCTGGAACTTTTGGATATGTCTATACCTCAGAAGCGCTGTCCCCTGGGTATAATCCAGATCACTTGAACACCCCAGAGTCCTAAGTGTGGTGCCAAGGGCATCACCCCACCTCAGGACATCAACACCATCTCATTTCCAGGACTGAAGCAAGAACTGATGGGTGGAATTTATTTCCCCAAAAGCATAACTAAGCATTCTGCCACCACAGTGTAGATGTATCCTTTGTCTTACCACCTTCTTCATTCCTGCATTTTTCCTCCTCCTAGTCTACCCCTCTTCTCAGAGTGGGGCAGTCAGCTTTCAATGGGGCAGTGGCTGAGAGCGCCAGAGATATTGAGGAGAGGGAAACAAGTGCAAGGTACAGGTACAAGTCAGTCATCTCCCCCTCCCTTTTTTCCTGCTTTCTTAATTCACTTGTTTACTGCAATCCTATCTGTTGCAGTTACAAAGCCTTAATCTTAAATCTTATGTTTTATTTAAAATCACATCTTTGATCTAAATTCTTTTGATCCCTCTCCCTGAAAACTGTGAAGCTGGCTCTTGGTTGCTCATCAGCAGTTCCACTCTTATAGGAATCAGGATGACTGCTAAGATCTTACCACCTTCCAAGCTAAAAGTTTTACACCCTTCTCTTTGCACAAGCTTCTTCCCAGTAGCAGTGCTTGAGTGATGGTTTAGCAAGAGTATATTGAAGATAAACCCCAGAAACAACTCACCTCATTCCCCCTATATAATTCTGATATATGGTATATGGCAGGAGCATACAATGCAAAACCAAACAGCTAAACAACTTCTGTTGGTGCCCAGAATATTAACATGGTATTTGTTCTCGAAACAGAACTGAACAACTACAGAAATATTTGGTACGCCTCTTCAGACTATAACAGACTTCTCCTGCAGGTTGGCTGATCTCCTCCAAAGAGCTTTAAACTAGGCTCAACGGTGGTTGATGTGAACCCAGGGTTGAAAAGCCACAAACAAGGCACCGTACCTAACCAGGTAAGTACTAAGGGGAACATGCACCATCAAGGCAAAGGGACACCAAGAGCACCCACTGGGGGGCTAAAAAGGTTTTTAACAAATGCCAGGAGTATGGGGAACAAGCAGGAGGAACTCACACTCCTGCTTGTTAGCACGCAGTATGACCTGGTCGGCTTAACTGAAACATGGTGGGATTCTATGCATGACTGGGTGGTAGGCATTGAGGGGTACAGGTAATATAGATGATACAGAGTGGGGAGAAAAGGCGGGGGTGTAGCTCTGTATGTTAAGGAACAGTACACATCTTCCGTCATCAAGGCAGGAGTGGAGGAGGGGAATACCGAGACATTGTGGGTCAGGATCTGGGGGGGGCCAAGGGAGAAGGACTTGGTAGTGGGGGTCTACTACAGACCTCCTCACCAGGATGATGAGCTAGACGAGGTATTCTCCAAGCAGCTTTCAGGTGCTATACAAGCAAGGGAGGCAGTGGTCATGGGGGACCTAAATTACCTGGATATCAGCTGGGAGGAACAGGCGGCCAAAACAAGCCTCTCAAGGAGGTTCTTGCACTGTGTGCAGGACCTCCACCTAACCCAGAAGTGTCCAGTCCCACCAGGGGTAGTACCCTGCTAGATCTGGTCCTAACAACAGGGGCTGATCTCGTGGGGGACCTGCGGGTACACAGTAACCTGGGTGATGGTGATCACCACTTGGTAGTGTTCACTATCCAATGAAGGGTAACAAAAATATCCAGCGATACTAGAGTTTTAGACTTCAGAAGGGCCAACTTTACTAAACTTAGGAATCTAGTTAGTGAGGTGGCCGAACTCAATAGCACTAGGCTAATGGGGGGTCTGAGGGATTGGAAGTTTCTCAAGGGAGTGATCCTTCTAGCACAAAAGGAGTCTATCCCCTTATGCAGAAAAGGGGCTAAGGGGATAAAAAAGTCCCCTTGGCTGAACAGGGAGCTTCAGGAAAGACTGGGGCCAAAGAAAGAGATATATAGGCAATGGAAGCAGGGGATGTGCTGTTTCCCAGCGTGCCTCAGGGAGTAACTAGTAATAATGAGTGCAAACTAGTGGAGAGTAGATTTAGGTTAGACATTAGAAAGACTTTTTTTTACAATAAGGGTGGCCAGAGTCTGGAATGGGCTTCCAAGAGAGGTGGTGCTGTCAACCAACTTGGAGGTTTTCAAGAAGAGGCTTGACAATCACCTGGCTGGGGTCATCTGACCTCGGCCCTCTTTCCTGCCAGGGGCAGGGGGTTGGACATGATGATCCATTGGGTCCCTTCCAACTCTACAATCTATGAATCTATGAAACTTTGTGGAGTTATTTTGCCTACATGGCCATTAAAGACCTACAGACAGGGAAGTGAACAGGCTTATATAAGTCCCTGATACCATAAGTGGTTTTCACTATTAGGTAAGGGCTGTCACTCACCTTCTCTCTGAAGTGCCTGTTTTCTGCTGTAGTTGACAGGAGCAGTGTCACGGCCTCACTGATTTCATTTTTGTTTTCAATCAGAAGTAAAGCCAAAGCCCTTAGCACTTCCTGCTGAGGTGGAAGGTTGCTAGAGGTTATTTCAGCAATATTTTGCTTCAATTTTCCATTTTTTAACGACTGTAGCATCTGAACCACTGCAGCTAGAATGCACAGGAAAGAAATGTCAATATTCTTTTTTTGCTCATTTATCTTCCTTATAGTTTATGCTGTGTCTTCCCACTTACAGTAACTGTCCCTGCTTACTGGCCCAAAGGTTAGGGGCAAAACTTCCTGCTTTGGTATATGCCAGCATTGCATATACCATTTGGGTAGTGTCTGGCCTCCCAAGAAGCAGTTTCCAGGAGCAGACATGGGTTCATGAGGGATGTGTGACATGGGATGTTGGGGATCTTATTGCCATTCCTGAGGTGGGAGCCAGGTCATCAACTGCAGCTGGAACATTTCAGAAGTTTGGAGTTGCTTTTATTCAAGCAAGTAAAACTAAGCATACTAGGCAGATGAACTACTTGATTTCAATGTGTGTGTTTTCCTTTGGCACTTTCCATTTCTAACTTGGTGGGACTCTTGAATAGAGCATGTACTGGATATTGATATTGGATAATACTGCATACTGACAATGTATGGGCCTAGACATGTTATAAGATTGCTGCTTTTATTGTTCCTGAGGGCAAAAGTCTAAGCGCACTGGCTTCAGCCAGGCTCTTGCGATTAGAGTCTCCTGTGCAACCTTCTCCAGAGACCAGTGGAAAGGAAGGCATTGTTTTACCTTGCTTTGAGGCAGCTCTTCTCCTTTATTGTCTGTTGATTCCCATCTTAGTGCAAGTTTTTCCTATCTAGCTTTATGTCAACAGTTTCCACTGACAGCCACTGCTAATGTACCTGCCTGAGCCATTTTCCTTCATCTATTCAGTCAGTCACATTCAACATCCAACACACTTGCTTCTTTTCATTCCCTGTCTTTCTGGAAAACCAGCCTAAGACCTAAACTGTTCTGTGCTCTGCTCCAAAGGACATTGATGTATTTTTCTCTTAGCAACCAGACATAAGATACAGTATTCTACCTTCTTTTGCAAGCTGTAGCAAATAGCTTCCCAGGTCATTAGCACTGTTGCTGGTAAAATAATGGTAATACTGAAAGACGGTTATAATTTCTGACGGCAGGCTGGAGGGGAGGATCGGTTCTGTTCGGTCCAGGATCTGAGACACCAGGGTTCTAAATACTACGTTCAGCAGAAAAGACAAAACAGTATTATCAAAGATGTGTTAACAAGAACAAAACTTCAGGCAGACAGAGCACTGTGGTTAACTTCTACTTTCCTTTGGTGTATTGAACTCGCTTTGTTCCCTCCCAAAACCAGACACCTTCCAAGATTTCTAACATCCTCTAAGAGCAAAACTTCCTTTTCCCGTCTGGGCCTGACCACTATATTTGAGCTCCTTATGATCATTGATTCTTTCATCACCAATCATATAAGGTAGGAAAGACCTGCAGCCAGGTGACAAACATCAGGCAGAGTCTATGGGTTGTTCTAGACCAGTGGTACTCAACCTTTTTTGTACCAGGACCCATTTGTAAACACTGATGGCCAGTACTGACTGAGTTCTCCTCTGACCCTGACGTTCTGCTCCCCACCCTCCAGGCCCCAGCCCTGCTATTTTTTGGAGGTAGGTGTGTGGATGAGGTGGGGTGGGGTGTGAGGGGCCCCCAGGAGCTCCTTGCAGGCTGGAACTCTGTCAGCCTGCAAGTGGAAAGCCACAGTTTCCCCCTTTAAAGAAGAATCCTTTTTTAAAGTTTGTTCATGAGCCTTCAATATTTTCTGGCAACCATGGGTTGAGAAACACTGTTCTAGGGCACAGTTATGTCTGTGGCAAAGCTGGGAATTGAACCCAGGTCTCTCAAGTCCAGTGTAGTGCCTTTCTCTCTTCTTCAACTGACATATAGCCTCAGTGATCAAAGAACCAAATGCTGTGTCCTGCTTACACCTCTGTAGTATAGCAATAGTCAATGAGGTCACCCAGGGGCAGGATATGGCTTTGTCTATTTGATGTTCATGTGCAGAGCTTCTGCTGACCTCAGTGAACATCTCAACGGCAGGACAGGCGACAGAAAGAGCCATGCTACTCGGGAGATTTGCAGTGCTGATCAGAGAGAGACATTTTGGGCAGAGGTTGGTCTAATGTATTCTAGACTCCAAAGTAAGTCATTGGGGTTTTGCACAGAGGCTGGGGGTAATGGTAGAGCAGGTTGAAAGTAGTGTATCTCCACTGTGGGACCAGGTTGCCTGGCTTTTCATCAGTCTTTAAGGTAGAGGTAGGGGTCCTCAGCAGCCGAAGTGATTATGAAAGGATTCTGTGACTTTAGGAAGTTTGAAAACCATGGCTCTAAACCCATTCATTTTTTAGATTCAATATTTTGAACCTTTTTTTTTCTTTCAAATTTCACATTTAAGGCATTCACTGAGATAAGATGTTTGTACTACAGCCCAGCCAACTTCCTGGGACCTGAAGTGTAACAGGGGGAGAGCAAAACACAGCTTCAGAGGATGGACATTTACAAATGCCCATTGCAAAAAGTGATTCTACAGGATTGACCTTGAGTTGTTCGGAGACTTAGTTTTGGCAGACTATACCTGTTTCTGCAAGTCCTGGGCACTCTTCATTCACAGCAGTAGCAAAATTGATATCCAACTGTTTTATCATCTTATCAGCGGAGGTATGATACAACCCTATGGGACCAGTGCATTTAGTCCAGAAGGACAGCAAGGATAGCTTGTTATGAAATTCTGGAATTGCTAGAGAGGAAAAGCAAAACAGATGAATAAAAGCACAGAATGATATTGTAATGCTGCTGTGGAAAAAAGAGAAAGGTAGAGGAATGTTTAAAACATCCCATCTCACTGGTAGCCATGATGACTGAGTAAGTTCCCCCTCAAACAGCATTTGATGAAGTAAGTTCACTGCTTATAAAAACTTCTGCTATACATCTCAGATATAGTTAGTCTATGATGCAAATCTACCCTGCATTCTGCATGACTTCAGACTAACATGGCTCACTACCTCTCTCTAGGTTTCCCCATATCATCAACCTCACAATGGGAGCATCTACATGTACTGATTTAGTGTGCATTAGCCTAAGTTAATGCACATTAAGGATGCATGTCTACATGTGCACACCTTTAATCCGCATTAAAAATGTCAAATTTAGGTTTGAATAGTTAAAGTGCATTAGCAAATGTGTAGATGCATTAAAGCGCATTAATGCGGTGTGTGTTGACTGACTCAGGATTAACTTTAGTCCCACATCAGTCCACACACAGCATTAATGAGCTTTAACACCTGCAGTATAGACATGTGCCTAAACCCGCTTAATGCGCATTAAGCTAATGCACATTAAATTTAGCTGTGCTTAAATGCATGTGTAAATGTGCCCAGTATGCAGGAGTTGCCAACTGCTTAAGATCATAATGTGCTGCTCTTACTTCTCAGACCAAAAAGCCAAATGATATCAAAAGCAAACTCACTAATCTGGTACTTGAAACTGGATAATAGTTATTTAATTGCCATTAAGTCCCAGAGGAAAGCAAAGTTCCAGTCGTAACATAGGACTTGGGTGTTAGGTACTCCTGAATTTGAATCCTTGATCTGGCATAGCCTTTGGCCGTGGGCAAGTCACTTGATTGCTGGCTGATTTTTCCTGATCCATAAAATCATACTCAAATCGCCTGTAGTACGAGGGTCTTGTGAAATGAATAAATGGATGTAAAATATGTTGAAGATACGATAAATCTGCTGTTATTCCATAATAATTGAGAGCAAACTTCAAGCAAATGTTTCAGAGCTTGTGTCATGCCTCTGACACTATAACCCAGAGATCTGCTAAAGAGTTTAACTCTCTCAAGATAGAGGTGGGGAAACGATGCCATACTTTGCTCCTTTGACTGGGTTCTTGATCACTGCAGCCATTTGCTTGTGTGTGTTGGTGTGGGGAGAGAGAGGGAGCAGAGGAAAAGAAATGCATCTTCCTCAGTATCGTACCCCAGCTTATGGTAAGCTCTCTGGACATCTTGATTGATATTATCTATAGATAGATGGATAGCTATTCATACCCATGTAGTTCCTTGTGGTTGCAGTGTCTGTTAGCAAGTTTGTCAGTCTACACTGGAATTTACTGTACTGCCAAATGACTCTTTAGGGTGACTTACTTGCACATGTGCATACACCTGTATGCAAAGCTCCAATCTCAAACCACAAACCTCTATATTGCTTCTTACCTTCAGTGATGGAGTTGATGTTTCCCAGATTTTCGCTACTGATCTCTGCTATGTTCTCCATCACAAGGATCTGCCTGGACAGCTTGTCCAGGAGGCTTCTTGCTATGAATGGAGCTTTACTGGAGAACACAATTTGCTAAAAGCAGCAAAAAAAAAAAAAAGCATGGGATGGTGTTACTGAACTACAACACTCTGAAGAATTTTCATCTTGCTGAAATCCTCTGATCTGAATCCATCTAGTTGAGCAAATGTACTGATAAATTCATTGAACCATGCCTCCTTAATATCGGATGTTCTTTTGTTTCTTATCTATGACCTGGCTTATCATCTATGGGCCAATTTTTGTGCCTGATGCCTACATTAAATGCCTAAATCTAGAACCAGAGACCAGAGTAATCATTTAAATAAAGAAGTGCTAATTTAGGCACCTTGCTTTTCATAAAGGCCTTATCTACAGGGTAAGCTTCCTATGCCAGACAGCTGTGCCCTCAAGTGCAGCAACCTACCAAACTCGAAGCAGCAGCGAAAAACCTGCACAGTAGGCAAGCTGACTAGCACTGCTGAGTCACACAGCCACTTAGCCTGTTTCCATGCCTGCAGTGCCTCATGGTGTTGTTTCCAGCTCAGGGAGCAAGCTGCAGGAAGCAGTGCAGTGTGCCTGAGGGCACTGCTGCCTAGTACGGCAAGTTCGCCGTGTATGCATGGCTATAGATGATCAAAATCTATGGATCTGAAAGCCAAAAAGGAACATTAATCTGATCTCCACTACACATTAATACAATCACTCCTGTACTGAGCCCTAAATACCTTCCTTACTCTACCTCTACTTGGTAGGGATTTGAGCATCATCACTCCAGATGCTGGAATCAGGACTTGCTTTCCATTGTTTCTGTGGGATCTTGGAAATGTATGTTAATGGTATGAGACCAAAGAGCAAAATGCAAGAAAGAGGCTCTAAAATGTTTTGAAATGACAGGAAAGCACTGCTCTATAAATGAGTTATGGATTCTCTGAGAGACAAAATCCTGTGATACATTACAGTGACTGGGACTCAGTGACTGAGCATGTCACTGAGAGCATGTCACCAAAAAAAGTTGCTTTTTTCCAGTATTTAAAGCACTTTATTGCCGTGACTTAACAGGGCTTTACAGCATTTAAAAAATGGGTACAGTGCTTTAAATTTAACAATTTTAACCGTTGTTAAATGAAATATTAAATTTGAAGTGCTGTACAGGCAGTCCTCGGACTTACGACATAAGATGCAGTTTTTAGGAACCAATTAAGTTGAAACGTTGTAACTCAGAACCAATTTTCTCATAAGAAACAATGTTATAAATGGGGGATTGGTTCCTGAACCAAGGCCCAATACCCTATTTTCACCTAAAATACACCAGAATTTTGTATTTGATCAATTATACATGAGTAATATAGCTACATGGATGTATTTATATTGTAAATAACAATCATGTTGATTTGAAAGGACTTCTTTGAGGCGACTTTGCTGGACTTTTTGAAGGGCTCTTGGTTGGATTTTTTGAAGGGTTCTTGGCTGGGGGTCTTCTCAGGAGCCTTGGCTGCAGGTTTTGCTGGAGTCTTGTCTGCTTTCTTAAAGAAAGTGTCCAAGGAAGTTTGGACAGATGTTCTCCAGGGACATGAGCAATGCAGCGAACTTGTTCGCTGGCATGGCATTGCATCGGATCAAGCGTTGTAAGTTGAAACTGACGTCATGAAGTTGAAACAGGGTGTCAATTTCTGAATGTTGTAACTCAAACCATTATAAGTCAAGGACTGCCTGTATTTTACAGCACTTTAGCAACCTGCAGTGCTTTAAATAACTTCTGTATACTGGTCAAATTCCTGACTAGTGAAAAAGCCCTAAGAGGCTGCAGAGCACCTCCTAGCCTGGAAAGTGCAGGGGGGTTCAGAGCCCCCCACACCACTGTACTTCTGTCATGTTTAAGAGCGCTGTAACTTTATAGTGCTATAAAAATGCTCTAAATTTCAATGATGTAAAATATGCACAGAGCACTTGTATACATACCCTGAAGGCATATGAGTCAGTGCTGACAGATGCTGCTTGTTTGATTTCTCGGACTGATTCATTGACTGACTCTGGTGCAATGCAGTATGTTCTGTGGTGTTGGTGCCCAGAGCATAAAACAAATGTAACATTTCACATGGCATCCCTGCCTATCACATAAAATCTGAATTATTTCACACACACAACACCCCTGGACTTTTCAGCATCACGGATACTTGGTTGCCAGTGATTTTCTTGGCTGGCAGTGGTCTGGGATTTAGCTAGTGTGAATGGTAAGTCAGTGGGCTTTTCATTTTACCACAAAAAAATCTGAGTTCATAAGATGACCTGGGTCTTGTGGCTGCCTTGTGTGTGAATTCCAGCTGAGGTCAGTGGAGCTTCAAACATGGAGCACTGTTAGGTTTTGGGTCTCAGTGAAGGTGTGCTGGATAGGTTCAGTATTTGTCCTTAGTGGCTGCTAGTAGCTGACTGCCTTACTTTGGTTTGCCTGGCATTCTGCTGGCAAAAGGGCTAGGAGTGGAATAAGATGTTTTGCAGGCTTGGCATGATTGGAATTACATTTGGAGGGGCTTTCCTGGTTCCTGACAGGCTTGACTCAGTTCATTGCTACCACTCCCTCATTTTATGAGTGCTTAATTTGCAAGCGAGTTCAAAATGGTCTGTAAGTGACAGACACGCATGCTTCTTAGGAATAGTTTAAAGAAAAATAAAACCCAAAGAGCAGTTGTACCTGAACAAGCTGTGTGCAATATTGCAAATGCTTAACTACGGTTACATCAAGACTCTCATTCCCTGTGGTCAATGGAAGAGGGCTTCCAGCTACACTGGTACCAACTCCCGTGTCTTCTGTCAAAGCTTCGCTAAGATGCCCTCTGGCTTCTGGGTGTTCTGTCCTGTAACTGTTAATGCAGGAAGGTGAGTGAGGAGTTGCTGGGTTTTTATCCTCCTTATGCAGACAAAGCACATGGTTAGCTCAAGGTGACTAACATCAAGCACAAAAATTGCAGAAAGCAGTGATCTGTAACAAGCAACAATTGATAGGCCAGAAACCTTTTAATGAATACATCATATCTCAAATTGGTAGTAACATTGTGTAGCAAATGCGAAATGATTGTACACATTTAAAAGACAAATTGCTTCCACAGTGGTCCACTTCTTTCTCCAGAACAATACATCTTTTGTGGCGAACTCACCATGAAGTCTCTGAAATATGCCCTCATTAGCACTTGTTATTTTTTTCCATCTGTTGGCAGCATTGTTACTAAACTGTTCTGGATTAAACTGCTTTAAAATTTTGTGAGCTCTCAAAAGTTAAGCCATTAAGAACTAATCTGTCAGTGTGTTTCTGGCACCAGATTTAATTGTCAGCCAAGGAGCAAACTAGAACTGGTGCTGGAGTAAGAGACATGATGTTTCCATATGCTGTTTTGGGCATGGTGTGTATAACTCAAAACAGTTCATCACATCTTTTATGACAGCATAAAGCTATTATCACTGTGTTTAAATCATTATTTTCAGTTTCTTGTGCTTTCAACCATATTCTCTCACAGTTGTGAAGGCAGAGCCCAGTTCTAATCTCAAATATGCAGGCAGCTATTGCAATGTGTACTCAAATTACAGCACCTGCTGTCTTCAAGTTGGATGCTACAGAATACACACTGATGTGCACACTTGCGTATCTAAAATCAGAAACTGGCATTTAGGCTGAATTTCATAGTCCTCATCAAGGGAAAAATGAAACCTTTGTTTAAATTAACCTTTGTTTAACTTAAATATTTGCTGTTTATGCAGAGCCTGATCATGTTCACTGAGAGAAGTCAATATAGTTATGTCATTTACCTCAAAAGAAGCAGGATAGAGTCAATAATACCTAATTTAGCAAGCAACATAATCGTTCTAGGATTCCCCTTCCTACCTCCCCCCAACAAGTTATATGTTTTTGGAGGGAAGGGAAGGAACGTGCAGTTAGGTGGTAGTTTTATTGCCAGAACAATTAGTTTCTTATACTTGAAATTCTTTTAGGTGACCCATAAGATGATGAGGACAATAGACTCCCTCCTTAGGAGATTCTGCTTGTACTGATCGCTTCTTTTCAACCATATTATTTGTGTATATGGTTTATTTGGCCTCATTTTGCCTCTCCCAGATGTACGCACAAGGATTGAATGATAAAACACAGTCAGCTGCCACAGGTGATGTGAAAACAACCGGCTACAAGACAAACATGATGAATTGTTTTCTCACATACACAGAAGTGATGAAAGAAGGGCACACCACACACAGGGCCATGGACAAAGTACCAGCCATCACTCTTACATTCCAAAGGAAACCTACACCATGCTGCTTAAATCTGGCCCTGTGTTACTGTTACTGACAAGTTTAATCCACTGCAAAGACTCACTGGGCTAGAGAGAAGAGACAGGGGGAGAAGAAAACCACAAAGGAATTAGTTATTACACCTGAATCGAAGAACACCAGGTCCAAACCTATGTCAAGGAAGAGGCTCTGTAGGCATTGATATCCAGTTAGTCAATTTAGCCTTCTCTTTTTTTGGTGGGGGAGAGACTGTAGATATTTGAACAAAAAAAATTCTCTGGGAATTTGAGAATTTGGTGTGTAGTAACCACGGTCAAAACTGCTAATCTGTAGTCTCCTTAAAGGTTTAGCTTCATCTTCCTTGAGTAACGAGTGCACCAGGATCCAATGTTAGTGAGAGAGAACTAGTGTAGCAGCTTGACTTGAGACACGCAATCTGGCAATTGCTGCGGACTTACCTAGTCTTCTCAGTCTCAGTGTCTGAAAATACTGAGTCAGCACCTCCTTCACCATTACAACCCTCATCACCTCCACCATCCTCATCATCAAAGTCAGAGGTGTTCAGGAAATCAAAGCTTTCTAAAGCACTTTCAACTGTTAGACTTAAAGTGGAGGACCTGCTCCGGTCTACTGCTGGCTTGCACTGCAAAGGCAGAACGCACCAATGAAAACCAAGAATATTACTGACTGCAGAAAAAAATGGATCAACTTAAAACATTCAAGCTCTATTTTTTATTTGTATAAGATCATTTTATTGGGTGCTTTTATATTCATTTCAAACCTTCATATTCATACGACATACAGTGAAAGCCTGAGAACTGAAAAAAATCCAGATACCAAGAGAAGAGTATTGAATCTAATATTAACTGTCTGCTATCAAAGTGACAAATGTATAACTTAAAACTCAGTGACATAGACTTCAGTGACTTTTTAAGAGATCAGTCTGTTAACATATGGGATGCTGAAAATATAAGGCACATTTCACAGGGTAATCTAGGTACAGAAGCTTGGTTACAGAGATTTAGTTGAGCTGTACTGGGCCAAAATTCATTTCTGATGTACTTCCAGTAGAGTTGAATCAGCAATGGATTTGGTCCCTTTCCACAGATCACAGTACAGGATCAGAAGAATGAGATGGAAAAATGACCCCATCAACTTTCATGGTTCTTTAAAAGCACAGGATACTGTATTTTAGTAGAGATCAGCCATACATCGTCAAAGAGGTTTCTAATTACAGAAGAGACAACTTTACAACTCAGCTGGAGGGGAACCACCCTTCCTTACCAATAGAAAGGAACTGACTGAGAAACCTGGAATAACAGAGAGGAAGCTTGATCAAAGCTGCACAGCTACAGTTAGATATCTCCAGGCAGGCAGACTTTCTGCCCTCTGGAGAGACCCAGCCAGTGGGGCTCTGTATAGGCACAGAGGTTTGCTTTTGAGCTTCATTTTCCAGGATCGCAGCCTAAGGCAACATCCTAGGGTCAGCTCCAGCAGTTTGTTTAGCATTTCTTTTACAGTTTTAACTTTACTTAATCATATAATCAGAGATGGCCTTATACCATAGCATGTGCTTCCAGACCTGAACCTACCAAAAGTTGGCATTCTGATTCAGAGGTCTGATTTGGCTGAGATGAAAGATGGGCTAGCTATAAAGTGCAGATCCAATTCCCAATGAGAATTGGGATGGCTTGGAGTTTTGCTTCTAATCTACCTACATAACATTAACACTTTAACATTTACATGGTTTTACATCTTCAAATTACTGTACAAGCATTGACTGATCAGACAATCCTCACAACACCCCTGTGAGATAGGTAAGTAGCATTCAGCTTTTCATTTAATTTCTGTTTTTATCTGTGGTTTTGTTAGGGGCCAGAAAAGCAGCTTCCCAGTTTCCTGCACAAATGCAAAGCATAGCAGCCATGCTGCCAACTTTCTTTGCCCACTGGCATAGTCAAGAGAAGCTTTCTTCAGCTAGAGCTACCTTGTGTTTTCAGCCCTTCTGCACATGACTTCCAGTACCACAATTAGGGACACGTTAGTCTTGGTTCACAAGCAAACAGGCTGAATGGTGGAACAAAAGTATCCTTGAAGGAGTAGTCATCTCAAGTATCCAAGTATTCCACCTGCACACAAATCCCTCCCTCTGTTCCTTAGCATGACACATTTGCTAGAGAGAAGATGAGTGCTTTCCCTTGTCCCCCTGCGCTAAGAGCTGCACAAGTAGTGAAGGCAGCTGGGAAGTTCAAAACTAAACGACACTTGTAGTTTCTCATGCATATTTCCACTTCAGAGCTAGTTCATGGAGCAGAGTTGAGGAGGGTCTGGTTGTGGAAAAAGCACTTAACTAGGAAAAGTGTTATGTAGCTGCAAATGCCAATGGAAACACAGATGTTAAAAATGGTAAAGCAAAAGGAGAATTACTTTCCTTTCCTTGGGCACATTCTTAAATTACATGACTGTGTCTACACATCTCAAATCATTGTAAAATGCTACCTTGCATATGAATATGAACCATTTGAAATGAGTTCTTCCCAGGTGACATTGTTCTCATGATACAGAATCATGTTTTTTTTTTTATTTATGGAGAAAATGGGGAGTCATGGTGAGTGGTTGTGAAAAGAATCCAGGGTTAATGCACTTTGTTGTGTCATACATGCAAAAGCACTTTTCCTCGTTTCTACCTTTCATCACACACGTGGTCTGTCCCGGACTAAATCACAGGGCTCAATGTTTAGTTGCCCTGAAGAAGAGGGTTTTCAAAGAGTGTATGTGACTTAAGAGCAAAAGTCCAAGTGACATTTGATGCACTTGGTGCACCTAACTCACCTAGGCATTCCAGAAACTATAGTTATGGCTTCAATTTGTCAGATAGTAGAAATTGGCACAGATTGCTAATTTTTTTGAATGAAAATAGCTTGGTACAGATATGGCGCATCAGTTTTTAGAAGCAAAATGGACTGCTATGATCTGCCTTCTTGCATAATGCAGACGATAAAGTTTCTGCAGCAGAGAAAACTATTCACTGATATGGTAATCTCCTGTTTTCCTCTATTCCTCTCAATTAGAGTAAAGCACAAATAGCTCAAGAGTAACAGGAAATAGCTTAAAAATGTGTCATTCCAAGGTGAAGCTGATGCATCATTGGAAAAAATCAGTTGATTCTTAGGAATGTTACCAGCAGTCAGAACAATCCATACTTTGATGTTTAGAATATTCATTCTGACTTCTTGTATCATATTTATATGATATGCATTCAGATTTTTTTGAGGGAGGTACTTTCTGAAAAGGTACTCACTTTTAGGATGTCATCTAGATGCATCACTTCTTGGTCCAGGTCCTGAAATTCCTTATACTGCTCTTTATGTGGGTCAAGTACTAGAAGAAGCCCTTGCAAGGCTTCTTCTATGCTTCCATCTAAGTAAGACTTATATCCTTCTGATTCCCCACTTATTGATCCCTCCCACTGCAGCCTTTCAGGTGTCACTGGAACCTCCACTGAGGTAAGACTTTTTACCAGCTGTTTAGTGATGTTGCCTTCATACGTGTCCAGTTCCACAGGTTTTAGCTCTGACACTTCATCTGTATCCTGGAGAAGAGACACAGGGACACTAGTATCTATGAAGAGGGCATCGTTTCCAGGACCTGAAATCTTTTGGCAACCTTCAGAAGCAGCTCTTGAAAATTTCTTGTCTTCATTTACTGGTGTGTGCTCTAGCTGTGATTTGAAGTCTTTTGACTCAGGTGTGGAGTCCATGGATGAGTTTGTACTAGTACTGTCTAGGATTGAGTTTAAGGATTTGTGAGCACTGCGCTCTGTAGTAATTTCAGGATTGGAACTAACAGTGGCTGAGGAAGCATCCAAGTTGGCTGGGGGAACTCCATCTTCATAGGGCATATCACCAAAAGTGAAAGAGAGGGGTCTCTTCTCGGTGGATGTCATCCCATTTTCAAAAATGTCGTCTGGTGAATTGGACTGCAAAGATATTATAAACTTGTTAAAAATATATGTAGGGAATGTTTTACATTCAATACTGGAAAAAGCACCACAAGGAATGATGTAGGGCTCACCAAAGCAAATGAAGGAAAAGAGATTAAAAGAATACTCAAGATTTGAGAGAGTGTAACAGATTTAGCTGACAAAACTGACATTGGTGGGTTTTCTACCTGCAACATCGGGTCTGGAAGTTTGGTCAGTATCTTCCTCTGCAGGAAAAGTAAACTGGGCCTTCTAACATTAAGATCCAAATATATACCATATTAACTCATAGATAGCCATTCAATTCGTGTTTCTTAGTTTACTACAGTACTTGGTGTAATTTTTAAAAGTTTGCTGGGATTTTATGCCATTTACTTTCTATATGTTTATACCCATTTACTGGTTGCTCATAATGTATCATTCCTTTTTTTTTTTCACATGGAAAGTAATAACAAAGGAATATTCCAGGATCATGAAGCTGTTTAGCTACTTGGGTTACTTAGTGTTTCTATTATACCATTTTAATAGTGAAATCATTCATGCAGTCCTTTAGACAAAAAAATGTATTTGTTAAACAAATATCAATAACTATTGGAGCATGGGCGATATAAGAGAGTAAAGGTAAGAACAGGACACTGTTTTGCATAGTTCTGTGCTAATATGATACGTAAAAATCAGAAGAGTGTATAGATAAGGGTGAAATTCTACTCTTGGTATGCATAGGGGAACTTAAGTTCTCAGATGTATAAATTTAGCACTGATGTCTATGAAACCTTTGCACATGTAGGGAGGGCAAAATTTGGGAGCCAAAAGCTGCTATGCAGACCTGTCTAGAAACTTTTGCTTGAATGCATAAAAACAAGAGAAACGTGGCCTTTATCACAACAGCAAACAGCAACAGTAAAATGTATGCATGCTTTGTATTTAATATCTTTGGGTGCATCTACACGTGCAATTAATTTGAAGCAGTAAACTCTGAAGCAGTTTCAGCTGAAGTAAAACACTCCCAGGTGCAACATCTACACATGTGCCCAAGACAGCAGCAATTTGAGCTGGGGCAGAGCAGTTTGCACCAGGGCCACTCCTGCCCTTCTCTGCCCTGGGCTCCGGGTGGCAGTGTCAGGCGATAGAGGGGCTGGCTGGGATACAAGGGTGCTAAAAGTGCAGAGCCATGTGGCTACGCAGCAGATGGGAGTCTGGCCCCCTACTGACTGGGTTGACCAGGTGCAATTTATGGCTGTGGTCAGCATCTATGCGTACATTTAATTGCAGTTCATTAATCCGCCATAAGATAGTACTGTCTCTGCCATAAAACAGTACTGTCTGGCTCTGACAGTACTATCTTATGGTGATGTTAATTAATTTACTGTGCCATAATACTGTCATACATGTAGCCAGTGATGCTTTACTCCACAGCTAATTGGTCTACCGCACAGTAAAGTGCACATGTCAATGCAGCCTTTGGGTACAAAATACATAGGAGATTAAAAGATTTCTAATGCCTTTTATAGTATGCCTTTTTATAGTTTGAACTATCAGGAGCTTTGGAATGAATTTTATCTAATCTTTTAAATGGAGATTGGGAAGTGAAATACAGAATATATTAAAAGTATAAGGAAAAATGTAGAAAAGTGGGAAGTGTCAGCATTATTCAAAAGGATCATAGGAAACATGAAATCTAGGTTCTAGAATAGGCCTTGAGTTTTCTGAAGTGCACTGCAAATGTTCCTCACACACGGACATAACACAGATGTGAAATGACTAGTTTTTGCTGACAATTAGCTGACAGTGTCCATAAGCATTTATAAAATGGTTTAGTACATATGATTAAAACATTGAAAATTATCTTGAATTACTTTCCAATGCTATTAGTATCTTTCAGTCTAACTATATTTAATTTTTTTTATCCCCTTTATATGTGTAATTTTTAAAAATAAATTATTTCAGTGGTGGAATTTGGGTTACTAGAAAAATGTTGAGTACCACCCACTCTAGCTGTGTGTTCCTAAAACCAGTTAGTTTCACTTGAATGTGCTCTTGTCTCTTTACTTCTGCCTCATTCCTAGATAAAAAGCTGCAAGCCTGGCTCTACTGAAGTCAGTTGCCATTTTGCTGTTGACTTCAATGAGAGCCCGTTTGGCTCAGCTCACTAGATGTAGTCTCACCTGTAGCCAGTCAGCAAAATAAGTGAACTACAATGCAAAAGAGCAAACAAAGCATGCATAGAGTTAAAAGGCACTCTCAGACCTGAGACACTCGTTCATCGCACAGAGACATCTCGCCAGCCAAACCCACATAGAGCTCAAGCCCTGCTTTAGGCCTCAGCCTGAGAGATGGCAGGTCACTAAAAGAGCGACTACGCCGAAGCTTGTCAAAGAAAGTGTCTTGCAGAGCATCAAAAGCTGTCAACTGCAGCTTGTCTTGTGGACGATGCAACCATTTCTTCACCAGTGAAAGCAAAGTGCAGAGTTAGTTGAAGGCTTCACAGTTCATAACACTTAAATGGCTGGCTTTTACGCATACCGGTTATGAGTGAAATTCACATCAGTGCAGATAGCCTACAGAAGGCCAAACTCTTGCTTAATTCTTCAGACTGAGATTTCACTGGGATTTAAAGTGGCATATTGACTTTGTTGAGGTCTCTTGCATAGTGGTGAATTTCACCCGGAATGAGATTAAACAGGATTTTTTTTTTTATTATGATTTGTAGTTGTGCAGTTTGACATTTTGTAGTCTTTGCAAAGAATATAACACATAAGCAAGAAGTATGGGCAACAAATAATTTAACATATTTTAAGATTGTGGGAACCTAGTCATATTTCCCCTTCTAGGCTGAATGGCTAAAAGTGTGTGTATTTAAATAAAGTACTTGTAAAGAACATCTTGCTTAAGATGGAGAAAATGCATTATGAATATAAAGCAGTTAAGCATTTACTCTGCTTGGTAAGGCACTATGTTTTATCATTTGACAAATGAGGCTAAGTTTCACTTACAAAGAATGAGCGATCCTTGAAGACTGGTGTTTCTGGAGTGCCTTGGCTATACATAGACATCCTCCGTTGGAGAGCAGATGCCTTGTTCACATTCCCTGTGGAGGGGGTGAGGTCCTCAACATCAAATGGGCTGCAAAAATAATGCCACACTTATTAGGCCAAGTGAGACTGAACTGCAAATACAGGGAGGGGGAGGGGGAGGTTGTCCCTTAACATTTAAAAAAAAAGTGTAATTAGAACAGTCTATTGAAATGCTGATTTTTAGCATCGAGTTGAGAAAAAGATCTTTTTTCAACCAAAATGTTTTTTTTAAAACCCTGTTTGTTAGGCAGCTAGCTTAGAAGTGTGATTTTCATTTATGATAAAAGTAATCCACTGCCAGGAATAATTTTATGTACTCTCCGAGATGCGACTCCTACAGCATGAAGAACATTCTTGTATTCAAGTTGACAAGAATCATGAATAGCAATAAGATGCTCAACTTTTAAAAGAGCTGTTGCATTATAAAGAGATGAAGGAGTTGTCATCATTGGTTATGTACTTCATCGCAGTATAAGGAAAAAAGTACACTAGCGTAAAAACTAAATTCTTCAGGGCTTGTTTAAAGATAACAGGTAGCTGCTTCATTAAATGCCATGAAGTCTTGCTTTGAATTCTAACTGTGTCTGTCTATGCTTACTGCTATGAGAGAAGAACATCAGGATTGCCCTGAGGCACATGTCAGGCACACGAATGCTGGTTTTCAACAGCCTGACCTAAATTCTGTTCTTGGTTATGCAAGTGTAAATCCGGAGTAGTTCCACTAATGTTTACTCCAGTGTAAAATGGGATTTTCGTATGTACGTTAAGGTCCCGATTTTGCATTCTGATTAACTGAGTTTCAAGTAGTATTTCTATGGCAGCAGTTGGCAACTCTTTCAGGTTGCAAGATAGAATGACTCAACTAGGGTCAGAGGTGAAAGGGTGGGTGTTAGGATCTAGCCATGGCTACTGCTGCTTCTCCCTACTGCAGTGTAGTATACTGCAATAGCCCCTCATCTGCCCTGGATCTGCACGCCAGGTCCAATGGCTCCCTGGGTCAGACCTGACCTGTGATCTGAAAGTTGCCAACCTCTTATCTATAGTACTTGTATGGCTCCCCTTGCTATCATGTGTGAACACCTTTAATGTTAGGGAGGGAAATGCTATTATTCTTATTCTGCAGATGCAGAAGTGAAACACAAAGAGACTTGCCCCAGGTCATGCAGAGAACCTGGAGCTGGAAAAAGAGCTTAGCCCTGGTCTCTCAAGTCCCACCAGTGGGCCATCATTCTCTCTCACCGCTCTTCACCAAAGAATCTAAAGAATGAGATTCCATGGGGGGTTGAGAAGCTACTGCGCCACAGAACTGTCCAACACTTCTACTTACTACCAGATGATTTCAAGGTTCAGCTTTATCGTGCCAAGATCATTGATGTCAACAGCAACCACCTGAGGACGGGCTGCAAACAGATCCTTTGTTTCACAGGTCACGCTTCCCACCAGGATGTGAGTGGCAAGTCCTTTCACTTCTGTGACCTGCAAAGGAAAACAGCTGTAGTAGGGAATATATATATATATATATATATATATATATATATATAAAATGTGTGTGTGTGGTTGCATTTAATGATATATATGCACATATATGTTGAATTAAAAGCTAATTATTTAGCTTTCTTACTGGGAACCTGGGTAGGTGTCTTCTGAAACATTGGTATAAGATATTCTAAGGCTATTTTTAAATTTTTTTTCCATGAGCTATAGCATATAATAAAATGCACACTCACTTATGATCGTGCTTGCAAAATGCACATGTGATTATTTTGTTTGCACGTGCAAATCATGTTTGCAACCACATATGCAAATTACTAGGATTAGGTGAGTGTGGTGGCAACTGTTGATCCTCCTGGATCATGGTATATGTATGAGGACCACCCAGACCTTTGATGCATAAGACTGGGCAGGAATTTTCAGAGACATGGAGGCTGCCCAGATCTTCCAACCTCCCTTTAGGCTGCTGAGAGAGAATCCAAAGATCAGACTGAGTCCAAATGTTTGGTGCCTCCACAGCTGTAGTTGTATAAGTGTCTGGGAATCGAATCCAGGTCTCCTGTGTGGTAGACAAGGATTCTACCACTGAATCACAGGGGACTCCTTAGATGAGTGTAAACAGACCCAAAATTGAGTACAAATTGGGAGCACAATTGGCCATGAAGTTGCTTGAAAATCAGGCCCAAAATCTGTTAACTTCAACTCTGTGGATAGAATAGTCCATCAAGCTTAATGGTAAAGGTGTTTAGCATGTCAAGCCTAAATAATCATAGTTCACACTTGCCCAACATAACATTTTTCATGTACTTACATTAAAATTTAGGAATTGTGTTATTAGATCTGGATTTTCCTTTCTTGAACAGATTAGGTTTGCCACACACATCTCATTCATTTGAGTTTTCCTTTAAATCAGTTTTTAAAGCAGCTCACATATTTATGCAGCGTTTTATGGATAGTATTTCACAGAGAGATCATTTTTAGGACTGTCTTATTTAAATTGTCCCAAACCAAGAGCTCTGCATATGCTAAAGAAGTTAGCGAAAAAGGATAAAAGCAATGTTTTGTATGCTACCCAATCTTCAGATTATAACTTAATTTCACCTACTTGAGCAGATCTGACATTCTATCCAGTGAAGATTAGTAGTCTAGACAATACCTTGGAGGCCTCAGATGCCTTGCTGTCTAAGTTAAGGTTTTTTGATAGCACCCTTTCCTATTGCAGTTAAGCACTGACATTTGTGTTACCCTATCAGTGCAGCCATGTGGAAAGTGGTATGCGCTGAACCACTCAGGGTTAGTCTGCTGTGCAAGCTCAAATCAGAACATTCTATATCTCTTCAGCCTACCATGCTTAAAAGTTGTCATTCCTTATTCCAGCAAATCAGTTTGTAAAGGCATGCACAGTTTTCCATTTTTTTGCTTCAGTTTGTTTGAGAAAAGTAGCAGTCTGAAGCCATGTTCATGAAGGTTTGATGTTAGTTCAGTGCTAAGGGAGAGTCAGGACATAATTTCCCACAAACTGACTGATATGTAGATGGTATCATAATATAGCTATGATTGTAGTACTTTATTATGATACAGTAAGGTACCATAGTAATGCCAGAGGTAACTGGTCTCTGTCACTGAGTGCATAACAAAAAAGGTGTGCATCTTCATGCTGAATCTGGAGTGCAAAGTGCTATACCAGTGTTCCAGCTTTATAGGCAGCTCTTAGCAAAGCATTATTCAAACTGGAAACTGTGATTTTTTTTTACCTTAATGGAAATCAGCCCAGTAATCAGAGGAAGGAAGACCATTTCTTCTCCATCCCAGCTCTGTTTGCCATTCACTTCTATTTTGCCTTTTAGTTTCCATCGCTGTCGCCCGTACCTCATAAAGATCTATGAGAGAAAAACTCTTATTTTCTAAATGCATGTTCTCCAGTTCCCATGTCTTCTCTATTTGCTTCCATGCTCTCAGCAGACAAATACCAGGCTACAGGAGTGGAGAAAGGGTAGCTTCTAAAATGCACCTGAAGAAGGAACTGTGTATCCTTATTAAGCATGGAGGAACACCCACGGGAAAGGACATTTTCCTGTTCATTTGAAAAGCCAGGAAAGCAGCAGATGAAAAGAAAATCTTTTTCCTTTTCAGCCACTGGGTTGAGAAGGAGTTGATGTCACTGAGTAATAATACTGGTGCCAGACAGACTTGTACAGATTCAGAGAAGAGGTTTGCCAGGTTAATATGCTGGCTAAAAACCTGTCTGCATGCTGTGAATCTCTAGGGAGTACTGCATACCAGATCCTACTCTGGCTCCCACACAACCTCCTTATGTCACAAGGCCCAGCTTCCTCATCAGCTGTCTCCTCAGTACTGGATATCACCTATCTCTTCAAGAAGCAGGATGCTCCAGGAGCTGCGAGATTCTCACAGGGCAAAGGGAGGAATCTCAGCTCTTGCAAGATTTTGTGTAGGCAGCAGCACCAATTGAAATGAAGTATAATGCTATGTTTCAAAGTGGTAAAAGGACCAGGACACCCTAGCGGATGATCCAGCTAAGACAGATGTGGGACATCTGGCCAATGTTCTGTACAGAAAACGTGCCATCAACAGAAGACAGAAATGGGCTAGTTGCTTGTCTCCCCCCAGCAGGGGACTTGCCACTGCAAGTAAGAAACGATCCTAGTTAGATTAATACATGGGTGTTTTTTATATGAGGGGTAGGGCTCCTTCACCATAACTTTTAAAAAAAAATCTTTAGAAAGGTTTGAGTTGGTTTACCCTCCTCGTTAGCCTGCATCTCAGTACATGGTGGTATTTGCCACTGTGAGAACACAGTCATTAGATACTGACACAGTGTCACAACACAGAATATCTGGGCCTCAGCCCTGGTTAGTCTGTGTGTGTCTGCCCCTCAAATTCATGGTAGAGTTAAGTTCTGTAACTGGGTTAGATTGATGACAAATGCTCAAACTAATTTTGGTCCATTCAATCACCCAGACTGGGTGTAGGAGATGCCATCTATGCCAAGCAAGTGGAGACTAATGTCAAGAGTGAGGTATTAAGAGACCTGCCTTCCAGACCGGTTTTCTTGATAGCTATCACCCAGTGCTTTGTATGTGATCCTGAAGCTTTTACTCAGGTGAAGCCTTTGATGTGTTCACAATAGAAAGAACAGCAGGACACATGTGAGAAAAAGTGGCTCGTTCCCGAAGCATTAGCACAAAATTGACGTGTGTGTTCATGTGCAAAGTAATGGACGTCTGCCTTTTTTATACTGTGCAAACTGCCAACACGCTCACCTCATACTGATCTCCAGGACAGAGACGAGCAAAGCCAGCCAGACCTAGGAGAAAACGACATTTGAGATCAATTTCAGAAGACTTCCTTTGTTTCAGTCTTCCTTCTGTCAGTATAAATGCATCATATCTAAGACCTGAGCAGTACCCAGACACTCCCTCATGTATTCAGGCCATGTGCATCAGAAATCTGTACTCCCTTAATGAGGGGCTGAACCCACCTCACATGTAGCCCACAGGGGATTATTCTGTAGCCCTAGGCTTCTCCTGTCCACCACTCCCCTCATTGCTCTGGCTTCAGTCTCGAGATTTCCCCTCCCTTCTCTGGCTTTCACTTCCTGCCCCAGTAGGGCAGGGTAGGGCAGGGTGGTGCCAGCTCGGTGCAGCCTATAGTGCTGCTGCAGTGGGGAAGGAGGGGGCAGGATACCACCTGCCCACATGTTGTCAGGGTAAGCTTGCAGCCAGGGAAGGGGGGGGGCAAGGCCCCTGCAGATGTGGTCCCAGACACTAAGTCGGACATCCCTGATGTAATTGACCTCTTGAAATTGCAGAACATTGAAGCCATGTCCAGCAACACTAAGCAGCTTATACTGATATAAGTGCCAGATGACACCACAAGATATTGTGGACCAAATTCTCCTGTTCAATACCTATAATGCAAATATTTAATAAAACATAAAAAGAGAATACTTTGAATTGCACAAAGAAGGTATGTAGGTAACTCGATTCCAATCTATGCTGCATGGTTTATTTTATATAAAGAGAGACCACCATCACTATCTAGACTGTACAGATAGGACTGAGTAAAAGTGATCACTGTAACTAAAGCTATACTATAGGCTTTTGCCAATTGGTGAGGAGTATAAAAGGATTAACTAAAGGTATCCATGGTGGCAAGAGGCCTTGCTCTTTTACCGCTATATCTTGTTCCAGTTGGGGGTTTTAAAATAAGCCATACCAGCAAACATTCAGTTTTGCTGACAGAAGGTGGTCTATGCTAAAAATACTTTCATGGTATAGTATACCACCATCCTAAGACTAACAGAGTGCTACTAATTGTACACATAGTTATACTTAGAGAGAGGCTGTTATGCTATATGCCTTTCATACTTGAAGTGTCTAGTTCTTGTCTGTAGGTGGCAGCAACCCTTCACAAGCCAATCCCATAGGCACTAGCTCTATGACCTGAAGATGTTTTTAGAATTTGATATAAAACTCCAACAAATGCTAATGCTGCCTTCCATGAACATTCAGAAACCATGCATTAGTCCTCAACTAATCATGAGATTAGCTTAGAAATAATATTTTGAAGCCATCAAGGCTCTCTTTATTTTTTTCTCTATTTTTAAGCCTTCAGGATTCACACTTTCAAGCTTTACTCTGCAACCAACAAGGGCTGGAAATTCTCTTTGAAAGAAAAAGGAAAAGAATCTAATGTAATTACAAGACTCCAGAAGTGGAGGTTTTAAGAAAAATGCCTAATAATATCACAAGGCTCAGGAGAGTTCCCAAAACAGATAAAAATACATTGCATATAGATTCAAATGATAAGGAGCAGAATTATTTATTTTATCTTATTTTCATAGATGCACAGACGTTAGACACAGAACTATTCTGTCTAGGTTTCCAGATCACACTTGTCACAGTATGCACATAGTATACACACAACCTCTGACTACAGCCTAATATATGTATATGGCTATACATATAGATATAGCCACTGGATGATGGATCTGGACCCAAATTTCCCCAATTCCTTTGTTCTTTTATTCATAAGGACCCTTCCCTTGCACTTCCTTGATGGTTTCTTTCACCAGACCACAGCACATCCTCCACTTTCTCCTCGCTACTCAGCAGAATAGTGCAGCTCTCTGCTTGATACTCATATTACCTCCTACTTTCTAATTTATTTATTGTTTATAAATAATTTACATTTACTAGCACTCTGCCCCCGGTTCCTTCTCCCCACTAGTGCTTTTATTAGCTAACTTGATCTCTGCTGGGATGACTCGCTGAAAGGTTCTGATGTAAATAAAAGGTCCTTTTTCTGCCAAAGAGAATGAAGGAGGGGGGAGAGAGGGTGGTTTAAAAATGTAGCTCCGTCTTTGTTTTTTAAACAAACCTGGTGAGAGGTAGTTGGCCTACCAGGCATTTGTTTGGGAAAGGAGACAGCACCATGCCTGTGATATTACAGTAGCCCATAACATTCAAGAAGCTCAACCTGTTTAGCTCAACAAAGAAAAAGCTGAGTGGTGACTTGCTCGTGGTTTACAGATACAGACTGGGGCAAGTGATGTTTTGATAATGGAGGGCTTTTCAGTGGCTGGACATTGAAGTTAAAAAGAAGCAAGGCGGACAGTTTTAACTGTGAGCAAAATTACCCGTCTGAACAGCTTAGCAGAAGCATTCTCCATTATTGGCAATTTGTAATTAAGACTGGATGCTTTTCTAGAAGACGTGCTATAGATTCAACAGAAATAAATTCAGGGAGATCCTCTGACATGGATTTATATATGAGCTCAGACTAGCTGATCACAGTGCTCACTTCTGACCTTGTAATTTATTCTCTGCTGTCATTCAACAGGCTGCAACTTCCTATTTTCAGGCAGGCCTGGAGAAGAATCCTAGAGAAGGTGCTTCCGGGAAGGGGCAGGGGGGACTTCTTATGATATATGATGCTGTTTTGTTAATCCTTGGAACACCAGCGTAGATCCCAATAGGAGGGCTAACCTTTCTGGCCGGGTCATTTTAGAACTGTGAAAAGTGATCGTGGCTGCTTTTTTTTTTTTTTTTTAACAGCATGTATTATGAAAATACTGCTAGTGCCTTTTACCTCCCACTAATGTTGTCCATGGCCTTCAATTAATGCATGTGAAAGAGAGTGGGGTCTTCCCCAGTGTTAATGCATGATGCACAAAATAAAACCAGCTTGCACTGAAACAATGGAAAAGGGTTAAAGTTCGGAGTTCCACCCTCAGAGTTACTTGGATATGCCACAGTGTCTGTGTCCACACGAGACACTTACTGCACAATAGCTTGTTACTACTGTGCAGTAGCACTGTGGGGCATGAACTGTGACAAGGTGCTACTGTGCAGTAGTAATGAGCTACTGTGCAGTCAGCATCACCACAAAGCCATGCGGGGAAGCTACTGCGCAATAGCTCTGGTTATTGCATGGTCATTTAGTACTTGGATATGCAAGTATTAAATGACTGCACAGTAAGTGCACAGTCAGTGTCTCATGTAGATGCAACCAGTGTCACAAACACAGTGTTGCTTTATACCCTGTATTTTCTAGTGCTGTTGCTGTTTGAAAGGTCCAGTAGCGCCTCTGACTGAATTTAATCATCTATGGCAGCGGTTCCCAAACTCGGACCCATTGCGCACCACCAATTTAAAACAATACATTCTTAAGTGCCACCAGCAAATTTTTCAGTTCAATCTTAAGTACCACCCGCAAATTTTTGTCATATAAAGTAATTAGTGTAAATCTGTACCACTGACAGGTTGTACCACTGTTGTGTGCATACCACAGATTGGGAACCACTGATCTATGGGATGATTTCTGTTGAAAAGATGAAACTATCCTATGGAAAATCTTAAATATCTTAACTAGAAAATATTCTGATTTTGTTCTAGTCTACCCTGCACTACAGTTCTGCCTGCAAAACTGAGGCTCTGCCACCACCTGATACTCAATAGAAGACACATGTAGGCACTTTCTGGGCATTTTGTCAGCTGCCATGTTCCCTTCAACAGCAATAGCAGATGTCTTTCCAGGAAGCTGTCTGTGTCCTGGTACCACAGCTGCTGAATGGAGCCATGCAAAGCTGCCATTAGAGGGCATGCACTCTAATGGCTTGGCTGTGGTGGCTGCTACCTGGCAGCAGCGCAGCATAAGTATGAACACGGCCTACATACTCTTCCTCATCCTCAGAAGAGGGACTTCTGCTAGTAATCAGGATTTGTATTTATGACTACTATATGCCAGCTTATTTTTCCCTATTTAAGTACATGGTATGAAAAATCAAGCTTCAGTAGGGTTTCCGTTCATTTTACTGGAAGATATGAATATTTAATAAGTGAAGGATCAAGTCTTTGAAGCCATGTCATTTGTGATGCCATCTCTAGCATAAGCAACAAAGAGGTCAAACCCAGAAGTGTGTGCATCTACAATCAGGAAACTCCAGCAGGAACTCTGATTGCCAGAACAAGCTTTTGCAGTGCTTGTCCTAGTCACTGGCACAGTGTCTCCACATAGCAATTTTAGGGCAACCGGGGGGGAGGGGGGACAGCCTAAATGCTTTTATTGTTATACCAAAGTGTACTGGTAGACTACTATTTCACCTGTAGTTCCCCACTGAAAGCAGGGACTTTTAAATGTGAGGCATTGCAAGGATGAAGTTGGAAGACTAACCAACCCAACCTAGTTGCCACTTTTCATCTTTGCTGGGAGTAAATCATTGCAGACTGCACCAATTCAGCTTGACCTTATCTAAATAGAGCTCTCGTCTCAGGTGCTATAACCAACTGATAGAACTAATGCTTGTAAAAGACTGGTAGCATGTGGAAGTACAGTGTTGTACATGAATAGCAAGCTCAGGATCCTCCAACCAATGGTTTTTGCAACGTCCTTTTACCCAGTGTGGATGGGAACCTATGTAGTTTCCTAATTTGAAATAAGGAGTTAAATTTTTTTTTAAAGATTTTGTTTTCATGTAGAGAAGCATAAAGTTAGAAGGAACCTCAAGGGCTGCCCCCTGCATATAAGCAGCATTTATGTTTTAATGATCACAATTGATGACAACAAAGAGAAACATGATATACAAGTAGAACTGAATCTAACAGATTTTTTTCCTAGTTTTTTTGCTCTAAGACCCTGAGTCTTAAAAACACTTTTGACACCTAATGAGTCAGTAAGATTGTCAAAGGATGTCTATTTCAGTAAGACTGGCTTCAGGTAAAAACTACTTCTATTGTATTCAGAGTCATTAATCAGTGAAAGAAGTCAGACCTCTACCATAAAAAAGACGTGTCTTAAGATCGAAAGGGGGAATATCCTCTTGACCTAGATGAGTTGTTAAAATGTAAGACACCACAACCCTTCAAATTTTGCTTAAAAAAAAAAATCAGACTCTGTAAATGGAAAGTGACTTTGAAAACGCTGGTATCGAATTAAGAACATATCTTAAAATTCAGTTCCATGGGCATGACAGTTTCTTAGTTATAAAAGTTGGACAGTTACAAAAATAGAGGCAAAAGATCACAGTAGTCTTAGAAATTGCATTGCTTTGGCTATCAAAATGAGTGTGTGATGTAGTCTAATTAGCCCCTTCTCTCAAAAATCAGAAGAATGATCATTGAAGAGCTCACTGTGCAACTTTGATGTTCATATCTGTGTGATCCATTCCATTGGGCGTAGGTGTAAGTCACCGTTTTGAACGCTCAGAAATTGATGTGATGGGAAAAACAAACCTACCGTACATTAAACCTAAATTAGCTTGTGCTCTCAAAGCTTTCAGGAATGCATACAGAGAGCTCTTGCAGTTCTGTTCATGCAGAGAAGGGGAGGGGGGAAGTAATTACCTTTCATCTTGATGCAAAACTCCCCCAATAGGCTTTCCAGTTCTACTTCAATGGTACACATGTTCTGTGTTGGAAAACAGAAGATTGACATCAGACCAACCCCCACTTCTGACTTTTAAAGGAGTATTTGGAAACTGTTGGCTAGGTAAAAATAAGTATTTTCAAATTATAATCAATATGTCAAGTGTGCCCTGGGGTAGACAGGTGTACAGCTCAGTGGATTTCAGGACAGCAAGGTTTGCTTTACTTCACAGCTGAATCTAGCCAAACATTCTTTTTTTTTGCACTGGAAGAAGGGTATAAACTGGTTACTTTTCTTCTCTCTTGCTCCATCGAGGACATGTACCAAAGTGACTCTTAACTTGTTTTTTATATTTCAAAATATATGGAATACAGCATGAAAGTGGCTGTATGGAGAGATGGGCACTGTGGACACTACCAAATGCTTTTTCTATATCAGAGGAGATTGCAATGGCCTACAAGCTGTTATAGCTGTAATGCTACTAAAACCTTTTCCATATCACCTTCCTGTTAATGAAATACATTTGACCATAATGAATAAGACCAGAAAAGATATAGCAGATGGCTTTACATTAATGGGTTTCCAGCTAGTGGGGACTAAAATGTACTGTTCGGTTACTGAAAGCTATTAAGACTCAGTTGGAATACAGGTGCATTCAGGATAGATTTAGGCTTTTTTTCTGCCCAGTGGCCCCAGTGTACATGTTTAGATAGTGATATTGGTATTGGTATGCTGCAACATAAATGTCATTTAGAGCACTGTGACTACTTCATTCGTTCTGATCTACAGTGTAAAGCATGTATTTACAGTTCTCCAAATGTCCCAGAGAATTGGATGGGCCTGTTTTTCATTTGCTTCTGTTCAGTCACATTTTACAAAACAGAAAGTAAATTATCTGACCTATAGACACCACTTGGAAGTCCTTATTCAGTCAAAATTCCCATAAAAACAATAACAATGCACCTGAGGGAATTCTGTGTCGGCCTGGGCCAAACAGGTCAGCACCTACCTCTGTGTACTCCTTGTAACTTCTGTTGATTTCAGACAGACTCTCTCGAGCTGCTTTGCTGGCAGGAGACATTGCAAATGCTTGCTTCATTTTGCTGGCACCATCACAGAGTCGTCTTTGGATACAATAGGCTTCATACAGCTCATCCACCTGGTAAGGGAAATGAACGTGGTTTAAACAAAACAAAAAGGGCTGGGGGGGAGGGGATCCAAAGAAACCATCAAATCATTTATTTTATTAACAGAAGCTGAAATGAAGATGACCCATGTATTTTATCCCAGAAACACTAATGGGGTAAACAGTTCTATTTTTGTGTATATATATGTTGCATGATAATGAAGTTTCCTCTATAATCTTATTATGGCAACAACAGAGACATTTAGCAGTTCTTACCTTCGTTCTTCACACCTCTAGCCAGTTTCTTGGTTTGTCTGGGATTCATAGTATTCTCTAAAGCTCTTTCAAAGTAAATATAAAGTTTCCAAAAGATCTTGGCTTTGACATCCCTGGATGACTAATGTCATAGTGAAATACTGTCTTCCCCACAAAGTACAGTCTTCCCCACAATGTACCACTAGACTGCAGTGGAGGAGCTCTAGTTAAAAGTTGTGTCCCTGTTTCTAAATGGAAGTGTGACCCAAATGACAGCACCAATAGCATTTTCAATGATGTGAACACTAAGATGTGAACTGGGAGCATTATACCGTATAACATTGCTTCCACTGTCGTTTGTATGAGTGGTTCTCAGTACTGATCAGTCACCTTCTAAAAATCACGTCCCTTCAGTGTCACAGATAGGTACCCAAAAATCACTAATTGCTTTTGGAAATCTTGGTCCAAGTCACTGCCATTGCTGGTTAGGCTTGGACTATAACCTAGCTGAAAAAAGCTCTGTATCCTAATAGTAATTATTTGTGTTTATTCTGCACTCCAATTTATTCGATCTTTTACAGCCGTGCACTGTAAGCACACATTTATTATTGCGCTGCTGTTTTCTGGGACCTTACAGTAACGCAACTTTCCCTTTTGTGTGTTCAAACAGCCTCCTAATTTGGTGGTCATTTCATTTTAAGAGCTGCAGATTTAACTTCAGCAGAAGAAAATGAAAGAGTGCTGTCACATTTCCCATTGATGCAGGACAATGTTCAGTTTTTACCTAGACCAGAAGCTCTCAACTGGGGCATTGTTGCATCTATACCTTTTCAGGGATGCCATGGTGCAGGGACTGCCAGTGCAGCGGCCAGGTGGAACTGCACCTCGTACACAGCCAGATGGAGGAGCACATGCTCCTGCTTCATCCCTATGCAGTGTCTCCTGGCAAGTGGAACTGTCCCGTGCCCCTCTGTTTCTGGAAAGAGTGTTGAGGGTAGGGGCAGACCCAGAAGGCTGTGGTAAAAGCAGGCGTTCCTGCTACAGTTTATCCAGTCTGGCTTTGCACAAGGCAAACGGGGCAGTCCCACCACCAACACGGCTGTGGCAACAGCAACACCCCAGTTGAGAAGAACACAAGCAAGCGGAGGCAGCATGACTCTGGTTCTCACCCAGGGTGTCTCCAAATTAAAAAAAAAAAAAAAAAAAAGTTATAGAGGGGTGCCCTAAATCTGAAAAGGTTAATCTGAAAATGTTGAGAACCACTGACCTAGGTTAAGATGCTTTTGTTTTATCCTTTACTATGTGGTGACTTAAATGCTGATTGATCCGGAGTGGATTTTTCAGCAAAAGTGATCTCAATTAAAATGTGCATTAGCCTGGCTTCATGTACTGACTCTGTCACTGTAGTATGTGTCTACAGTAGCAATTTGTCTGACTCAGAATCACAGATCTGAAAAGCCCCAAATTCAGGCATGTCCAGCTTTATCTCTCATGTAAATATTGTGGCTTGTTTATAGGGAGACTGGGAATGATCCCACCTCATCCCACTGTGGCAGCTTCAGAAATTTTTTATAAGGCTGCTTAGGATTCATAATGGCTATTGTAATGCATCTGAAGAACCTCCAATTAATAGAGGAGACAGTCTCCAAGTGGACTACTTCAACAAAGAGGGATGGAAGCAAAAGTAACCTTATTAGCACTTGAGAATTACAAAGCAAACCTTTCTGACAATCAAGTCCCCTACACTTAATCTTTTCAGCCAGCAGCCCTCCAGTATCCATTCTGAAGAGCTGCTATAAATGTCACTTGCTGTTTGCTTCTCCAGTCAGGGTGAGGCATGGGTGGATCTGCATGTGTGAGTATGGTTAAGACCAATATTTCTGCTAGTGCAAAATCTACCACCTATACTTCCTGTTTTCTTGCTTTATTTCCTGTACAAAATGATAACTCAGTAACAGGGTGTTGCTGTTAACAGAAGACAGCACACTTTGTCCTTGGGGTGAAAGATTGTGTTGTGTCTAGCTATTTTGAAACAGAAGAGTTTGATGTTGTAAACGTGTCTTTTACAATGTTATATTTAGTTGTCACTGTCTGTTATGGAGCAGTAAACTAACACAAGAGAAGGCTGAGAGGGGACCTGGTGGCTGTCTACAAACTTACCGGGGGGACCAGTGGGGAATGGGAGAAACCCTGTTTCCCTGAGCACCTCCTGGAGTAACAAGGAATAATGGCCATAAGTTGTTTGAGAGTAGGTTCAGGCTGGACATTAGAAGGCACTACTTCATTGTCAGGGCGGCTAGGATCTGGAACCACCATCCAAGGGAAGTGGTGCTGGCTCCTACCCTGGGGGTCTTTAAGAGGAGGCTTGATGATTACCTGGCTGGGGTCATATAAGCCCAGTTTTCTCTCCTGCCCAGGGCAGGGGGTCGGACTTGATGATCTACTTAGGTCCCTTCTGACCCTACATCTATGACTATGAATCTATGAACACTGTGCAAGTAAACTGTTCCTCTTACGTTTAATGCCTCTTTTTATTTCTATTATAAACACAAAAATTGCTAGCTCTGAACAGGATGGAGTGGGATGGACTTGAATAGAAAATTGTGCTTCAGTCTGTAATTTGGGGGTGCAGGTTACTAGCAAGGAAATGCTTGGTTTTGGGGGGAGAGCTTCAGTCTATTTCCTGACTATTTTTTTCACAGTGTGAGGATGAGAACAATCAAATGAGAGTGTTTGAAATGCCTTGTTATACCTGAGTGTAAGCAGCACATGTGGTTTTTAAGTAAGTCTGAATAGAAATTTATCCATCATATGAATTCATTAATTTGTCAAATTGGAGGGGAAATATAACTGATAGCTGTCAGATTTTGTAGGTAAAAATTAACAACTTAACTGTGCAAGTGTCTTTTTATCTATACCATAGAAATTAATGTTTTAAGATACTGGTTTTCCATCATGGGCCTGACTTCATATTCCTGGACAGCCATTGTCAGTTGCATGTTTGCTGTGCATGTAGAACTGGTAGATCACAGAGATTTTTATAGCTTTTTAAAACCTCTTCTTTTCCTCCGACTCCTGTCACTGCAGAGCTTAAACTGTGTTTAGGAGAAGCTTAGGCAAGGAAGTCTGTCTGGATTAGAAAGTCTAATAGTAACCAAAGGTTGTTTTCTTAATAACATTAAAAGCAGATGCAAATGAAAGATGATAGGACTGTTTATTACCTGACTAATGTGGAACTCCAATCTTCTCATATATCTTTCAATTGCTTTGATTTGCTGAAAAAAATGGGAATTGAAACATTTTTAGATGAGTCATCTGATTGCATTTTGTATCGATTTTGACTGAAATCTTCTCTTTAATTTTTCCCTAAAATGCAAAGCATTTCAGAAAGATGTTTCCCCATAAATGAAAAGTGAGATGCTTCATCTTATTATCATTATATGTTTACTCAAAAGTAGGGATAATTTTACCCCCCTCCAAAATTCAAAAACCCATTCTCATCCTTTCCAGATTTTTTTCTGGTTTACCAGTCAATTGGAAATGGATTTTTTTGTGTGTGAGAGAAATGTATTGTTATATTTAAAAATTTCCAATTTTTTTTCTGTAAAAAATTGGGGTTTACCATAATATTTTTTGAAACACTGGCCATTGTTGGCTTTAATTCTTTCATGGAAAATCCCAAATATTTTCATAAGACTATTGGGAGAAAAATAACATTGTTTCAAGGTTTTTGTGGAGCTTGAAGGAACTGTATTTTGCATTTGATCATGCCTGTACAGAACAGAGACACTCTGAGGATTCGGTGTACCATTGTGTCATAGGGCACACACACCTATGCTGAAGTGTTCTATTAATTATTTTGGCTCTTTCTTGATTAGAGAGATTGTGTCAGATAGCCTTTCCAGACTCTAGATCTGGCTTGATGGCCAGGGTTGAGGCAGAGTGAGGTTGTTTGTTCTGACCTCCTACACAGGTCTTGGGTGTAATGTGGGGGTTCTGTGTAATCTGATAAAGAAGCTTATTGATGTTACTAGGACTTGTTGACTGACTCCTCAGGGTTTGATCCCCTCCCACTGAAGCCATGACAAGTTGCCCTGGCCTGCTGACCTGTAAGTATCTGGAAGAAGAAAGGCTGATTGCAAGCAGCCAGCATGGATTTAGGAAAAACAAATAGTGTCAATCAAACCCGATTTTCTTTAATAAAGTAACTACTTGGGTGGATGGAGGAAATGCTGTGGATAGAGCATATCTGGACTTCAGCAATGCTTTTGACAGAGTCCTACACAATGTTCTCATAAACAAATTTGGAGAAATATGGGCTGGATAAAGCTACAAGGTGGATAGATAACTGGCTTGATAGCTGCAAGCAAAGGGTAATTATTAACAGGTCAATATCAGAATGGCAGGAGATTTCAAATGAAGTCCCCAGGGGTCTATCCTGGCCCCAGTTCTGGTCAATGCGTTTATTAATTATATGAATGCTAGCATAGAAAGTTTCTTGAGCAAGTTTGTAGATGACATGAAACTAGGAAGGATTGTGAATACGTTGGAGGATGTGAGCATAGTTCAGAAGGATCTTGACAGGTTGGAAAGCTGCGCTAGTAATAATGGGATGAAGTTCAATGTGGACAACTGCAAAGTGGAGTAATGAGGAGTAATCATAAGTAGGGCTGTGTGAAGCTTTGGTCACCAATTGGATTCAGAGGAGATTCAGCCTGATTTGGCAGCTTAATCTCCAAATCTGAATTGAATCAAGAGACCCATTAATCTCTCCAAATCAAATCGGAACCCTCCAAATCAATTTGGAGAGATTGAATGATTCAGCTATAGACACAGCTTTATACTTTTTTTTTCTATGTACCTCGAGGTACCAGGCACGGCTTGTGAATGCTGATATGGTGGGGTGGATGAAGCATCCCACAGGAGTGTCGGGGGAGTGGAGGGAGGGTCCCTTACACACTTAGCAGTGGCCCTGTAAGTGGACCAGAAGTACTTGTGGTCTACTTCCGGGTCCGCTGCAGAGCACACGGGACCCCCTGGCTCAGCGACTGGTGCCCTGTGTCTGGGGGGGCACCCGGGGTCCTCTTGTGGCTGATTGCTGAGCTGGGGGGGCTGGGGACCCTCCCATGCTCCCATGAGATGCTCCATCCACCCCACCATCTCAGAGTACATGAGCTGCACCTGGTACCTTGAGGTATGTAGAAAAAAAACATATAAAGCCATGTCTATGGCAAAATCACTGATTCTCTGAATCAGAATCAAATCTTCAGATTCAGCCCAATTGAATCAGGACAGTGACCTAAATCAGCAAGTTGAATCACTGTCTCCCAGATCGGGCCGTATCTGAATCGAATACTGCCCGCTTCACACCCCTAATCAAAAGCATAAATACAAAATGAGAGACATCTAGCTGGGCTGGGGCACACACTTGCATGCACATGGGCATTCAGCCCCCAACCCCAGCCTTGGATTAACTCCAAGAGGCTCCGAGATCTACCAGTGGATTGAGATCCACTGGTTGGTGACCACTGTCCTAGAGGCACCAGATACTGGCTGGAGATTTTGACTGGGGTGTGCCAGTGCTAAAACCAAAGAGGAGGTTACTTGCTAGAGGGTCTTGCCCTCCTGCGCAGGGTCAGATTGATCAGCAGGAATACTGGTTTTCTCTGATAAAAAAAAATCCCCAATTTTCAGATTTAAAAAAGTAACCCCAAATCCACATTTTTCTAGCTAGCTAGATATAGATATAGATATAGTGCTGTTTCATTTTAATCATGGGAAAATGTGGATTTGGGGTTACTTTTTTTTATCTGAAAATTGGTGATTCTTTTATCAGAGAGAACTAGGAGCCCTGCTGATCATCATATTTAGGGGCAGGAAGGAATTTTACCCCATGGTTAAATTGGTATGGACCGTGGGGGTTTTTGCCTTCCTCTGTAATGGGGAGCCTGGTCCTCTACCTGGCACCTCTCGAACACATACAGTGACAACATTTTATAGAAGCAGGACACTGGCTGCTGTAGTTCTCCTGCTTTACCTGTGGCAGGTTAGGGTGTTAGGTCTATGTTTTGTCAGGGCTGAGGGCAGTCTGAGTTAGAGCTTAGATCATGGTTGTATGGCATGGTTTGGACAGGGATGATCTTGCCTTAGCAGGGGGTTGGACAAGATGACTTCTGGAGGTCCCTTCCCTTCCAGCCCGGCTTCTCTATGACTCTGTGACCTCCTCTCCCCCTCAGAACTTTGATTGAATTAAGGATTCAAGCCAGCTGTGTCCACATTAGAGTACGTAGCATTTTTAAATGTAATGTTTTCATTGTGGCACCAATGCCCAGGATGGTAACGTACCTTATCTAGATCATACAGCACTCCCTGCAATAAAGAAAATTGAGATAATTAACTTCAGCATCACATTATTGAATACTGTTCTGTCAATGTTTTAGACCAGTTATATTTCACTAGCTGGAATTCAGAACATGAGCGCAGATGGGAGCTCACTATTAGGAGTCCACAGAGCTGTATGAAAGGCCAGCTTTCTCTATCCCTCTCCCCTGTCTCTTTGATACCTGGAAAAGGTTATCCTTCATCTGCATGATTAGTAAATAACACTTAATTTTTCTGAATTGTGGGATAACACATACCAGGCGGGAGTTTCTTTTCATGTCTTTTAACTGAGTAGTCAACTTATCCAGCTCTGTCTGGTGAACTTCCAGATACTCACTGCAAATACAAACCAGAAAGAGAATCATGAGCTCTAGCGCATTCCAGCAGAGAGTAATTGCTGACCTCTGAAAGAGGAAGATTTGTGCAACAAATGAATGTTCTTGATATCAGCTGGTTTAACACACTTATAAGCAGGAAAACACATTCATATGGTCTTGAATATAAGAATGTATCTCCCTAGTACTTCAAATGTGGAACCCCAAGTCGCCATACCATAAAACCAGACAATAGGAGCTGCTGTTGGATAACAGGTTAATTTTTTCAAATGCACTGAACTGCTGGCTTTTGAGTGAACTAATCTGCCATTTAGTTTGTGCGCTGCCTCTAATCACTGCTTTTGTACTGCAGAGGTATTGCTATCTTCTGTGAGGCTCTCTTGTGTTACATCATGGTACCCATGAGGCAAATGTAGAGCAAAAAATATAAGAAGAAATCCTAGCCGTGTTAGAGTGGCAGTTTTGCCACTGACTTTACTGGAGTCAGGATTTTACTACAAGTGTTCTTGTTTTCCATATGAGAGCGGGTTTAATGCTCAAGAGCAGAAGCAAGTTGTTTGATTTACTTGCATATGAGTGAGGATTTCTGCTCCCAAGATGCACTTTTTAAACCCAAAGTAGTAAAGAGAGTGTCAGCATCCACAGTAATAAAAGCTCTTACTCCAGTCCATTCTTTAAGGCCCTGTAGACCTCTTCCATCCTTTTTGGCTGGGGCTCTTTGGGCATGCTGCTGTTCTTATGTCCCAAGTTATGCATTTTCTTCGCCTTTGCTTGGGGCTTCTTGAGCGCAGAGGAATTTTCAATGAAGGAATTACATCTGCAAAATGAACATTAAAAAAACCCAAAACAATAAAACAGCCAGCTGTAAGTTGGGATGTTCTCAAAGGACTGTAATATCCTGAGGGAATTGTTCTGACAGTCTTCTGGCTGAAAGCAATCTGCTTATATGTCTGCCTGTTGGAGGACTGTGCTTGTTTACAGATTAATAGGTCTGAGCAGTTCTGTACACAAGCTACCAGTGTTTGATGTGCCAGTCACTGAGACATTAATAAACACTCCCTTAAGCCTGAGGCTAGCCTCTGTCAGACACCCCTGTACATCTTATACCATGCTTTTCTCATCTGACACTGCCCAGGAAAACAGCAACAGGTCAGGTGATGGAAACAAGGGTATTTTTAGTCATATAAAACTATGCGCTCCAGAATACTAAATTACATTGTTTTACATTATGCGTTTATATAGTGTCTGGTACAGTGGTGCTCTGATCCCAGTCCCAGCATCCAGAAACCAATGTATTGCAAATAATAATTTTGCTATGTTTTTATAAATCATTTTTTCTCCCTCAAATAAAGGTTTGACTGGAGAAAACTGCCCCAGAATTGTTGTTTCCTGGTTGATTGACTTCCTAGCACTTAGATTTTTACATATGCTCCGGGGTGGGGATGGTGCTTTAATTAGAGCAGGTCACGGGAGCTGCTCTAATTAAAGCACCCAGTGTCTTGCGTATTCAGTGTTCCATGCTTCAACATGGCAGTGGGGGTGCTTGTTTGATGAGCTTTAGTTAAAGCATCCCTGACGCCACGTTAAAGCATGGGAACGCTGAATACATGTGATGCCAAGGCTGTCAGAGCATGCTAGTGTGACGGGCTAGTGTGACGGGGTTTTGAAGGGGCAAAAGATAATTGGAGGACTTGGGATTCCCTTTCCACACCAATCAGGCCCCAGAGACTCCCCCCCTCCCACCCCCCCATGTCCCAGTTGGCTCCTTAGGTCACCTGGGGTGGGATAAAAGGGGCAGCGTGGGCTGACTTAGGGAAGAGACCAGTGAGAGACAAGAAGGAAGGAGCTTCACAGAGCTGGCAAGAGCTGAGTCAGCGGGGCAGGAGCAGCGCCCTGGAAGAGCCTGAAAGACCCTCAGCAGTGCCACGTGCGACCAGCAGGAGAGGCTCTCCACCGGGCTCTAGGATCCTCTACGAGAGGCTGCAGTCAGCAGGAGAGGCTTGCCCCGCTGTAGCAAGGATCTAAGCAGAGAGTCCCTACACTTCCCACAATGCTTGTGCACCTGCTTTGATCCCTTCAATTGGAAAGGGGGTACCTGTTGGAGCACCACCTGGGTTACACTAATTAGCACACTCCAGCAGACTCAACTGCATCTGCTTCAACATATTTTAATTGCTGCATGTTAGAGCAGGCATTGGGCACATGTATAGGTGCCTTTGGATTTTACATAACTTAACTCAAATGTACTTATTCGATCCAAAAGAAGTTAGGAACTGGTTGTCACAATGAAAGTCTCATTCAAAGCCCAAACCACACTTTAGCAGTTGCAGGCAAAAGTCCAGGGTAAGGAGAGATTTTGGGGCCAAATCTGCTTTATTACTGGTATCAATTTGCAATAGCTCCATGGCTTTGACTTGATAGCAGTTTAACTGAAAGAAAGGTGTCTTTTTGCCTTTTATATGATACTGAATTAGAGATGTGGAAACTCTCTCTTCTCTGGACAGTCTGCATATTGAAAAGATTACATGAATATAACGAATTAAAACCTATTCTTTAAGATGTCAGCAAAACTTTTCTGAGGTTGAGGCTAGGAAGAGAATATTAATAGGGCTCATGATAAATCAAGGCATATAGCAGCTCACAGATCTTGGCTGCACAGAGAATAAGAAAAGATTTCAGACCTATGCCACACCAGATTCACCTCTGAACAGCAGAAAGCAAATCCTCCTTTTGTCCCAAGCTCCAAAGATTTCCCTCAGTCAATACTTGCCTAGAGCGTCTTTCTTGCAGACCACTGAAGCCAGCAAAGGACTGACTTCTAATGATCCCATTGGGGCCTCCAGGGGATAATGACTGCGATCCTACTGACATGATTTCTGGGAGCCTGGAAGATATTCCTGTAAGATAATAGCAAAAGAAAGTCAGTGACAATGGTGACTTACAGGCAGCAACTGAAAGGCATTCATCAGAAGTAATAAAAAGCAAAAGGATTCCCACAAGGTGATGTGAGTCATGGGATGATTAGATGTTTACAAGCCTAGCTCTCTATTTCAAGTCTGTTTAGATCAACTGCTCAGTTTTCTGAGCAAGAACAAGAATGCCTGCAAAGCCATCCCTCTCCTGTTCTCATGGAAAATAGAAAAGATTGCTTAGCAGTTGATTTCTTCATACTACTAAACAATACTCTCAGGCCAGAAATCTTCCCGTTTGTACTTCTGGACATTTTTGCCTTGAATTCCAGGATTACATTATTAAAAAGCTCCAAAGCAACTCATTCAAAAATTAAATTGTAAGGGAGGGAAATGAGCTAATGAGAGAAGCATAGCCTAAGTGTCATAGCACTAGATTAGAAAGCCATAGTCTTCTGCTCCTAACTCTGATATAGATTTCTCCAGTGACTTTAAAGATATCTCCCTCTCCCAGCTTTGCTCGTTTCTCCATCTGTAAAATGGGAATATAAGCTTACTGTCTCTCGGGGATGCCATGAGGCTTGATTAATGTATATACAAAGAGCTAAGTAGTAAGTAGTGCTAACAGGAAAATGATGAAGGTTCATTCAAATTCAAGGTCATAAACATGTTCTCTCATCTTTTTTCACCTTCTAGATATCTGCTACTTACTGCTGGGGAATGAGTTGGGGGAGACAGAAAAGAGGTTGTAGATGCATGCGCAGCAGTTTTTTGATGTGAAGGGAAAGGGATGCTCTGTGCATTTATAAGGAAGGGCAAGTGAAGTCCAAGCAGCATATGATCCACATTTCATGTACTTAAGGGGACTCCTCAGCAATGATGTAAGAGACTTTCTGTGGCAGTTCTTCAAACCATCCCAGCTGTTTTCAGTGGAAGAAAGCTGAATATACCACTCAGAAGCCTAAGTTAAATGAGCTACAGATGGTTCAGTTCATTTTCCTAGTGAATAGTTACCCCCATAAAAAAATATCATTGTAACTGGCAAACTCAGCAGACCTACAAGCACTGAATGGACAAGGAGAACGATTAAACCAGTTTCTGACCCTTAGAGATGCCCAACAACATTGAAGCACAAGAGCACGGTTCACCCGACATCATTATCAGGGAGGTGATCTAGGGCCATTAATATGCACTAAATGCATTTATTAAAAATAAACAATGCAGCTATGGAGTAGTTGTATCCTTAATGTACTTCAAGTTCACTGGGTGAAGTAAGCTAATTATATTTTTAAATTGTTACCTGCAAGTCTGTTCTAATTTGCAGTGTAGTTGTACAATAGCTAAAAAGTCTTTAAAGAGGTTGTTAAATGTCGTAGCTTCTGGTGATGCTTCAGTTTCAGTGACAATTCTATTCAGTGAGAAGAGATGCTTTTAAAAATGTTTTTACAGTTCTGCCAAATATATTTCTATCCCCAAAATTGTTACCGCTATTGGTAGCCTGCAAACTTGTGTGCGATCCAACCACAGTAGCACTAACCTATGTGCCTCAAGGCTAAGTTCCCACACTTACAGACAACCCACAGGAGAAGCCAGCCTGGCTTTCTGTCATGTTGCCCTTGTGATTACCTCAGGGAGTGTCTTGGTTTAATTTCTGTCATAACTTCTAGGTAATTATGATCTGTTATAAAAAGGTTTAAGCAGCTCTGAATGAATCTTGTATGCCTTTTGTCTGAAAGGGAGAGCCAGAAGCCTTCTGCCTTACAATGGAAAAAATACTCTTTGTAATGCACAGTATGTCCCCTTGATAGGCAGATATATATGAGGCATTATGCTCATTACAGTTCATCAGCCAAATTTCCAAATGTGTGCAAGGAATATGCATGAACAAAAATTAATAGTGTTTAAGTGCAACATCCTAGGAATGCTAAACTTGCAATACTTTGTGCCAGGCCTTCTCTCAAGCTGTAGTGCTTCTATGGATGCCTTCCGTTCAGCTGTTACATAGCTATAAAATCTGCATAAAATCTTTTATCGGTAACATTTCCTAAGGCCTGTGGCATGCTGCTATTAAGCTCAGATGTAAGTAATGGTAAGAATTGATTTTTGAAAAATATTATGCTGGCTTCAGTGTATTCCATGCATAGCTGTTGAGACTAGCATTACATCAGAGCATCTGAGGCCAAAATCTTTTTAGGTTAGGACCCAATTTTTCAAGGCACTGAGAACCTCCTCTGCATTACTGTTTGTCAGCTTTGACTTCATGAGACACAGTATCTGGCAGCAACTCCTCAGCACCATACAGGATAGAGCATTCATGTGTACCACTGCTTACAGTCTGGGTCAAACCATTCAAATTCAGCTGAAAAACAAATACTTAAACAAAATAGGAACCATCAGATTCCAGGAAGTTTTCTCTATTTTCTCAAATGACCTTAAAATGTGTGTGTCATACTCCAATTTGCATTGTTTCAAAAACAGGCCCAGAATGCTAAGAAGAAGAAAATCACTAATAATTGTTCAACGTTTGCCTAGTTGACATGATGATTAATGCATTCCCGGATAGTTTGTAGAGATGTTGTGAAGGTAAAACTAAACAGCAGTGACAGTTATATAAGGTTCATCCATAGTAACATCAAATGTTCTGCAGGCAAATACATGGAATGCAAACAAACTTTAATCATGATGGCTTTGGCTGCATATGGTCAGTTGCTTCAAATTCAAAACTCCTTTCAATGGACTCCAGAATAATACTAAACCATATATTCTCACATATTCCAGGGTGTTTATATAACACACACCTTATTTTTGAAAGGGAAAATGAAGAAAAGAAGATCTTTCCTTGCAGTAAGTAATTGAGTACCAGCAGCTAGGGAGCTGCTCCGCATTGATCCCAGCAGATTTTACTTTGGGTTTCACCCAGTAAGCAGCAGAAACTGCTCTTACTGTATTTCTTGCATCTAATGCACGCTCCAATTTCCAGCAGCTATTTTTCAGGGAAAAGGTTGTATGCAGGAAAATATAACATTCTAACATGTCCTTGTTAAACATATGAATCAGTAAGATTCTTATAAAATCACACCTTATATTACATATGTATTTGTCTTAATCAAAACACTTTGTGTTTGCGTGCAAACTTGTATGCATTTAAAACATTCACTCACACACAAAAGTTTTCTGCTTTTATCAGTAAATGGGAAATTTAAAGAAAAATTGCTTTCAAAGAGTGTTTTTAAAAAAATGTTTTTGTTATAAATATTTCAATAAACTCTACTCCTAATATTTTATGCTGCTTTATTAGCTACTCATAAAATCAACCCAAAGTGCAGAGCAAATGAAATGGATGGGGTTTTTTTATACTAAGACCTCTTTTGGTCTACTTACTGGGCTGGCAGTTAGAGAAAATGTTTTATTTCTGGATAGATAAAATTAGAAATGGAAGCAACTAAGAGCCAATGAACATAGAACACCACAATTCCATTAATTTAGTCAATTTTCAGGACAAATTTGCATTTTAAGATGAAACCTCTGTATCATCAGTCTATACTAATATACACTGAGATAATATCTGACACCTCCTTTTTTATCATTTATGATGCTCCCATTTTTTTAAGGGTATGAGGGGGGAATTCTTTTCTTCCTAGCATCTGAGCTTCAAATGCAAGCCTTTGACTGACACTGTTAAACAGATAGGTTTTTTTTTCTCTGATTAACTCAGACTACCTTACTGTTGCAAAATCAAATTAGATTTCAGTGTTATACTTGCAGGGCTGTGTTTTCTTAATCTGATCAATCCTTCACATATAAATGATGCCCAAAGCTCAAATACTGCCAAGACTGCCTATATACTCATACATAGTCCCTTAGCAGCTAATAGCAGCCACTTAGCTTAGGTGTATTTAGACAGTTGTTGTAGATAGGTTGCATATCAGTTGATTGCTTTGGATTTTTAGGATTAACAAGTATATATTGGATAATTGGCATTCATTACATAATTGTTTAAAAAACACTCCCAAACTAATCTTTTCTAGACTGACTTATATACAGTAAATGTGTTAAATCAGTTGTTGGTATTTGCTTAGCAGACAATAACTTTCTTTACTCAGGCTATGTCTAGACTTAATAAGACTGCCATTTGCTGTTTACGTGTCAATCATGTAATAGCAAATTTTAAGGCATGTAAACGAAGACGCATAAAGCTGCAGCTTCTGACGGTCTTTGGATCTCTGGTGAGGGGAAGTTTTGTGACTGCCCGGTATTTAAATTCCTGTAAGTTTAACATTTAGGTTAGGTGATGGAAGGCCAGGAGCTTTCTGTTCCCATTTTAAGCCTATGGGAGTTTTGTCTCTTCAAAGGAACTAAAAGCATGTCCCAAAAAGTACAGTTCTGAAAGGACAATGAAACCTCTGGAAACAGGGGGACTAATTGGGTAGAGAAAACATACAAGGACAATTAACCAGTAAATTCTCTCGTCATATTTGGTCAATTTAAACCACATTTGTGATTATGGATAGTACTGGAACCTGCACACCTTCCTTAAAACAATTGCTATAAAGCCCAGCCCTCAGGCCTTGGACAAATCTATGGACTTATGTGGAATCCCGTGGGGACAAACATTTATCAGAAGCAGAAATGTAATTAGGCAGTTCTATACCCTAGGTGGCAGCAGCACATGGGACAGCAGCTGAGCCAGCTGCCAGCAGCAGATATTTTTGTGCCCCCCGGCCCAAATCACTGCCAGGGTTGGTGCTGTCCCTCTCCTTAATTATGCTGCTGATTGGAAGAAACCCTAAGGGGATTCAATTTATTTTCTAACGTGATGTTTGAGTTCCTAATGCCACATTTTAATAGTTACCTGATATGCTACTAATATAGTTTAGATACAAGATGCATTTCCTTGCCTTTATATACAGCATATTTTGACAGTAGAATTAATTCTAAATGCTGTTGAAGTTTATGGATTCTGTAATGGCTATAGATCATTTCATGCCCTTAAATTACTGGCATTTGAGCGTAAAACAATGATCTTAATGTTAATATTAACATTCACCCTGGATGGGCATAATTAACATAATTAGTATTGCCTACACTGATTGTGCAGCAGTGATACAATTTGTAGATCAGCACTGTGTGAACACAAAGGGAAATTGGAGTAGTATTCCTTTTTTCCCTTTCAGTGACAGCTTAGGGTAGGAAACTGCAGATAATTGACAATGTTTCTTTCCCTAGGGGAAATCAAATCTCCATCTCTCCTTTCATTCTGGGAACAGAGATGAAGCAATGGGGTCTAAGCTAATTAGAAGAGAAGGGCTTGGAGGGTATATTATCTCTCCTTTTCAGCTCCTTTTGCGATCATTATGAATAGGGTTTCATCTTCTAAAAAGCCAAAATATTTGACAACTAGCCTTTACTTAGGCCTAGATAAATAGTGGGGAATAGCTATAAACGTGTTCACTCCATCTGACCCATGATACAATCCGACTATATTTGTACCCTTTTCTTTTTGCTTTCTGCATGACCTATTTCAATGACTGTTGTTGTTTTGTGCAGCCACGTTTTAAGGGAGGAGCCCTACCCTTGGCTGTATGTTGGCACCCTTTAAGTAGCACCAGGGGTATGTTATAAACCCTGTTTGCCTGCCAATTACTACTGTACTGCTAGACTGTGAACAGACAGGGGGGGTGTACAGTACAGCCATTTGCCTCACCAGGTCTGTGTTCACATGGCTTAATTTAAGCTGCAAGAACATAGATGGGGAGCAACATGTGTAGCCATTAGTTGGGTGCTAGAAGCTGTGCAAGGAACCCGGAATAAGTAACTCAGGGTGGGAGGTGAGGTGAGGTGGGTGGGATTAAGGGACCCCAGCTGGTCTGGTGTGGGTTGGCAAGATTGGGTGGAGGCTCATGAGTCTTTGATGGGGGGACGAGGGGTTGGTGAATCCATAAGGGGGAATTGTCCATCTGGGGAAGGGAAGACTGGGGAACTAAAAATAGCCCAATTAGGGTCAGGAGACGGGGGTTGGTGTTTCCCCAGCCCTGGGGCTGTTCTCCAAACATGTGTAGGCATTCAGTAGATTGGGTTCACCTTCTCAGGTGAACCAACTTAGATTGGGTCAACCATTTTTTTCCATATTTAACACTTCTGAGAACCTGAACAGATGAGCATTTAGATCAACCTGACCGTAGGTTGATCTAAATGTAACAGCTATACATTACATGTACCCATGAGGCAGGCAAAATCAATACCTAGGGATAATCCCTGGAGCCCAGCTATTTTTAAAAGTAGAAATAGAACATAAGACTGATATTTTTCTTCAAAATATAATAGTATATTTTATTATTTTCACCAAATGTAGAAGCAAAAAAGATCTTAAAGACCATATTTCTTTAAAACAATCTTGAAGCTTCTGAGATTTTGTTAGAGGCAAGGAATTTTGGGTGATGTCTTTTATTAGACCAACTGTGTAGCTGGGATAAAATTAGACAAGCTTTTGAATGCAAGGCATTCAGATTTTGTTTACATTGTGACTTGCTTACTAATAATTTTATGATTTGCTTGTGATATATCCAGCAGCCCCTGTTAGCATTAGGGTACAGTTGTCCTAGGAACTGTATAATCTGTATATAGGAAGAGAAAGTCTCTGTACCAAGAAATACTTTGACTGTAGAAAGATGTCTGTTGCCCTACATCCAATTAAAGTTTTATGATGATGCATAGCATGGCATAGAAGACACTCTCTCCAGGACAGACTAGGGGAGTTCACTAGAATGATTAACCGTGTTTAAAATAATCCCAGAACAAGAATAAATTGGTTCTATTTGCATGCTAAAAACTGCTCTTAGTGGACAACTTGATAAAAAGGTTTCAGAGGAATGAATTGGTGTCTCCCTCTTGACTATAATGAATCAAAAGGCTCTGCTCTGCTTCATTTATGCTGATGCTTATGGTCTGGCTAATTTGCAACATTCAAAATGTAAAATTCCATGCCATAAAACTCTTCTTAGAAAGCTGCATCTGGTAAAAACAAATAAAATGATTATCACCTAGGAGCCACATCTTCCTCTCCACTATCCAAATCCAATTCTTTTTCTATTGCACCAATATATCAAATAACATTATTTAGACCTACATCTAAATTGTATGCACTCAGCTAACTGTGGTATTTGTGGTCTAAGACCTTAACTGCTCTAGTAGAGTAACTTTCCACCTTCTCCCCTCTAACTTCCCTGAAGCACACTAGAAACTTACTGCCAGCTTGGTCAGTATCTCCAAAATGGTATATGTGAACTGCCAGGTATTTATGGTTTCAAAGTTCATCAGTCTCCTGGAAGGCATGGATGCCTGCTTTCTGGGTGACTGTTTCAGAAAGTTATTCTATAATATGACTAATGCAAGAATTACCTAATTAGTGTAATTAGAAAACAAGGATGTCCACAATTTATACATGTTAAGTATTTGAAACAGTAGAGACCTTCTTGTGTCAGGGCAAAAATCAGCCACATGTTATGAGGCTTAAGAGAGGATTCTTTCCCCAGAGGCTAAGGTTTGCCATAACAGCCTCTTGATTTTCCTCCTAAACGTCTTGTACTGGAACAGATGGACCACTTGTATGGCAATTTTTATAACTGACATGTGGCTCCCTTCTTCTGGATAACATTTATAGAATCATAGAAAATTAGGGTTGGAAGGGACCTCAGGAGATCATCTAGTCCAACCCTCTGCCCAGAGCAGGACCATTCCCAACTAGATCATCCCAGCCAAGGCTTTGTCAAGCTGGGCCTTAAAAACCTCCAAGGATGGAGATTCCATCATCTCTCTATGTAACCTGTTTCCATGCCTCACCACCTTCCTAGTGAGAAAGTTTGTCCTAATATCCAACATTTGCTGGAGTTACATGGGAAAGTGAGCACCATCTGATGAACTATTCTTGGGTGCCAGGACCAGATCATTTGTATCTGGTCCATCAGAATCTAAAGCAAGGAGACCTCCCTAAATAACAGTATAGGAATCATTAATGAGCATGCATCTCAAAACTACATGGAGTGGTGCCTGGCTGACAGGAGCTGTGAGATTAGTATATGTATTTATTAGTTCATAGGCTGACAGTCCTGTGAGGCTACTTGGTTTCAGCAGTGTGTTAATGGGTAACCAATATTTTGTAGAAATTAAACTAAAAGTGAGAGAGCTTATTCCTCCAGACTCTGCTGGAGCTGTATCCAGACTGGTGGTGTACAAGGCCGATTATATCAGCTTCATTACTCCTCCCAGGAGAGTAAGTTGCTAGCAACATTCTCCATCTCCCACAGCAACAAGGGTCTTAGGTTAAACCACAGGCTTAGGCTCTGCCTTTCATATTGACATTCTGAATGTCTTTAGTTACCACCCATAAAGCTCTGGGCCTTATTTCGAATTCTAGTGAAAATACTTAAGATTCAGTGGATGTGTCTACATATGAATTTACACCAGCTTAAATTTACTGTTCAGTAATTTACTGTGCAGTTAGTGGGAATAGGTTAGTGTCTACACATGCAGGCATTAAAGCACATTAACACTGTGTGTGGACTGACTTGAGACTAAAGTTAATTCCAAGTCAGTCCAAACACACAATGTTACTGTGCAGTAAAGTGTCTACATGTGCGTTACTGTGCAGTTACTAATCAGGCGTAAATTTGATACTTGCATGATACATGTATCAAATTTATGCACCATTTGGCGCAAGTCACCATATTTACTGAGCAGTATGGGCAGGGCATACATGTGTAAACACGTGAAAATACTGTACAGAAATTTTGGTTACTGCACAGTAAATGTGCATGTGTCGACACATCCAGTGTGAATTACTTAAAGGTTTGCATTCTATTTTTGTTTTCTATATTCTGTGTCAAAGTGTTACAATGGGTTGTCTTTGTGTTTATATTTCAAAACAGTTCATTAGGGTCGACTTGATTTTTCAGAGTACCTTTGGGAAAATACCAGATATCCCTTGATAAATCACTCTATGGCCCCATCCACACAAGCATGGATGTTTGGTACCCTGGGGACAACTTGCAGTGGGACACCTTGTGCTGCTGCTAGTTGTCTCTGGGAAATGCCTGGCCATGTGCTCTCTGGCACATGGCAGGTTATCCTGGGTGGGGTAGGGGTGGCTAGGGCCAGCATTGGGCTGGCTCCAGCAGCCTTATCTGGGGTCCTGGGGGCCTCCTGGGGTTGAAGCAGCAGCGATCCTGCCATTCTAAGCCTAGCTGGCAGCTGGAGTGTGGCTCTGGCCAGCCAAGCTCTGGTTTTGAGCAGCATATGCTGTCCCCGCGTGCACTGCACAGCGTTTTTTGCACAGCGTTTTTTATTATATTATATTATTATATATATTATCCAGGGGTCAACTCCCCCCCACTCCATGCTGCTCCCTTACAGCACATAACACCTGAATGTGTGGTATGTGGCACCACAGATGTGTCTGCAGCACCACATCCTGCAGTGCACAACTGCTCTCATCTGGACACCGCCTATATGTTTATAACTCTACTCAAGTTCACAGCAAAAGCTGCGTTGTAAATCTGAGGTAACAAGAAATGATGAAACATTGTCACATTTCACATAGTGGGATGTGGTGGTACTGAATAGCTTAAAACCAAAATCTAGATTTTTGTTTCAAGAAATTTTTTTTTCCACAAAACTCAATATTAGCAGCAAAAAACCACCATTTTATTCTTTAATGTCTTTAAAAGAAAAATTAATTGTCCAGCCTCTGGGTCAGGGTTATCATTGTGCTCTGGCTGTTTGATCTGTTCCCGTTACCCGAACTGAGTGAAATGCATGAAGCAGAAAGTAAAATTATTTCCACTTCAATAATCCAATCGAGTGGCGACACAGTAAGATAATCAGATCTATTTTTAGACTCCAATTCTTACATGCGCTTTATACTAGTATAACTCTATTGACTTTACTAGAATTACTCCTAATTTATATCATTATAAGAGTAAGCTAGCTCACTGTTATGACTTTTTAACCTAACAGTATATCTTCATATAAAGCACCTGCATAGATAGCTACACCTGCTGTCTTACTAACAGACAATTGCAACTAATAAAGCAAGCAATATTTGTCCCTGTTTTGTATAAGACCATCATTAACTTATTTCCTGGGGTTTCCTTGTCTTCATTGTTCCTTTTATCAGTGCTCAACACATACCATATTTCCTTGTCACAGAAGCATAAACTACTCTTCCATCTGCTTTCTTTGCCTTCGAAGAAATTGCTATGGTATTCTCTTGTGTGTTCCTTAACTTTGCTTTAACATCCTCAAAACATACAGAGGAAGAAATGCAAATCAGTTATTTTGCCATAAAAATACCACTTTCTACAGATACTCAGTGGCTCCCAGAGACAACAGATGGGTTTTTAGTAACTGACCTCATTTTTTAGATTCAACATTTGTTTTAAACCAACAGCTGAACCTAATATGCATATAAAATCCAGTCAAGAGTATCTCTACTTCTGTTCTTTTATACAGAATAACTCCAGTGAATTTACACTGAGGTAAATGAGAAAAAAACTGGTCTTTTGGACCGGCATTCGTGTAACTAAGTAGAGAGTGATTAAATTTAATTTTTACCTTCATGCATTCTTCTAAAAATGTTAGATACATTTGTATTGATAAATACAAATATATTTGGTTCATGCTGCTTATTAAAACCCCCTCATACACAATCAAGTTTTCCCATATGTAACAATTTCTATGGGTAACAGTTTCTTAATTAACATTCCAGTGAGCATCAATTGTTCTGTCAATCACGCTACCAATATAAAGCACTTCAAAACCAAAAAAATGTACATCACCCAGTGCTGCTGAACAATGCTAGTAAAAAAAAGCAAGACTAAAAACCATACCAAAAGCATATAATTTGGACTTGGGTTCTATCTTTCATGAGACGGCATGTGATTGTTTGAATCCTGATTTCAGTGGTTTTGAACTAGAGTGAACAGAAAGGGATCTTGTTCCAACATGTAAGGTACAGCCATTTCGTAGGGACTAAGCTAAAGGAGGAGACCTGAAAAGATTTTCTTTGCAATTACCAAAAATAAGCACTACAGAACTGGTTAGGAATGTCACGTGGAATCTCGCAAGGTTAAAAATCCTGTATTCCTAAAGAGAACATATTCTGCATCTGTTCGTTGATGGTAATATATTATTGTTGGGCCCAGGGACTAGAGAGCTGGTATTGGTAATGTGCACTGTTGATCAAAAATGACATTCAGCAGAGACTGGAGAGTTAAATGTGCAAATAGTTGGAGCAAGTCAGCCCTGGGCGGCACAAGTGCACTGGAAACCTTTTGGCAAAATCTGTAGTGATATTAAGGAGAATGCATCAAACATGAATAGTAAAGTAGTGCAGTTTTCCCTAATTTTGAAATTAGTGGATACAGAAAGCTGCCAGAATGGTAGAAGGGAAAATATTATCAGGAAGAGCAACTAAGGAGAGAAGATAAACTCTTAACAGTTCTCCCTTGCTTTAATTCCTCATATTCTTAGTCTTTTTGCAAGCAGCACCCCCACCCTCCCCAATTTACTGGTATCTGGAGAAGGGCTTGATGTGGTTGCATTTCTCCGTGTGCATTTTTCTCTGAAAAATAGCTAAGCACTGCTTTGGCAACTGGAAGCTATTTGTCTTGTTCCCTCTGTACAAAGTATCCACTTCAGGAATGTTTTAATATAAGCACAATAAGTTACACTAAGGAAACAAGCTTTACTTCACTATGGGCACACAAACTATCATTGCTGTCAAGGCCGTTTCGTCACTAAAATGACAGTTGCGCTTTCTAGTTATTCTTAAATGCGTATTTGATTAGAAAGTAATTAAAATGTATTAGACATTTATACAGTAATTCTTTTTCACTGGTTGAATAATGTCATAGCTACTAATTAATACATTGTTAAATGCACCCTACCAGGGCCTGAGGACAAACCTGAATGTTCGCCTTCTGCTTATGTGTTCTTCTATCAAATACAAGTGTTATTACAACATCACTTCAACACCACCATTACAACAGAGTTTTCTTTAATTTGGTCACTCCAACACTTAGCGAATATGTTGGGTTCAAAACCACCTAAATAAAAACACTGGAGCAGTGTGCTATCTACTGCCGCAGCACATTGTTTGTTGAGTACATGCATAAGGAACCCCATCTCTAATAAACAGTCATGTCATTAAACAGCATATTATAATAAAGTTCATGCACAGTGGGAGGAGTTTAGGCAGTGCTCCTAAATGTAATGTTTAAACTTTCTCATGTTGTGGTTTCTGATTCATGTAACATTCAGGTTCTGAATTTAAACAGAAAAGTTTTCATATTTGCAAAACTTATATGGATTTGTAAAACTTAAGCATCTTATTTTAAACCCCACCAGAGATGCCCACCAGGGCATCTTATTTTAAACCACACCAGCTTATTTCTAAATTTAAAATTCTCAAAGGGGGGGACAATAGTACGTATCAGAGATAATCACTGATACACAGTGAACATATCCTTAAGTCCCCACAAATCCACTTAGAAGCCAGCCAGCTATGTTAGAATGGAATAATAAAAGGAGCCAGGGAAGGGGTTGCAAGAGACCGGGGGCATGCTGAGGGCTGAGAGTACCTACATTACATAAGAGAGTGGGTACAGGAGCAAAAATTAAGGGCAGAGAATCACGTACTCTGGTAGAGAACTGCACCCCAGGGACACCACTGCCCAGGGATGGAAGGGAAGGAAAGGGTATCACCACTCCCTCCCCCTCATACATGGCTTGTTGCAGACCTGGCAGCATATACCCTACAGAATGCGAATGGCGTGAAACCAGAGACATTTTATGGAAATGGAAATGTTCTCTGGAAACTACTTTAAAAACACAAAGGACTTTATCAGGAATGAGCTCCTTCACATTTTCTAAATTATACCACTGTTTTCAGGAGCAAAAATACCAATTTCTCTCAAATTGTGTTGGATGGTTAAAAAATCTGGAGGAAGCTTATTTCCTGTTAACTTCTATAGGTCTCCTCCAGCCAACAGCTTCCTTCTTCCTAAATACAGCTCCTTGGGAAAAGTGTGGGGTGGGGGAGATTGGCGGGGAAGCGGGGGCTCTAAGAAGAAAAGACAGTATTTTTTCCCCATAAAATTTCACTGTCATCGCTATCAGGAGTTGCACTTATTTTAAATTGGTTACAGTATGACTGTGGACAGATTTAACAGCACATCATTTTAAAAGCTGCAGGATTTATCACTTAGGAGTGTATATTAACTTAATCAGTCTAACTACTGTATTACAATTGCAGGAACATGGTTTAAAGTTACATTGGTTTAGATCTCCACTTTATGTTGGTAGATTGGTATGGGGCAGACTGCTGAAACAATTGCATCAGTTTGGCATGATCAGTAAATCAACATAATTGTTTTGCCTGTCCAAACTATATGTGGGTCATATCCTCTGTTCATTCAGTTCATGTATATCACAACAACGTCGTGTTGGTATTAGAGGAATTGGAGTTTACAAGTAACTTGGTAGAACCTGCACCAGGCATACTTTGGGCACATACAAGCATTGCAATTACATTGACCTAAATAAGGTTAGATCAGTCTAAATGCCCAGTCATGCTGGCATTCACAGGGCTCAAATCATCAAAAAATGGTGCACCTGGTATAAGTTAGTTCACTTCCTTTAGAGTGATAAATGGTTAACCTGATCTGTCAAGGGTTAACCCAATCTAGTGTATCCCTGTACATGTTCACAGCATAGCCCCAAGGCTGTGAAAGTCCAGCCATTCACCCCAGCCCTCAAGGCTGTGATGTTCCTCCCCAACTCCTCTGAGTCCTGACTAGGCTATTTATACCCTATTTATAGCATCCCACTGACCTGCCACTTAGGCATCTGACAGGATCTGGCCCTAATTGACTTGATTAAGATGTCAGCTCACATACAAGGTTAACTATAGGGGCAAGGAACTGAACTTGAGTCTCACAAGTTCCAGATGAACACCTACAGCCTTCCTCCCCAATACCACTGCACCTGTGTTACTGAAGGAAAGATGGCCCTACGCATATATATGCCTTTCTACTGTCCTCAGCATACATATGTGATTTTCTGAACATGACAAAATCCTTGCAACGGTACATTTAAATATAGTAATATAAATTAGCAAATTTCAGGTTTAAAATGCAAGGGGTACATTCAATATATCTACAAGATTAGTTACCACTTACATATTTTAGGTACAGAGACATAAGGATAAATCAACCATGGATTAACCAGCTCTGACAGCATTCATTAATATTGAACGTCAAGGTAATTAACTTGCATAACATTATTTGCATAAATTGAAGCTGTAGGGAATTTATTAACAACCCCATTTTCTCACATTTTGTCATTTTAAAAAATTGTTAATCTTGCACACCCAGGAGTGTCTTATAAAAAATCACACCAAGTCTTGTCCTCCAGTACTGTCGTCTTTTTCTCTCCTTTGGGGCTCATTGTGTTCTCCAGTGTGTATGGCAGTGAGATATTGGCATTTTTGTCATTGTGTGAGCAGGAAAATTAAGCTATTCAAGTTTGCTGCAGTGCATTGTTTGCTCAGAAATAGATTTGTTCTGCCCTTTTGGCAATGAAAGTAACTGGATTCTTGTGTAAAGAGTGTTTACATAGAAGACATCCATTTGTAAATTCATTAGTGTCTGTGAAGTGCTTGATATTACTGTACCAGTATATCAATACCTTGATAAAGTTTTCATTAGCCATATCTTAACTGATAGGTAATGCAAAAGGGCTCAAGGAACCTATCTTTCGGCACATTCAGGCCATGCTAAATCTACATAACAGAACTGTAGTCAACAAAAATATTAAACTACAAGAAGGAGGCACTGCATTTGAAAGCTTGTTCAAGTCTTTCACAGCCATGGAGTTGCTCCATTAAAAGACAATATCCACAGAAATCCTTGCCAAACTATAAATACGGATCACCAAAGGTGCGATTCCCAAACCAACTGTGACTCTTCCTTTCATGTGAAAATGCTGCTCAGTGGCTGTAATGTGTGTGTAGTTGCATTGAATTACTAGGCAGTGTTCTCCAGTGGAATTGGGGGAGGGAAGAAGACTCACCAAAAACATTGATTTTTTACCAAAAGAATTGAAAACCTTAACATTTTTTGGGATTTCAATCAAAATATTTGTGTTTAGAAATCACATCAGAGTGTCTCATTTTCGCTGTGTCCTCTGGAGGCTGGGCTCCCTGTTTGGACTGTACTCCCTATTATGCATGATGGTCTCTTCTTTTGAGGAAACACAAAGACGAGGTGGGGAGCTAGAAGAAACTGGGATAATCTACAGCTTTCCTGAGGCACTGCAGTGATCAATCAGAATGAAAAGAATTAGGTTCTCAGACAAGACTGGAAAATATTCTGGGTTTGAGGCATTCATATTTTTTTTTCCCCAATGAAAATGGATATTATCTGTAGAGCGCAGATACCCTTTGAAAAAGTTCACTCAAGTGAAAACTTTTGATCAAAATGTTTTTTGGCCAGCCACATTCTCTACAGCTGTGTGCTTTGTGTTGTCATTTGCACCCAAGTACAGTTGGTGTAAATCATTACAATTTGCATCCGGTAGCATTTTGCACCAGTTTTGCACAGATGTAGTTAATGGAGTTAGAAGTCAAGGTAGTAGAGAACTGGGGTCCTGCTTTTAGAATACTGAAGATTTATATATAGGGCATCTCTTATTTAAAGAAAAAGTCAGAAAAGGATGGGAAAAAGGAACCCCTAATTGGGTAACTGCACAGTGAAAAGAAACCATAAACTGCAGGAGGGCTGGAATTCCTGTTTTACCTTCAGCTGTCAGACTTGTGATCTGAATATGCTGGAAGCCCTTGCAACTTGGCACCTGCACTTAATAAAATAAGAATGCATCAAAACAACTGTTTGTGGGCCAACGGATGCCTACATCTCCCTCTGATTTCAGTGAGAGTAGCAGTTGGACTGGAGGGCAGAACATGAAAACTGACTAATTCTTAATTTGTAGTATCAACTGAACTCCTACTAGTCTTAATTCTTTGCATGTCATCTATTTGGCATCTGCATCCTGTACAACTGGTACAGTGGATATTTGCAGTTTTTGCTTATGTTTATCCAAAAGTCTAATACCTAAAATGAATGTGGCTATGTTTATTTCAATGGGTGACTATACAGATTAATGAAAACTCACATATATTTAATAAAACTGTCCTCAGTGAGCACTAAAATGACTCAAGGAAATATCACGTGGAACTGTGAACACACAGTGGACTATTTCAACCAATTAGTGCTTATTTCCCGGTCAATTTTTAGCTAATGTACTGAACCACATACTCCTTGCTATAAACTACTCCTTCCCTTGCCCCTTCCAGGAGGTCCTAAATAACACAGAACTGCATGGCTCTACTGAATACAATGAGGAGAGTACAGGCATTCAGAGGGGCTCCACATCCCACAATCACTGTTGAGGAGTGGACTCTCTTCACAGCACAGCAACTTAATCAATTTGCTTTGTGAAACCCTTGCATGTATGCGTGGGAAAATGCATCCTGCGTGGTATTGCTAATATAATTCAATGGTTCTTTCACTAGTCATCTCAATAGTGGCTCCTCCAAAACTGACAGGAATTCTTATTTAATCAACCCGTGGCCCTATATATGTGCCACATGTGCAGGCTTAAAACTGGCTTCTTCTTAACTGAGCCTGAAACAAGCAGGTGAAATTACTTATAGCAAGGAAAATGCCGTTTCTGTCATGCTGGGATGGCTGAAAAAGCCGGGCCAAATGCCATTTCTCTAGATTTTCAACTGTCAGACAGGCACATAGAGCTACCCTCTTACCCATCAATTTCTGTATGGCCTAAGCACAAGCACGGACATTTCAGCACAGGTGTAATTTTTACTCAAGAAGTTCTGAGACAGAGTGACCAACATCTTACATTTTCTGAGACAGTCCTGGATTTGGGGGCTATGTTTCAGCATTCCAAAATAGTTTCCAAAGCATGAGTGCTGCTTTCAGGCAACATTGCACCTTGGCTAATAAATTTTGCCTCTCAGGGGCTAATTAGGCAGCACCACATGGAGGAATCTACACTAACTGGAGCTGGAAGTCCTGCAGCTATTTCCGGTTCCAGAAGTCTGCAGAGAATCAAGGACTGCATCCCAGATATTATTCCCCAAAATTTGGTCCCTGTATTCTGGCCCCCCTGGGGAGATTATTATATCAAAAGCATTGATTATAAACCAAAAATGTCCTTACTCCTATGTTATCAGCTTCTGGAAACAGGTGCTTTTTTAATGTGAAATACATTGCACAAAGTAGAAAGCCACTTTACTAAGAGAAGAATGAAGCTGCTTGTACTCTGAGGTGATATTCTAGAGAGAACAGAGAAGGCAGTACTTAACCTTGCTCCAAAAGTGGAAATAATAATCTCCTCTGGCTGTTTGCAAATGCTTATTTGCCTGTCTGTCTCCAAAAGATTTTAATGTAAATGAGTTCAACCTTCTGATCAGCCTGAGTGGAGATGTTTAAATAACATGTCTCACTTCACCAGCACAATCTTTTCTCAAAGCTAGTCTGTGGACCAGTCCCAGAACCTTGCAATGTGCATCCCAGTGACAAGATTTTTTTTTTTCTGTTGGAATCCCAAAAGCTGTTTTGGCTGAGGGATGATTTGAACTTTTCTTTGTAATAGCGTCTTCAAGACAAAATTTAATTTGAAGGGTCTTCAGGTACTTTGGCTAAATCTGTTTCACTGTGAAACATAGTATTGCACAAATGATTATGGGGAATGGATATGGAGTCACATAAGAGTTACCAGCAGGCTGGGCTGACCTCGAAAGCTGCAGCTACTGTAGTTAATCTGTCTGTTTGAGTGCTGGGAGAGAGATCGTACTGTGAGCAGTGGGATAGCAGTAATTAGGTGGCTGGCTTTGTCAGTCAAGGTCAGCTTACTATAGGCATCAGGGAATGTAGCACTTCTGATGCTGTAAAAGGCTGGGAGATAAAATTTATTATTGTGAATGCTTCATGTATTGCACTGGTTCCAGGGAACTGTCAGGTTCAATTTGTTCTTCCTATTGAAAAGAAGAAAGATGCTCACATGCTTTTGTGCTAATCTATCGTTTCTTTTATTTTGGGGGGGGAGGGGGGGGAGGATACTTTTATACCCCAAAAACACAAAAGGCAACTTAAAACATCAATTAGCTCTTTTTCTTGCTTCATGCTGAAAGGATTTACTTCTTCAAGAGCCACCGGATGCAAAGTTTCCTGGGGGTTGGGGTGGGAAGGAAAGAGAAACTCAAGTCTATAGTGGTAATTGCTGGTACCAAACTGCAAGTACTGAACACAGTTAATAAGCCATGTGGGTTGCCTGCTTTTCTCCATACTGTCCTGTGGGCTGTGAGAGCTGAGGGATCTCAGTAGTTTCTCTGCTACTCCCTAATTAATCTGATATGAGAGAGGAGAGAACTCCCAGTGTTTTGAGAACTGTGCCTTACTTCAGTATCAGATTTTTAAAAGCTACAATATGTACTTTCCATTTTCAGTTAGAACAATGAAATTAAATCTCATACAAAACAGCCCAAGGGGGAGGGATGGAGCAAGTGCAGTTGACAGTAATGGGAGCTACCCAATACAGTGTACTATAGGCCTGGTTTACCCTGCTGGCATCAGGATATGGAAATTACATGTAACATCCCATTCCCTCAACAGCAACATGAACATCTATCATTTCTTGCAAGTGCTACCACAGAAGAGGACTGGAAAAGTAAGATGGACTAGAGAAAAATAGTCTCTGGAGGAATCTATCTGGGGGGCAAGACCTAGATCTCAGAGGCTAGGGATAGATGTTCAAAAAGCCTGAGCCTGAATTGATTCAATCTTTGCAGGTTAGTCTAATTTGGCTAGGGTGAACTGGTTTGTAACCAGACAGACATTCTCTCTGGACAGAGGAAATTCAGGCACATGCCTGCACTGGCTAAGGCTAGAAGCTGTGGCGAGGGGGCACTAGAGCAGCTCTCCCTTCCCTTCTAAAGTGCTGAGCTGAGGAGGGGCGTCCCAGCAGGACGCTTTGATTAGGGAGGTCTGTCTGCACCATCCCAAGCTTTTCCCCACAGGTGCTCAAGGGGCAGGAGTGTTGCCAAACCCCAACCCCCCTGCTAGCACTCTGAGGCAAAGGGGGGGTGTGCGGTGCATGCATCTGTTGGTGATATGGAGCTTTTCAGTTTCCCTCTCCTTGCTTCTTTATATTGTCTGCAGCAAACTGACAGGCAAGCAAGCCAGCAGGGATCGGATAACAGTGTTTATCACCCCATCAGCAAGACAATAGCCTCTCTCCATTAGTTCAAACTCTTCTTAAACAGCTTAGCAGCTGACCTGTTGATTAGCTCCAAAAAGCCCTAAGCAGTCACTGTTCTGCCCGCCTGTCCCTGTAAAACTGGAGACACACACACACCTCTCTCGGCATTAGCTAGCATACCACATGCGCAGGGTATGTGGGGCCGGGGGCTGTGCTGTGGGAGATGGGAAGAGGGGATTCTTGTTTGAGAAGCAAGCAGTAAGGTGGAGTAGGGCAGAGGGAAGCCAGGCAGACCCTGCTATATCTGCAGTCTCTGCTGGAGCTCCAGCCAGGGAGCAGAAGGGAGAGGCCAGCCCTGCTGTGGAGCAGAGAGCCCCACCCAGCCCAGAGAGCATGCTGGGATGCTGGGGGAGTCTGATTCATCTTAAACCAGCAAGGAGTCTGGGAAAGAAGTTGCATAAAACGGTTTGAGCCAAATCAGTTAAGTCTGATACTACATTCAACGAGGTTTATCTCAAACTAGTTTTCATACTGGCTTATGTGCACTGAACATCTGTTCTGTTACAGGTTTAAACCAGTTTCTGACCATTTAAACCAGTTTGTGCATAATGTCTGTCCCTAGCCAGAATGGAAACTGCTAACAGACAATTCCAGGCCTCTCAACACATACGTTTAGCTTGTGTGAAAACTGCTTCTTCACTGCCAAGTGGCCTAAACAGGGGGTTTCTGGTGTCAAGAGCCTGAGCTATTAACAGTCTTGAGTTAAAGAACTCTGCAACTGGGGCTGCAACACCTCATGTTCTGTATGGATGAGACCTAGAAGGGGACTTCTAATATGCCCTCTCCTTGGGTTTATGAGTGCACACTGATTATCTTTTTCCTACAGTTCTGTCTGCTGCCTCAATGCTAATGAAACAGGCAACTGCTGATGTTCACTCAGGGCTTAATAAGTATCCCATTGAGAGGGCTTCCCTCCAGGGTACACTGACTCAGCATGTCTTCTGGGTTCTTTATCCGCATTCTTCCCTCACCCATCTGATGTTGCACAGCTGAGCAATGGCTAAAAAGTCTTTATGCCTGTGATTCTCAACCAGGGGTCCTGTGAGATCCTTTCAAAGGGGTTACAGAGTGTCACACAATGTTAGCACTGCTAGGTGTGCAAACTTGATTTACAAGATAAATCCAGAGATTTCAAATAGGAATTCATAGTGTTAAACCCATTCTGCCCTGCTATGGTATTTCAGAGTTCTTTGCAACATAAGAATTGCTTTATTCTTTTTCTGTTGTTAAAAAATGAATGAAAACTCAGAGTTGGCATTTTTGAAGGGTGGCCTCAAATCTAACAAAGTTGAGACCCACTGAGAACCTCTTCTTCTACCGCTTGCCCTCCTCCCCCCAGATTTACAGATGCCAGTAATTTGCACCTCTAAAATTTGGGATGTCCTGATTCTGAATTCAGCTTGGCAGTTTTGTTTTGCAAGCCTTTTCTGAGCTGTTATGAAGATGATGGGAGAAACAAAAAGTAGTCAGTCTCTGCTTTTAGGGAGTCAAACTCCATTTCTACATTGTAAACTCAAAGTGAGTCCATTGCAGTCAGTGGAGTTACTTGGGATCTGAGCAGGATCTGGTTTTTTATCAAAAGACCTTCCTTTTTAGAACTCATTGTGGGCCTGATTCTTGTGCGTCACTTTCATTTGTGTGAATCTGGATTAACTGTGTATGTCAAGGAGCTAGGTGTGTACAAAACTGGCAAAAGCCAGAGGCAAATCTGGCCTCCTGACTTGTTATACCATTTAGAATCTCTAACCAAGATCATTTATTTTAAAAAATCACCAGCTGCAGAAGGGGAAGGAGACTTATTTGGAAGCTGAGGGGACATGATGGAGAATTCTGAGCTCCTGCTAAAAGAGCAAATACCCAGAATTCTTCACAATGCACTGACAAAATCATCCAATGATTGTATAGCTTGAGGCAGAAATGCCAAGAGCCTGTATGACACTTGTACACATCCCAGCCAACCTCTGCGAACCAGCTGTATGCGCATGCTCAAAAGGCATTGCTACATTCAGTTCCTTCATTGTCCATTTTCAGTTAGTAGTCTTTGCCGGTTGAATGACCCCAAACACAAGCTGCCTATCTCATACAGCTGGCAGCTTAGATTGGCAGATAAAAACCACCCCAGTAAATGAGCTGTTCAGGAGCAGACAGTATTGCTTGCCACAACTGCATGTAAGAGCGTAAGAATAAAATCAGATTAGAAGAAGTACTGGACAACTAAACGCCGTCTTACTTCTTACCCTCACTACTTCCCAGCTGGAAGACAAGTTGGCCCTAAACAGCTTTCTCAGAAGTATGTATCATGTGAAAGTTAACGTTCTTCCTGATCAGATTTAAATGCATCAGAGCAAAAGACTGCTATTTATGTTCCAGTGCTAACAGTTCCACTCAGCATGATATAAATGTGCAGATCTTTCAGCACATGATCAAGGCTATGCTTTGTTCAGCTGTTAGTTTGAGTGTTTGTTCCATGGTGCAAAAGAATGAAGTGGTCACAGGCTTAATAACAGAAAAAAGCAGTAACAGCAAACTGTTTTACTTGTATATGCTGGGCTTCTCACCCTCAGCTCACTTTGTAAGTGCCACCCACACTTAGCAAATCACTTAGCAACTATTAATTCAGTCACAGAACCCCCTCTGCTGTATATGAATCCTCATTTTATACAGCTGTAACCCAAGATGCAGAAAAGTTAAATAACTTGGGAGAAAATGTTGGGTGGAACCCTGAGTTGAACCCAAGATTGTTCACTCCTGCCCCCATTTTGTAAATACCCCAAAACCCTGTCAAGAAAATGTTGTGTGGATGCAAAAAAATAAAAATAAAAACAAAATTCAGGTTTGTTTTCACATATTGTATTCAAAATGAAGGACTGAAAGTCCAGGTTGCCAAAGAGCTGGTGTAGTAATGAGCATTCGGAACAGTGTCTCAGTTACCTACTGCAAATGCTATGACTTTGCAGAACAAAGTATGATATGATGGGTACATTTTAGAGCTACAGTGCATCATTTATTTACCTTTTCCTCATCAGCACTTATCAAAGGTTGATTTGCCATATTTGTCTTTTCATCTGCAAACAGGGATCCTCATTGTTTTCCATGGGAGTCCTGCTTGAATATAGATGGGACAATATAGGTCACAGTAGACCCAAGAGGCATATTCTGCCTGTTGTGAAGAGCAGGTGTTGTGATATCTCAGCTTGGGTTGACAGCAAGCACAGTTTTTCTAGAGGACAGCAACTTCCTCACCTCTGAATGCTGTCCTCACTGGACACACCCCTGCCTTCTGTTTATTCAGAGAGAGAGATAGAGCTGCTTCTGAATCCTAATTAGCTGCTGGAGAATACTGATGATGATAATACCCTTACTTGGGAGTGTTCCCGGCAGTGGTCTCCTGTGGTGTGACAGCAGCTCTAACATAGTAATTAAGATCAGCATGGCAAAATGCATGAACAGATTAAATAGTGCAGAAGTGCTGCTTAGAGATGCACATCACTGAATGTTAAATATACAGGTATTTGAGGAAAAATATTGATACATTGATATAATGGCCAAGGGAGAGAAAAAAAAACGGTTTCCAGAAGGCTACCACAAAGCTTGTTTAAAACCTTAAAGGAGAAATAGCTGAATACTCAGTAGGCTAATAGAAAGATCAGTCAAGACTAGAATGACCTTTTGTATCTAGCGCATTGAAAGGTAATAAACAACGGTATCCTAAAGTATAGTATGTTTGCACCAACTCTGTTTGGACACAATCCAAAGAGAGAATCGTTCAAGAGGGTCTAAACCTTCCTCCAACAGGTAATGTCATAAAAGCTTCCTGAGACTAGAAGGACAAAACTGAAGGGAATTCGGAGATGTTTCCTGGGTGGAAACGAGACTAAGTGCTTCCATGCACTGGTAAAAGTGATTACACGGTTCTCCTGAGACAGCTATTGTTCAGATCCTTGAAGAATGCATGCACGTGAGAGGTTCCTTCAACTATACAGATTAGAACTACACAAAAGAGTGTTTCAGGTACTTGCTTTCTTTTAAAATCCCACACTAATACCATGTAATTTCTATCACCTGTTGGGTTAGCAGAGCAAGCACTTCTGTGAAAGCAGCTTGTAAACAAAAATCCTTCCTTTATCAGCTTGATTGCTCCCAAGCACTATAATATTTAAGTGTTTTTTAATTTTTCACTTAAAATGTTTTTTTCTTCACTTTTAATTCCCTGCCATATTATTTCCTTGCCAAGACAAATGGATTGATAGTAGTAGTAGTCTAGGCAGAAATCTTCTCAGAACTCAGTGAGTTATTGCTATTTACCTTTAAGCTATTAGAGACATGAGGTGAGTTTACTCAGGCAGTGTATGTGTTCTCTTGTGTAATTTTTCCTTTCTCTTGAGTGCGTCCCTTTACTTGGCATATTCATATACAAGAATTCGCCAGTTTTTACGGAGACTCCTCACAACAACAGCCAAGAGATTCTGGGATGCTTAGTTCAGCTCATAACTCTGAGCTGCTTGCCTAAGTTTCCTGGGCCATTGTAGTGTCAGACTAGCTTTGCAGTATATTAATAGCAAGGGTAATAACCATTTATCTGGCTCCAATGTCAGATTTGTAGTTAGGAAGGTGTTTATGTCCGAGCGTACCTGCTAGGATTTACTGGCACACAGCCAGTATCTGCATGTAGCTGCAGCACCCAAAAGTGCAGCATTCCAGGTGACAGTGAAAACATTCCAGGTTTCTGACTGTCATTAAAATGAGGGTAAAAAAGAAAAGAAAAGGGTACTTACCTAAAGATACAGGTTCACATTCATAGCAGGGATGACAAACTCACTGGCTTGAAGACCCAAGTTCCTCTTGCACAGTGCAGTCTCATTACAGTACCCTAGGGTCTGATTAGCTGGTCTGCTGTTGTCTTCACAGACAGCCCTGGCTTAGTATTTCAAATGCAAGGGGAGGGGGGAGGACTGGTGGGGAAGGTAGTCACCAGCCTATCTTTGGTCACTGCCTAGACTGACTCATTCTTCTGCTAGCAAAAGCAGCAACTACTCTATTCCCCTTGTAAAGTTTGAGGAGGAAAGGAAATATGTGTGTGAGCGAGAGGGGGCGGAGAGGAGCCGTGTCTGACTAGCATCATGTGTGGTAGGAACACAGGGCTTATAAAAGCAGCTGCCTGACAGCTACTTTTCAATGTAAGAGGCTGGGTGCTTTCTTTCCTTCTTGCCTTCAGCTGATCGCTCTGGCACTCTGGTCTGCCCTGTAAATATTTCTGTAATACAGCTCCTCATCTCTCCCTGGAGATTGGGCTTTTCATTTTTCAGGGTGATTATTTAAATGAAAGTGTCCCCCCCCTTTTTTTTTAGCATACACTAACACAGCACAACTGTTTTTAAACTTCACAGTTTTATAAATTGTTTAGTGGCGAAATCACTCTATTAAGCCATACAGGGATTTATTGGGTTGTTTTGCTTCAAGGCTTTGTTAACTTTGAAAAAGGGGCTTGTTGTTGCTTGGGATGATTCATTTTTAATATTCAAATGTAAAAGGGCACTAGTAGAATGGGGCTTTTTTACTTCTAAAAATCTTGTTACTGCTATCAACCCTAGCAGTCAATTATGCCTGCATTAGATACACATGCTGAGTTGTTGAGGGTTCATCAAAACTGATCAGCTATTGGCATGAGTTTTGTAGAATAATCCACATGAAAAGGACTGTGATGCATCAGCCCACAGCCCAGCCCCTCAATTGCTTGATGCAAAGGCATCCTAGATACCAGGTCGTGTGCTCGGCTAAGTGCACGGTGCTGTCAGTGAGAGGCTTTCTGATCCCCTTGTCACTCAATTATCGGAAGATTTAGTTGCCCTTCTCTCAGCATGTAAAATTATAAAGCCATTCATTGTATGTAATTTAATGAATTCTTGTGGCAATAAATTCCACAGTCTGTTGCCTACATAGACATTTCCTTCTTTTATTTTGGCTTTGTTATGTATGTGCCCAGTAATGTTCTGTGTGCTTTATACTGCGCCAAAGATCTTATATTCCAGGGTCCCTGATGCTACAAATGCATGCTACTGGTCATAGTGTTTATAACCATGATTATTTAATGCCAATGAACTACCTGTAGTACTGTTTAATATATTCAGAAGTGTCTAAGGTCAGGCCCTCACTTCAGATGCATTAAACATTGAATAAAGAAAAGAATACAAAGGTGGACCAAAACATTACTATCAAGCAAGATGAAAAGAAGGGAGGGATCAGTTTTAATGTCAAGTACCGGAATACTTCTTTCCCATTAAATGGACTTTTTTCCATGGTAAATGATCCTAATTGTTAGATTTTTTTATGTAGAAGTTCTCTCTGGCAGGATCAGTCCTGCAGGATCTCTGAGCAGAGTTATTATTTGCCTCTGGGCCTTTTAACTTTTCTAATGTAGCTTTCCTGCAGGGAGGTGGCCAAAGTTGGACACACTACCTCAGCTGTCATACACTATGATGTCCATATAGTAATGCCTGTATTTGTTAGCATTCCTTTAACAGATTTTTTTAGCTGCCATGCATTGGGGAAACTCCTTCAGTGAGTGATCTGCAGTGACAACTAAATCAAAAAGTATGGCAGTGTGGGTAGAGCCCACAAGCAATTAAATGCCCTGGGTAAACAAATATGATTTTGAATCAAATCTGGAGCTTGCCAATATTGACACTCTCCCTTTGTATCTTTTGTTGTGATCGCTGGGTGAATACCTTTTGAAATACTTTTCAGTGGCCACCTGACCTTTCATAAAGAATGGTGCTTTAGAAGTGAGTTTGAAATCATCACAGAGAGGTTCATAATTAGGTCCTGCTATAACACCTTGTACAAATGAAAACATGCTCTAGAAAACATTCAGCTTGCTGATTCAGGTTACCCCTTGATCTTAATTGACTTTCCATCCTCCTAATGAAGTTGCTTTATTTGCACTACATGCTGAAGGTATGCAGTACCCTACTGTTGTAAACAGGAGTGGAAATGGAAGCGAACTTCTTCAGATGTGTTTAAAGTGTAAGTGGATGCCCTTCGTTGCAATAGATACATTCAAAAAAGCCTGAGGCGGAATCAGTCTAAGTTACACGGGTTTCTGTAAGCGGCGTGGTTTAGATTGGCAGCGGACAGAACACATTTTTGCCCTTTGGTGGGCCTTAGGCCAAGTTCCACCATTTTAAGCCAGTCTGTGTTCCAAACTTCTGTTCTATTATGGATAAAGACCGGTTTCCAATCACTTCTACCAGTAAAAGTATAATGTCTGTAGCTGGCCCAAGATAACTGAACTCTGTGCAATTCAGAAAAGTTACCACTTCCAAAACAGCCACTGTACAGTTCAGGCTGTGGAATAGCAGAGGAACCGGAGAGGGTATATATGCATCAATGCCAAAAGCTATAAATGTCTCATCATACATGCTTAATATGCTTCTGAGACTAATTCAGTCTTCTAAGGTTATAGTGGCAGTGGTTCTCCACATTGGGGATGATTTGTTAAAGGTTTTCTATCTTGCATTCTACCTGCCATATTTCACCTTAACCCTGACACTTCTGCAGTAGCTGTTCAGCAATTGCTATATGTATCCAGTTTGTTTCAAACTTACCCTGAGTCTTGTGTGTGTGCAAGCTCTTTTTTTTCCCAACTTCATGTTTCAGACACGAGTAGCTTATCTGTTTCCAAGCCCTCTCTTCCAAAGGAATATTTTTCTAGCTTATTTATGTGCATGACCTGGGAGACATATAGTCTATCCCTATGGGACTTCTCAATATCATTTTGCAGTAGCAAATGCAGAAATCTAACTCCTCCCTTGCTCCCAGCACTTTAGCCTCCTGAAACTGTGAGGAGTCTCAGTAGTTTTGTGTTGTGTTTTTTTTAAACAAAGCTCTAGATAAATTCTTTGTCCTCTCCTTTTGCACGTGCATTGAGCTGATGTTCCTGCTTTTGAAAGAATCAGTCATTTCACATGTATCTTGTTTTGCTAATTCAGTGGAAAATGCCAGAGAATACTGCCTCTCTCCATAACTAGAGAAAAAAGCTGCCATTGTATTGCTATTATGATAGTGCTCCTGTACCTATAAATTATTCAGTCGGTTGCAGCATAATCTGCTGTTATGATAAAAATAGGTCATCTATAATGTCATAAGTACAAATCTCAAAGTGACAACAGCAGAACTGAGCCTTGCTTGACCTCTGTAAAGTACTCTGCATTAAAAATAACTCTGAATTGCAATTACATTTCTTTCCCTTAATACCTAGCAAGCAGATAATATTTATCAATTTCAAAGTGCCTCTATAAACATTAGTTCTTGAAATGGGCCAGACTGTTGTTAATCCCATAATATGGGACAGAAAATGAAATGATTTGTTAGGCTCCTTCCAGCCTTCTTTTTCATGTTCCTTTTGAATAATCTGAGGCCAAAGAGAGAGTCAAGGTTAGAGGAGAGATTAGATTGGAGTCCTGGGCTCATTCCAGAAATCTGTGCAGCTCAGTCTCTCAGGGCTGAGATGTCTGTGGGCTAGCACTACTCGAAGCCAGGAGTATCAAACTCTTCTGGCTCCACAGGCTGTATGAGAGGTGTCGGGGCAGTCCACAGGCTGAGTTAGGCCTACAGAACGGCCCCATGTTCCAGATCCAGAGCACAGGGTTGGTGTCTAGGTTTTCTGCTTTTTTTTATTACCAGTTATATTCTTATATATATAAAATACTTTGCTTTTGAAGAAGCTTCCTTAACACCTTGATCACAAGCTCCTGAAGGGAAGTCTGTGGCAGACATCAAACCTAGTTGGGCCTGGTATGGAAAGTAAGTTGGTAAGCATGGGAGTGTAACATGTCAATCCAACCTAAAAGTGAAGTGATTTCCCCTTTAAGAGCAGCATGAGCACCTATGCCATTGTCTGAAAGGGGTGTCCTAAGAAGAGATAGAACAAGACAATGGAAGCCTGAATGCGGACAGTACTTTTTCTGTGAGAGGTGAGTATCTTGCCAAGAATCAGGACTATAACTTACATCTGGGCCATCCAACTAGCAGCTTGTGGGCCATATGTGGCCCTGATGGGGTTACGTTGCAGCCATCAGGTTCCTGCCCAACCGCTGCTCCCCCCTATTACTCTGGCTGCAACATCAGCTGGAGTGTCTAGGCTCTCCCTCCTTCCTCTGGCTTTCACTTCCTGCCTCTTTCCCAGGGGTGGGGCAGCGCAGCATGGGAAGCTGAGGGTGACCCTGGGGGTCATATAGTACAGCAGTTAGAAGGGGGCACCAGTGAGGGGGTGTGGTGCAGTTTGTGGGTGGGATGCAGGCGCATGGTGCAGCATGTGGAGCATCCCTGGGAGGAGTACCCACATGGTGCAGTAAGGGGTGTCCATGCAGCGTGCAGCACAGGGAGACCTGTGTGTGGCTTGCCCTGTTGTGGCTCCTACCCATGCGGCCCTTGGGGTATTGGACCCCTAGCTGCTTAGAAGTTGCACAGCCCTGACTTACAGTACTGGGAGGTTCACCTGGCTATCCTCAGAGTAAACTTAACATTCCAGTAACCTCTCCACCCTCTGCTCTCTATGCTGCGCTGCTCCTTTGGTTTCCTTCCACTCCCATCTCCACACTGTCTGTTAGGGTAGGAACAGACATTCAAAAAGCCTGAGCCTGAATTGGTTCAATCTTTGCAGGTTAGTCTAACCTGGCTAGGCTAAATCACTTTGTAACTGCACAGACATCCCAGAAATGCAGGCACTTGCCTGCAGTGGCTCAGGCTAGAAGCTGGGGGACACTAGAGCAGCCCTCCCTTCCCTTCTACAGGGCTGAGCTGATGGGGACCTGGCCAGGCCCCAGCAGGATTAGGGAGGGGTTCCCCTTCCTCCTTGATAACAGAGCATTTATCAGCTCTGTGATCAGTATTTATCATCCCATCACAAAACATACAGTCTCTCTCATTAGTTCAAGCTCTTCTTAAACAAAGAAGGAACTGAGAGACATTACCGGCTGAGCTGTTGTCTAGCTCCGAAAAGCCCTAAGCCAACACTGCTGTCTGCCATAGCACAGGCTGTAGCCAGCATGTGGTCTGCTAGCTAATGCTAAGGTGTCTGTGCAAGGCAGAGGGGACAGGGGATCCCTGCTTAGCAGGGAGTGGTGTGGGGAGAAGTAGAGCATGAGGAAACCAGGCAGATGCTGCTGTGCCTGCAGCCTCTGCTGGAGCTCTGGCCAGGGAGCAGAGGGGAGAGGCCAGCCCTGCTTTGGAGCAGAGAGCCCTGCCCAGCCCAGCCCAGAGAGCTTACTGGGATGCTGGGGGAGCCTGATTTAACTTAAACCAGCAAGGGGTCTGAGACAGACATTGCATAAACCAGTGTGACCCAAATCAGTTAAGTCTGATACTACATTCAACTAGGTTTATCGCAAACTGGTTTCAGCCATTTTCAAACTGGTTTATGTGCACTGAACATCTGTTCTGTTACAGGTTTAAACCAGTTTCTAATCACTTAAACTGGTTTAGGTGTGATGTCTGTCCCTTAACTCAGCCTTGTGGTCATTTCCCCTCCCAGGTGCTGAATACCAAGTATTGTCTCTCTCCTCTGTAATGTTTTTCTAAACATACTTGTTTCACATCACATCCTATATCAACCACATGCAACTGTTTCCTCCCCTCTGCTTCCCATCGCTGTGTGGTTACTCCACCCTTAAGTTCCTCATTTGAAATATCTTACCATCTTTTGTGATCTATTGCACTTATTGTACCCTTGGAGTGGCAGTCCACCAGGCACTTAGTGAGGTTGTAACACACATTAACAGAGACTTAACCAAGGTTGCATGGTGAATGAGGGCAGCGGGCCAGCCAGGTACTGAGTGACCGCTCCACAACTCCTTTGCAGTGGCTAGAGTAGTATGTGCCTTGGGGTGGAGAGCTGCACCACTCACTGCTGCAGATCTGGAGAAGAGGGAGCAGCAGGAAAGTACTGCTTCCTCAAGCCAAGGAGAAAAGGGGGAGCTTTCCTCAGATCTTACTAGATGGGAAGAAGCGGTGTTTTCCCTTGCTTTAACCCTGGCTTTTTTACCTTGTACTTCCTCTACAGTGGTCTTATATTGTCTGAGCAGCCTACCTGTGAGGGTCTGAAGGATACAGCACACACCTACTAGCACTTCAAACTAATGAAGGAGAGCCTCAAGAGAGAGACACCACATATGTCTTCCTGCCTTTATGCGTACAAGTCTGGAGAAGGAGAGGAGAGGTGTGGAAAAGTAGCTGATCTCCCCCCCCAAAAAAACAAAAAAACCCACACTTCAAAATAAGACATTCTGTGCTACCAACCCCTCTTATGTGCAGGTTTTTCTGTGGCAAATGAAAAGAGCTCACAAGAGGGCTTGACTGAATTGTACCTTCCAATTTCTCCTAATGCTTAGCAACCAGTACAGGCTGAGCAGCTCTTAAGTGCATGCCAAGTGTGTGTATGGTGTGTCTATTACTGTGCTTTTAGCCTCCCCCCACCCCAACCTTGTTTTTGAAAAGCTTTCCATGTTCTCTAATTAAGATGCATAAAGAGCTGCTGGAAACTTTATTATGTCTCATTGGACAGCTAAAAGTCAGCTATGTGATGAGATGATCAAAGCTAATGTATTAATCTGATACCTAATGCTCCAGGTACTGCATTTCTAGTTTGTTTTCCACTACAAAGGCTTTGAGAGGGGCTGTTCCTTTGTTTGCTAGTAATTGGTTTAAGGCAACGATTTGTGCTGGGCAGCTGAGTGATTCTAGCTTAGGACAATACTGAGCGCTCTAGCTATTTCACAAAGGCACCCAGTGGAGGAGCTATCACAGAGTAAAGTGTATCACCCACTAAAGTGCGTAATGCACACTAGTAGCAGATCCGTAAGTTTCTAATAGCCTAATTCTAGGGAAGGAAAAGGATTCAGTTTTGGAACAGGGAAAAGCATATTCCAGCTCCTATCTTTGGTTTCACATCTGCCCACCTCCTTTAGGAACCCGGTAGATAGTCTTCTAGCTATTCCAGAAGTCTATTACTGCCGTCTAATAGTCTTCTTCTTGCATACACAGATTATAGACCCCCCCAGACCTCATGTTCCCTCTCCACACCAATCCCTCAGCTCCCTCACCATGTTCTAGGAGCAGTCACAGCAACCTGTAGCTCCAGTGCCAAGTGCTGGGCTGTCTATTAGACTTGGTAGGTGCATCTATAACTGTGGTGCCTAAACTTCCAGCCCCGTGAGCCAGATGAGTGGTGCAGGGTTGGTCTGTGGGCTGGATCCCACATGGAGTTTGCCCATGTGATCCTCCATGCTGGCCTGCTCCCAGTTTCCAAATGTAGCCGTGTGCTGCTTTGAACCAGTGTGCTGTGCCTGGCCACATGCCAGCCCAATCCTATGCCAGTGTGACCCACGCAGGGCCATGTTATCTGGCTTGTAAGGCTTCCCACAAGTCTGAAATTTGGCAGCAATTAGCACTTCCACCACTCCCCTGCCAGCAAATTTCTGGACCCATGGGGAGCCTCACAGGCTGGATGACACAGCTCTAGGGTCTGATCTGGTGCACTAACTTATAACATGAAGACTGTCTGCTAGGGAGCATCATAGTGAAGCATGCCACACCTGCTCCCTGTGTTTTGCCCCAAAACTGATATAATGTAGTTTCTGTAGTGGGGTGTGTGCTATATCCTCTCCCAAGACAGCAAGCCCTATGCTATCCTAAGCCTACATTACATCCATTTTGGGGTGTAGCATACATGGAACAGGTATGGTATGCTTTGCTACAGCACTCCTTAGCATTTGATAGTATGGATGAGCCATTTTGCTTGTTCTTCAGCATAGTGGGTGCATCTACATGTGTCATTAAAACACCAAACTGCTGTGGTCCAGGGCACACGTGTAGATGCTGCACCTGGGACTGCAGCAGTTTGAGTTGGGGCAGAGCAGCCCCAGGCTGGCAGGGGGGCCAGTGGGTCAGCCCCAGGCTCCAGGAGATTGTATCAGGTGGTGGAGGTGCTGGTAGGGGCACAAGAGTGCCCTTTGTCCACTGCCCTGTGGAAAAACCACAGTTATTCTGAAAGCAAGCCAGTGAGTTCAATATTACATTGGTGTAACTAAGAAAAACTTAACCCTCTCCATGTTAAAAGAGGGTTTTAAATTTCCATATTTCTTCCTGTTTTATGGGACCAGAGCAAGACTTATTTTGTGATATTTTTCATAACCATTTTTGCTGGCCCCAAGACACAGCCACTGCTTTTTGTTCAATAAACATTTCAGTGCATGTTCTCCGGCTTAAACATAGCAAATATGAGACACATACAAAACTGCTGTGCAAATGAAATGCCATTCTGTGGAGTGCAATGACAATTCCACTTCTGTAATGCAGGGGCCGAAACTACATCTGTTAAATGTTTAAATAAAAATTCCAAAGCTGATATGGTCCATAGAAGAAACAGTCTGGAACCAAAACCCCAATCTCAGCATGCCTACGCAGCCTGTGGCATGAGATTAGGCAGTTTATGGGTTCCAGCTTTAATATGGAAGCTGAAATTTAATCCCTTGTAAAACTTTGATTTTGATGTTGAAAGGCAAGGGACAGTTTCCTCATAAGACAGTAAATTGCCCCATCACTACACAACTCACTAGCAGAAACTAAAAAGTTTTCCATGCCATATAGTGAGTCTGTCAGTAGATCTCAATTGCAAAGGATATATAATGCAACCCCAGAAATCATGTTAGGGCCTTGGCTTGGGTTCATAGCGAAGGTTAAATGACAGAGACTGGTTTTCTAATATATGACCTATGGGTACTATTTTCAGTGCAGCATTTAAAGTGATTAGTGACAGCAACCCAGCACTAATCAGTAGCTCATGTCTCTGATTAAGCTAAACCCCTGGTTTGCAACAAGCCTCAGGAATAGAAAGGGCAGGGAGCTTCACACACAGATATATAGGGGGATGAGCATGTTACTAACAGATTGCAAGTCTGCTTGCCATTCTGTGTCTTAAAAAAATGGACCAGAGTTAAACAGCATTGTAAAACACAATCCTTTTTGTTCTAGTCAACTTTGAAACATTTTATCTGCACCCTTTTCACCACTTTTCCCTAAAGAAAGAATGCATAACATATACAAATAGTATCTCTTGCCTGCTGCTCCTTTTCCCTACGTGTCTACGGCTAAGTACAAACAGTCAAAAAGCCCAAGGCTGAATCGATTCAATCTTTGCAGGTTAGTCTAAGATGCATAGATTGAACCAATCAGCAAGTGAATGGACATTCACTTTTGATTTTGGAAATGGAGCCACAGGCCTGCAGTGGCTCAGGCCAGAAACTGAGGGGCTTGACCAAGTCTAGCCCGCCCACCCTATGTGGGAAGAAGAGTTGCAGGGTAAGTGCAAAGCATCCTGTGATGCTGGAGGACCATGAGTTAACTTGAAGTTGAAGGGGCTCTTAGACAGAAGTTCAGTAAACCAATTTAACCTAAATCAGATAAGTCTGATACTGCATGCTTCCAAGTTTATCTTAAACTGGTTTCAGCCATTTTGAAAGTGAACTTATGCACTGAACCTCTGTTGTGTTACATATTTGAATCAGTTTCTGATCACTGGTTTATATGTAATGTTTGTCCCTAGCCTAAGTGTTTAAGAGGAACTTAGAGAAATGGCCTGGTTTTCTACAATTTAAAAAAAATATCCTTACTACAAGATGCTCATTGGAGTACATTCTACTAGCTCCAGGTCAGAAAAGTAATGATAAAAATGACAACAGGGCTTTCTACACTTAAGTTATCTGCACTGCTGCATTATGATTTGATTCTACAGTCCTGACTTGAATGAAACTCCACAGTCATTTAGTTTATAAATTGAAAGGTTCTTTTACCTCCACTCCCATGCAACCTAGGTAATGAAAACCAAGCTGTGCTCTTTCTCCTTTTGACAGTAACCACAGTGCTCAAGAGTTTGCAGTTGGAATTCTGCTATCAGTTCTGCTGGTGATGCGTGAGGCAGAAGAAAATCTTACTTCCCTTTAGCTATATGAGCACTGTGATACTAACAGGGGGTAAACTCATCCTCTAGTCAGGAAGTTCTGTGTGTGTGAGAGCCTGGGAGCACACTGGTTAAGAAGATTACATTGCTACACAGCCACTACAAAGCACACATCTGAATAAATAGTGTGCTTTTTCAAGTTCATCTACATCCCATAACTGCAGTTCCTCACCACCAAAGCATGCTGAAGCAAGGAAGATGAAGAATAAAAAATTCATGGAGTGTAGATGCAAAACCAGCCCATTAGCCAAGGGTCTTGAATCATGCACTGTGAGAAGCTTGATGGAAAAAGTCCTGAAGAACTGTATAGTGATGACTCCACCAGGGCTCTATAGAAATCACTCTGAAAACCAATTGAATGTAATGTATTATGATTGCTCTCCATAGACTTTTAAACCATTGTATAGAACTCTCCAGGAAGGATGTAATTCTCAATTAAGTTCTGTGGGTTTGTTCAAAAAACCTGTAGGCAGCCTTTCAATTTCAACACGGCTTTTTCAGAACAGAAATGCTGGGGTAACTCCAGGTTGTCCCCTGAGTTGATTGATACTTTCTGCAGTTCTTGGGATTTCAGAAGTTCCTGTTAATTCAGTGGTGACCCGGTGCTGGGATTCAGGGATGGATCCCTGATGCGCCCCCTTTTTTGCCGCTGTCCCTGACTGATACAGGTGTGGAGGAAGCCCCAGAGCTGCTCCTGCTCCACTCCAGCTCTGGGCTGTGGCTGTGCAGTGTGCCAGGTTCAGCAGGGGATAGCAGCAGGGGCACATACATTCCTCCTTCCAGCATATCCATCCAGATACTCCCCCTCTGTGCAATTTTGGTCAGGCCGCAGCTGGAGTACTGTATCCAGTACTGGGCGCTGCACTTCAAAAGGGATGTGGCCAGCCTGGAGAGGGTTCAGAGGAGGGCCACCCACTTGGTGAGAGGGCAGCAGGACAGGCCCTATGAGGAGAGACTGAGGGACCTGAACCTGTTCAGCCTCAGCAAGAGGAGGCTGAGGGGGGACCTGATGGCTGCCTACAAACACATCAGGGGAGATCAACAGCAAATAGGTTGAGCCCTTTTCTCCCCAGCACCAGCTGGGGTGACAAGGAACAATGGTAATAAGATGGAGAATAGGTTTAGGTTAGAGATCAGAAGGCAATTTTTTACAGTTGGGGTGGCCAAAATCTGGAACCGACTTCCCAGGGAAGTTATCCTCGCCCCTACCTTGGGCAAATTCAAGAGGAGGTTGGATGATCACGTGTCTGGGGTCTTGTGAACCAGCTTTCATTCCTGCCTGTGGCAGGGGGTCGGGCTAGATGATCTGTTCAGGTCCCACCTGACGCTAGCTACTATGAAACTATCTGCTCCCTACTTACCCCGCTCTCACAAGTGTCCCCTGCTGGCAGGAAGCATGGACTGGAAAGAGGAACCTGCATACCACTGTCCCTGGTGAAGCCCAGCTCCCTACATAACTGCTCCCAAAAGATCTTGGCTGGAGCAGCAGGTCAGCCAGGGACAGCAGCAGTAGTGTTGGCAGGGGGCAGATCCTCCTCCTTCATGTATACCTGCTCCTTGACCAGTTCTGTGGTATCCCTTGCCATACTGGGGGCTCCAGCTGTGTGTCATCCCCATCCCTTAATCATTTGAGGGGTGGCATACCACACCCCTCTTTAGTAAATCCTGGATCTGCCTATGCTGAGATTGTTCAACTTCAAATTATGCATCAGAAAAAAGGGGGCTGTGACATTTCAGGAAGTAGAGAGTCATTTTCACAAGGAGTTTATTAAAATTCAGGGTAGCATGGAAACAGTTGCACAAAAGCTTGTAATTTTACTGTTACTTCCTCTTAGGTTTGGTAAGAGGAGAGGAAGAAGCAGACCCACCTAAAAGGACAGCTTTGCATGATGAAATTAAGAGGTGTTGCAAGTACTTGTTTGTCCTTTGAAGGTAATTCATATAAACTGAGTCTTTTTTTTTGTAATGTGGGGATCTCTACACAGTGCTAACAGTTAGCAAAGAAGGGCATCCAGGGGCCCAGCAAGTGCAGTGAGCTGTATATGGGCAATATTGTGAGAGCAAGTTATGTTTTATGCTTATAGTTACAGTTATAGTTATGCTTGGATGTTTTGAAAACCCTGTTCTTTATTTTCACTCTGTTCCTTGCAGGACCCACTTGTTTTATGTTTCCCCACTGGCTTTAGTAGGAACCACTTTTAAAAGTTAAGGCATAATAGCCTGACTTCAAGCACCCATTTGTTTAAACTCTGAACTTCTGAATCCTTTAATTTCCAGGTTAATTGCAACTGAGTGAGATGATGTCCTCTCCAGACACTTTTTTAGCTGATTCATGTCTGCATGCTACAAACAAGCCTGTTCCTCCCAAGTTTTCCTTTAGCATTTCAGTCTCACTCTTCATCCACCTGAAAAATGTGTATTGGCTGGAGGTAAGAAGGTGGTTGGCTATTCAGGGTATACATACTTCCTTTTGTGTGGCTCACAGAATATTCTCCAGAGCATACACATATTTTATCCTATGGTAAACTTCACAATTGAAATGGGATTATTTTATTTACAGCCGCAAAAGAAGTGAATTCAAACCTCTTGACTAAGGGCAGGTCTGTTCTGTGGTTGTGGTATGTTCCAGTTAGGCCACTATCTGAACACACCCACGCATCCACACCTTGCATTTCCTTGGGCACATTTCAGATTTGGCAATAAGCTAATACAGTGTTTCTGTGGTAGTCCCTAGCAACCATTTTCAAGCATGCTGGAGGCCAAGGGCTAGAGTAGCTGCAATGGGATACTCCAAAGCATCTTCATCTGTGTATTTCTGGGTTTGGAAGTGGAGGTACATGGTTGGGGTGCATGGGGACTGTGTCATAGGTGGCCTAGTCTAGTGGTAAGAGCCTAGAAGAGGCAAGAGCCAGAGGTGGAGTGCAAAGTACCTAAACTCAGACACAATTCCAGGTTTAGAGACCAAGTTACCAATCAAGTGAGGGTTCTCGAGTCAGAGACCAAATGAGGAAATCCTAGGGTGAAATCCAAGTCACAGGCCGAATCAGCATTCTGGACTGAGTTTCCAAAGCCAAGGGGAATTTCCATGCAACTGGATTCTAGAAACAGAGCTAAGCAAGGTCAGAAGTCAGAAAACCAAGAGTGCGGGGTCCAGGAAGGTTTTACCACAGCAGACCTTCAGAGGGCCTGCTGTCTGCTGCCACAGGTGGACCTCAGTGGGGAGGCTGTTGTGCCCTGCAGCCAATAAAGAAACCCGAACAAGAGGCAAGCTGGCACATAGGCTAGGGTACAGCTCTCAGTGCCTCTGGCAGGTTTGGTCAGCTTGGCAATTACTATGGACTGGGCTGTGCTATACCCTCACTTACTAAAATGCTGGAGAACCAGACTGACCTCCAAGGTTTACGTTTGGATTTAGGCATCCTAACAAACAGGGCCTGCCCAGTTCATTTAACTGGAAAACATGGTTAAATAACTAGCAGCCAGGAGGTCATTTTCACATTGTCAAGTGCCTGACATTTGTAACCCTTCTTCCCCATATTCGGCCTCTTGAACCATTTTCCAGTTCTGCACAAATGTGTGAACTAATTGTAGCCTTAACCTAGAACTTCCTGGCCTGGTCGCAGTGGGTGTGTCACACCCTTGAAACATCCACCACAAAGCCATATTTACCATGTGGGCATGGGGAAGAGCATTTCTAGCAGGCTTTGATACTGCCCTGATTTGTTAAAGGCATGAAGTTGTGCATTCCACTGAATCATTCTCAATTTGGTTTATTACTTTAATAACATGAATAGAAACAATAAAAAACTTACATGTTACAGAGCACTATACTGAGAAAAGGAAGCACAACAGTTGGATAAAACTTAAAGGAAGGAAGAGGTTTGGTTCAAATACTGCCATGGTACTTGTTTAGCAGCTGAAAGTATTGTCTGATCATACCTACTGAGTTGCTTCTCTAGCCCATAACTACTTTGCTCTCTTCCCTGAAGACTGGCTAAGTGCTGCTAATTTATGCAACCTGTTTTTTTATTAACATTCACCCAGTAATAACGTCAAAAGATAAAAACAAAACAGGCTGGCATCGAGGCACAGTGAAGAATAAGAGATCAAAGATATTTAATTACAAAGAAGAACCAACAAAGCAAAAACAGTGTGTGATTTCAGTCATTTTTTTAAATACAGACATCAAGCCGTCAATCATTTCTACTTAAAATACGGAGCTTGTTACACTGGTAAAAATAATACTTCAGCTGTCATGGGACAACTGGGACTCTTGAAAAGCTAAAATCATCATGGGTCATTTAGTGTGTGGGTGTTTGGGGTGTAGATGGGTGAACAGGTGTGTCTGACTCTCATTGTAGATGATTGAACTAAAAACCAGAACAGGTTATAGACTCCTTCAATGTTCTGTAGAATTTTACATTTGCATGATAACCACAATCATTAAGAACTAGTATAATAAATTGCCTTATAAATATTTGATGTAGGAAAAGGGAAAAGAAACAAAAACAAAAGTCAACAGCAAATTTGTTGCATAATTTTATAAGCCATCCTCTTTTTGTATGATAGTGAGGGATATAAATGTTTTTGGCCAAATTATCTTGAATCTTTGTCCAAAGGCTAAAAGCAGTGATTAAGTTATGTATATTCTATAAGAAAACACTGTTGTCTTGGTGATGAACTTAGAGTAGAGCTCAGCATGGCATAAAGATTCTCCATCTCTGGGAATGAGAGATTAGTTGGTGGATGGTTGATGAGCCATAAAAGCTTTCAGGGAAAATTGTCCCTAATTTCCCAATAGCTAGAGAGCAGCATATGCCATGGTTAATGCATTTTACTGTTGTGGAATATTCAGCATGATGCCCTTAGTCTTTTAGGAAGGAAGGAAATGTTCAAGGTTGGTTTTTATGAAAATTTAGAAAGCTGGGAGGGGGGAGGGGAGGATATATATACCCATTGGAAAATAATTTTGAAATGCATACATTATTTTTTCAAGTGTATACCCATCAATTTGATAATACACATGTGAAGCTTATGTGCTCTTTGCAAAGCACATTACATACAAAATACACCTTGTCATCTTGGTTAACAGACTGAACAGAAAGAGACTGGGAGGAAGAATGGTCCAGTAGTTGGGCACAAGCCAGAGAATTAGAATGCCTGGTAAGATACTGACTTCCTTTGGGCAAGCCACTTAGATGTAGATCAATAAGATACCTAAATACTTATTAGGATCTGGGCTTCAGAACCAAAGACTGTTCTATTATTCATTAGTTACACTGGAAATGCTACTTCCCTACTTCCTAGGCATGTTGTAAGGCTAATACACCAAAAATGGCACTCAGATACTACATAGAAATGGTGAGATGGGTGAATGAATGGGGCAGAAGTTTTATATGGGAAATAGGAGAGTGGAAGCCATGTGCAAAGAGAGGGGGCAGTGTAGGTGAGAGTCAGGTTCATTCTCTAATGGACTGCAAGGTCTGCCAAAGCCCCAGTAAGTTTCACCAGAGTCCCTGTACAGCTAGCTGGTGGTACATTTTTGAGGATTATTGTCTCTTTGGCATATTCATGGACTGTTTCTTTGAGCCAGGGAAATTGCCTTGCAAAAACTTTGTTAATCCACAATTAAAACACATTTAGCTGAAAAGTCCACGGCAGAATGCTATTTTCCCTAGAGACAAGCAGTCTCTAAATTCCAAGATATGTTCTACTTGATAAAGATGTTATCAAACATTTGCCTTCATGGCTGTGGTCATCCAAACAATGTAGGACTTTAAAGGTGTCACTTTAAAGGTGTCACTCAGGTAAATTTTATGCAAGCTCATTAAGAGCAAGTTATTGTTTCTGTGTCACTAACGAGCTCAACCTACGTGATGGATGAGTGAAACTTCTTGTCTCATTGTGATACTATGGGAACTGTTAAGGTAGTCTGTGTACCGTAACTGTACACTTCTGTATTTGAGGATGTTTTTTCTTGTCAGTGGACCTTTTTTAGCTTGTCACATTTTTTTTCACCAAAGGATTTTTTAGCTATGTAAGATTGTTGCAATTTAACTTCAACAGAATGAAGTTTTTGTCTGTAAATAATGGCATGGTGCTGGTAGTTTTTTAAAGGGAAGATCCTTCCTAAGTTTTTCCAAACATAAAAAGTGTACAGTAGTTTACACCACCAGTGCAAATAAAGGTGACTTCTGTTTACATTCTAATTTCAATTAAGCCTCAGACCTAATCATGAAACTTAAACCTAGAACGTTTATGTGTTTTCAAAGAGGCAGTTTCACCAGGAAGCAAACTCATCTTGTACATTTTTTAAACATACCTTGCAACTCAATGTAATTGCCATTCTGTGGGGAGCTCTTCACTAGATGGTAATGTGAAGAGAATGGATACATGACCTACTAAGCTAATCAGCTCTGAGCAGGCAAAGGACCTCTGAGACTTCCGGTACAATGTTATGGACAGTCTATAAGAAGACGTTTGCTTACTAAATATCATGAAAAATAGGCGGGGTTCATGCTTTGGAAAATTTCAGAAGATTTTGTCTTAGCTGTAGGGAAAGTACTGAAAAGTAGGCCAGTTACTGTAAATGCAATCAAGGAGCCTATTCAGGAGGTAAAAAGGGGGAGATAACTTATTACAAGCCTAGCAGACCACAGGCTAGTTTGGTGTAGCTATATAAAAAGGCTGATAATAACTATAATAAATTAAGTTCTAATTGGTATGATTCATCTGAGAACTCATTAATAGTAACAATTAATAATTGTTTACTATATGAGTATTCACATGCCTGCAGCCTTGGGCTGTCAGCCTGCCAAGCCTGTGCAGGATGCTAGGAAACCTTGATACGGAGGATTCCACCTCTCCCCAGACTTCTGTAGAATTTCTGACTCTTGTAGAAAACATGGAAATTCATTATATTTTGGGGTTTACACTTCATATTATTCACTGGTGTAACATAACGTTTTTAAAGTAGAGCAGGGAAAGAAATGAACAGTAGCTATGTACTAATCCAATCAGTGCAATGACAGAAATGGTAGAGTTCTCAGGGATAATGCAGAAAAGACAGAAATGGTCACTAAATATTTCTCGTCTATATTTGGGGAAAAAATCCAGGGGCTGGATTCCTATCGTATAAGACAATGGAATACTTTCCATTTCTATCTTTCACAAACAGGATGTTTTGGAGCAGCTGCTGAAGTCAGAGATTTTTAAATCGGCAGATCCATGTAATTTAAATCCAGCAGTTTTAACAGAGCTTGCCAAGAAGCCTTCTAGATCATCACTGAGACTTGGAGCACTGGGGAAGTTCTGGAGGGCTAGATGGGAATGTCTGTCCTACCTCCAGGAATGTCTGTTCCTGTGGGTGTTAGCAAGATGCATGCCCTGCCCATTAGCTCTGCTGCACACACACCAATGCCAGACCTGAGTGCTCCCTTGTGCTGCACTCAAGTTTATTGCATACTCTTACTCACAAGCCTAAAAGATGACCTTAATATCTCTACTGAAAAGGGAATTGCATTATTACTGTACTTCTTCACAGGTCTTCTTCAGCTCTGTGGTAGAGCTGCTGTAGTGGAACCATGCTATTGCTTCCTCTGATTGATTGGTGCTGCGCTGTCTCTTCTCTGTGAACTGGGAAGGTGCCCAAGAACCTGGCTCATACCTCCTACCTGACACTACCCACTCAATGTTTGTGACCAGGGGCAGATCCAGAGGGAGTGCACTGGTGCCGTTGCTCTCCCCTTTGATTCCTGCTCCACCTGAAATCTACCCGATACCTTCTAAACTCTTCATTTCACCAATGTTAATGACCCTGTCTCCTTTTTAATGGTCTTGATGATCCACTAATCAAGCTAGCATTTTCTTCTGTAATTCTATAGTCTGTTAGCTGCTCCTGGTAATGTAGTTCCCATTTCACAGCCTTGCAGACTCTTTTTAACTCATTGAAATAGCGTTATATTTTTTTTTGCATCAGTCTTAGACTGAATAATGCAGCCCTTGGCCCCAGACATATTAATAAAGCTTCTAGTTCCTTTTTACCTGGAGAAAAATGTGTTGTGTTATATGTGATGATGCACCTCACCCCTTTTCAAAATCCTAGATCTGGCCAGGGGAATGATCTTAATGTCACACTGAATGGATTTAGCAAATGCTTAGGGAAAAAAAGCAGACCATTCCAAGTTTACTAACAAATCTATTTGGGGAAAAAGGATCGGGGTAAAGGGAACAACATAGAATGAGCTTCTAATCCATAAAGTATGGAAACTTGGTCCTAACGTGGTGGGTTCAAATCATATTACAGCCATGAACAGAGTGGTGAAAGGAAATCTCTGAAAGGGATGATTGTTCTGCCTCTGAAAGAGGCAACCCTTCTACAGATAAGTCATCAATGCCAGAAATGACTTATCTGTGGGGCCCAAAAGGATTCAGAAGAGCTATAGTTTTAACTTCAGAATGCATGACACTACATGAAATTGCAGACATATGCTTTTCACTATTACACCTCTGCCCCTATTTCATATTCGTATCAAAAGCCTTCTCAGTGACTGTGGAGCCTAGAACACGGTGTCCTGAATGGATCATAGGTGCTTTTGAAAACTTTACCCAGATGAATATGCACATTGAATCACAGTAATGAGCTATCCCAGTGTCTCTCAACCTTTTAAACTTGAGACATTCTTTAGTGGACTCAGGGCCCTCCCCGCATAACTTTTGTGAATTGAGTGGCACCCCATTTCAAAAACGTATTTATATATTACAGTGCTTACTTCCTTGCAGAGGGGACAGGTGGAGGGGGTAGGGGGCCAGCCAGGCAGAGGCCAGCCTGAGTCTGTGCTTATCTGTTTAACTCACACCTTAAGGCACCTGTCAAAGGATCTCATAGCACCCTGGTTGAGAATTGCTGATCTATCCTGTAACCAGTAGTATGTGCCAGTTGCCTCAAAGGAAGTTGTAAGAAATTGTAGGTGTTGGTTATGGGGTAGCTTGTCCCCTTGGGAAAGCTTCTTTCCCAACCTTAATAGTTAGAAATTATCTGAGAGTTTATCATTCCTTCCAGGATGCACAAGCTGAATTTTATGTCATATGATCACAGTTTTCAGATACAAGCTATAAACCTTGTCAGCAAAGCACCCTTACTGTCAGTTGATTTGCCCAGTGCCGTTCCCTTCTTTGCTATGATTGTTATAGACTGCTTTCATAGAAATGAAAATGCACGGATAAATGTCCCAACCTCTCTTTTCTGCAAATATCTGCCACCTCTGGATAAAAAATATATCACAGGTTAAGAAGCAGGGGTGTATTTGTGAGAAATGCATGACCTATTAATAGGCTGTACACATCATTGACACAAGGATTTTAAAATGTGCTCTCCCTTTCTGTTTAGTCTTTGCTCAGGCTAAAATATCTGGGTTTTGCCCACTTCTAAAGTTTCCCATCAAAGGCAAGCTTTGCTTTACTGCAGTTGCTGAAACAGTGCTGCAAGTGCATTTAAAAGCTAGCGGTCTTGGGGCTCTGCCTGCAAAAACTTTTGTGTTTTTGCAGGTAGAGCCAATAGGAACTCCTTCCAGAGAGCAAGTGTCTGCAGAAGCAGGTAATTATTTTCCAAGGCAATGTAGTATAGCAGGAAAAGGCACAACAAGACACTACCGTGCCTCCACCGTGTTTAATCATTCACATTAATGAGTGCCAAGTGGTCCCTTCTGATTCAGTAGCCTTTACACTCCCCTGGCATGGCTGCAAATGACTGCCCAAGGTGTAAGGCAATGGAGCATCGGGCTCACAGTGTCCATCACTGAACATGGTCCTCCACAGTTGCTTTACAAAGTGCAGCCAGATGAGAGGATACTCTTTTACGCATTGTTCCCCCTTGTCTTTCTCTTCTAAATTAACCTTCTCATGGTGGAACCTGTCCGCCTATTCAATGTGAATCGCAGTCACTATATTTACACCCAGAATGCCTCGTTCCCATTGTTTCACAGAAAGTAAGGAAGTCCACTCATCCTTGTCACTCTGTGAGTCCCAATGCATCAATGGAGAACTTCAGTCAGCAGAGAATTTCAACTTTTCCCAGATAATTAGAGCACAAGCTAAAAATCTGTCTGGCTTTATACAGGAAAAAGATTATGTTTAATAAAAAGGGTTCTTTACCGTCACAGAAGACATCTGTTTCTCCAGGTATGGCTGGATCTTCTTGTAGGTCCTGCTGCATTGTGGCCACAACTCAGCTAGAGGTAGCCGTTACAGAGCTGAACGCTTGAAGTAGCTTCTATGCTATAAGAGGACTATTTCCTTTCACCAGTTTCCTTAAACATTTTAGTAGTGGCAGCTTCCGCATCTGCACTTACGAAACAGCCTCATTCATATGAATAAGCTTTCTTGTTTTTATTCATGTGCTTTGAGATTGGGTTTGAGGTGGGGTGTTTCTTAATGCTGAGAGAGGAAGAAGCTAGAGGGGAGACATAGACAGGACTGGCTCAGAATGCAGGATGCATTTTCAGCCTGGCTGGAGTGAATACTCTTCCAAAGCAACAATGCCAGCAGAGATGTTATTTCAAAGAAGAGTGTGGGGTTCTTTTGCATATGAATGTGAGTCTTTGCTGGTGGCAGTGGTAGAGTCAGGGAGCAATTCCCATTCGTCTTGGTATAGAAAAGTTCAGCTTCCTGACGAGGACAATTCAATTCAAGTACTTCTTCAGTGTCCTGGTTTCAGTGGGAAGCTTCTTAGATTAGCATGTTAACGCAACAGTATTTTTTTTCTTTCTTTTGAAAAGGAAAATTTGTGGATTTACGTGTAGGTAACACTGAGCTCAGTTGTGATCGCAGTAACAAGAAGGCATTGGTGGCTCTCAGGGTATATGGCTTTTTCTTTTTTTACTCCCCTAAGTCATCATTTTGGTTTCATCACCAACCTAAAGCACTACATTTTGTCTAGCTCTAAACTGCTGATCAAAATCAGAATGCCTATCAAACCTAAAGTAAAAAAAGAAAAAGACATCTGATTTACATTTGAACATCAGGAATATTATTTTAATACCAAATCAGCCCTGCTGATGATTTTTCCAGTTGCTTACTTCAGTGGCCAATGTTTGGGAATGATTAAAACAAGGAGATTCACTCCTGTTAAATGTTTTGTTGTCTGTGGGATACTCATGCCTAGGGACTATCTGCTTGCTAGACTTTTGAATCTACCACTGAAAGGCTTACATTTCTGCTCAAGTTTCTACTGGCTTCATCTATTCATTAGAATAAAAGTGTGTGTGTGTGGGGGGGGTACTGGAACCTGAGAAAATTATTCTCCCGTTTTTATTTGTTTTTTTTTGTTGGGGTTTTGTTCTGTATTTTGGTTTTTGGGGGGTTGTGTTGGGGGTTTTTTTTGCTGTTAGTGCACGTTGTTCTTCCAAGGAGAATGAATCCCATTTGACGTTTGCCTATTGATTGATGTCAAACTGGACTGAGATTTCCTCAGGGAAGGGACTGCTTCTAATGTGTTGGTACAGTACCTAGCACAATGGGCTAATCTCCTATCCCAGCTAGGGCCTCTACATACTACTGTGATTAAATAATTGGAAAGAGAATAAGAAGTGACAAAAGGAGAAGAGGCAGTTTTCTGGGAAGACAACAAGAAGGATAGAGGAAGATGGGATTAGGAACAATAGGAATCATGTATTATGAAAAGGGAAAGTGATAGGTGAACAGAAAAAGGTGGAGAGGGGAGGGATAAAGTGGGAAAGAATCAGTCCAGAGGGAAATCAGCCTCTTCAAGTGCCATCCAAAGAACAGATAAAAGTTCAGGAAGAAGTAGGAGCTATTGGAGTCTTCTATTGGAGACTCACGTAACACTGGGCAAGTATGAATAGGAGTGTCACTCACAAGTCAAGCAAACTGTGGCAGAACTAGGGTGGGGTGATTGGGGCAGTTGCCCTGGGCACCAGCTTGGGGAGTAGGCAGCAGAAAAAAATGGCTGTTGCTGAAGCTATACAATCACACTGGCAGCAGTCATGACAACAAAAAGTTGTTGCTACCCCAGTGTGTGGCAGCTGTCCAGGGCACCAACCATGTCACTATGCCTCTGAAGGGAAGTGACTTCCACGCTAGTTTGCACCAGTGAGGCCTCATTTAGAGTACTGCATTCAGTTTTGGGCACTGTGCTTCAAGAAAGAGGTGGACAAATTAAAGTCAAATGGAAAGTAACGAGAAGGATTAAAGTTCTGGGAAAGACATCATCAGAAAAGCCAGAAAGAACTGGGATCACTTAGTTTGGGGAGTAGAAGACTGAAGCTAGGTACAGATATTCAAAAAGCCCGAGGCAGAATCAATCTAAGTTATGCGGTTTTCTGTAAGTGGTGTAGTTTAGATCGGTTGTGAACAAAACACACATTCAGCCTTTGGTGAAGGTGGGGAGAGAGGAGCAAATCTTAGACCAGCTTCTGCCATTTTAAAGCCAGTTTTGTGTGCCAGACATCCATTCTGTTATGGGGATAGATTGGTTTCTGATCCCTTACACTGGTAAAAGTGTAGTGTCTGTACTTGGGATACCCCTGAAGGGTAAGTGATAACAGTTCTCAAATACATGAAGGTGTACAGAGGATGGTTATTGACTGTCCTCAGTGACTGCAGGGGACAGGACAAGAACAATGGTCTTAAATTGCAGCAAGGGACATTTAGGTTGACTATTAGAAAGAACTTTGTCACGGTGATGGTGGTTAAGCACTGCAATAAATTATTTTAGAGAGGTGGTAGAATCTCCATCGTTGAGTGTTTTTAAGAGCAGGTTAGGCAAACACTTGTCTAGAATAGATGCAGATGATTCTGCTTTGAGTGGGAAGTGGACTAGATGGCTTCCTAAGGTCCCTTCCAGCCTTGCCTTTTCTATAATTCTGTGGATGGGAAAACCCCAAAAATAAGTGAAAAGGGGGAGGGAATGGGGACAGAGGAATAGAAGAAAGGTAGAGTGTAATATTTCCATTAAAATATTTCCTTCCCAGAGCCACACCAGGACTTAAGATTTAAATCCTCCCTCTATAGTGACCTCTGCCTTATCTCCTTTGACTGTTATGAAGGGAATCCTGACCCTGACAGAATCAGTGGCAAAAATCTCATTGATTTCATTTGGGCCAGGATTTTACCCAATGAGGATCAATGCTGGGCAAAAGCAGCTTACATTTTAAACCCACTATGAGGTGTTTTGTGCACCTCATAATGCTGTCATTCATGGAGACATGAAACATTTGAAACTCACAGCTGGCATGGAAGGAATGGGGAAAAAGGACAAAACACACACTATAAAAAAGATGCTAACTTCCATGTTCTGTCTTGTCATTATGGCTCATTTGTAAATTGAGCACAGAAAACTTTAGCCATTTAGCAGAGTTTCTGAAACACTAAGGAACAAGGAAGGCTGTACTGGTTATTGTGGCACTTCCCTTTTGTACTTCATTTCCCCTAGGACTTGAAGTTATTTCCTTGTGCACTGTGTTCAGTCAGCCCATCTAGATGCTTGTTACCTTGACAGCCCTTTTTAATCTTTTATTTCCAGGAATTAAAAGGCATCAAAAGCTGTTTTCTCTCCAGAAAACAACTGTCACCCGAATGAACACACAAACTAGACTGGTGGTGAATGGTAATGACTCACCCATCACTGCGAATGCACAAAGAACAGCCTCTTTGATTCATTCCCTTTCACTATACTGCCTCTCCCTGAATGACAGGCTCACCTACCACCACACTAGCTTGTGAAGCTGCTGGAGGAAATCTGTCTTGAAAGGAAAAGGAGACCACTTTATTTAAAACTGAACAGTTTAACCTGCAAAAATGATCTATATTCTGGTGGTCAGAGTTGGTTTTCCTTTCTCTCTGCCCTCTCTCTGATTTGTGCTTGGAGGTTGGTATTTATCTGTGTTCAAACTCCTGATCTCAAGCCTCCAAGAACCCGACCCCCCTACTTGGACACCACCTCCTTTTTTTCTCTTTCCCTCCTGCCCATTACGCAAGAAGCACTTAATCTCTCTCTCAGTGAAATAAATACTGCTGCTTTTCTTTCCAACTGTTGGTTAAGTCAGCCACTCCAAACATAATCTAATGAGAGTTTCTGCAAGGCTCTCGTTCTTTTTATACAACCACATCTGATGATTGTTATCTCAAAATGTTACCACCCATCCTCCAACAGCATGTAAACAGAAACTGGAGGGTGACAAGGTAGCAAAAACAAGAGCGGAGAGTGTGGACGGGGCAAGAAACAAGTACTCCAAGCCAGCTTTCAAAATAGCTTATATGAAGCAACATTACTTTATAAGAAATGTTTTCCTTTGTTGTTTCCTCTGCAGCCTATGGAAGAAGATGCCTGTCTTGTTGACCTCTGTGAGATTTTATAATAATGCCACAGGAGGAACTAGGTAGTCATATCACACTGTAATTAAGATCTCCCTTGGGGCCACTATATTGAGATACTTCCCCTCTATGTGGCATTGGTAAGGCCACAGCTGGAGTACTGTATCCAGTTTTGGGCACCACACTTCAACAAGGATGCGGATAATCTTGAAAGAGTCCAGCAGAGGGCTACTCATATGGTTAGGGGCTGCAGATAAGGCCCTACAAGGAGAGACTGAGGGACCTGGATCTCTTCAGCTACCACAAGAGAAGGCTGAGAGGTGATCTTGTGGCCATCTACAAATTCATCGGGGGCTAGGAGGGGGAGCAAGGAACAGAAGATATTCTGTTCACCAGGGCGCCCCTTGGAATAACCAGGAACAATGGCCACAAAATGACAGAGAACAGATTTAGACTGGACATCAGGAAGAACTTCTTCATAGTAAGGGTTGCCAGAATCTGGAATGGGCTTCCAAGGGTGGTGGCGCTCTCCCTTACCTTGGGGGTCTTCAAGAGAAGACTGGACAAGGGCCTAGCTTGGAGTCATCTGACCTCAGTGCTCTTTCCTGCCCAGGGCAGGGGGTCGGACTCGGTGATCTACTGAGGTCCCTTCCTGAGGTTGTTGATAACTCAGGGGACCCCATCTTATCACAAAATCATATTTAGTGTCACACTAGGTAACTTATTTTCTAACAGGATGCATTTTTACAACATAGACAAGGTCAGGGTCAGGTGCTTTCAGCATAATCATTCAGGCTCTCAGGAGGCACTTTTCCATCTGTGTGTGCATGGCTGTTCCTCCTGGGGAGATTCTAGCCTCTTTTATGGTAGACCTATGTCATGACAGTGACATTGTGAAGAAGGAATTTTTTGTCCTATTTTGGCTTTGTGAAACCCAGGATTCAGAATCAATGCTGGAAACACAGATGAAGAAGCATTGGCATTTCTGATTCTTAGATACTTTGTTGTTACCTCAAAATCAGGACAAGAAGTTGAAATAATGAAATTAATTAGCCCTCAGCAGAGCTAATTGGACTGTCCACAGCACCACGCTGTAGCTACACTCTTTCTGCATGTATGGAACTGGATGGTGTGTTTCAGCCCAGGGTCACCTGAAACAGTAAATTAAAGACGCATACGCCCTAGAGTAATGAGCTCAGCTTCCATACTGACTGGTACTCAGACTTTTAGGAATGAGTGACACCTCTCCAGTGCATGCAGTGTGCATCCAGCCTTCTGCTGTCGTGAGACAGGTGCCAATCAAGTTGTAGGTACTCTAAGACTATATAAAGTCTTTAAGACAGAAACCATCTTCTTGTATGTGTTTGTACAGTGCAGAATAGTGTACAGTTTGTAAAGTGTGCTGTGCACAATGAGGTCCTCTTCCTTAGTTAGCTGCTAGCAGGGTGTGAGATGTTCCTCTTTTAAGGAACAGCCACATGCATCTGGCAATGTGTCCTCTGCTTCCCGTGTCCTCTGTATTGTGAGGCAGCACAGCTGACACTACTCCTGTAGCTCCTGTACTACTGTTCTGTAGTCCCTGGGTGTCTTCATGAGCTAAGAGCAAAGTATCATTGCTGAGTCCAATCTGGAACCCAAAGTGGAAAGGATCCAATTTACAAAAATTAAATGAACTGGTTTTCCTGTTCATCTGGTTAAAATGCACTGCTAAATAACACCACTTAGATGTTTCCAGAAAGAAGCAAGACTATAGCTTGTGTGGGTTCGGGGTACTGTAACATTTTCTGCCATGGCCCTTGCTAGATCAGAGAGAGGTGGAAATTCGAGAGCCTATAAAGCAGTAGACCATAGCTCTCCATTTGGGTGGTCTCATAAGATGAAGATTTCCTTCAGACTTTTAAAAGTACTTTTTGCCACTGCTCGCGCCCCTGCACATGCACTTTGGCATGCAGCAAAATGCCCCACTTTGGAGAAACTGCGATTTCCCTGCTCCTCCCGGCCCCTGGCATGCTGGAGGAACTGAGGTGGAACTAGAGGGGAGATGCTCTGGCAAGCAGCCAGAGTCTCCTGGCAGGACCAACCCGCTGTGCCTGCTGTTGCATGCTCATGTGGCATGCAATGGATGCAGCACTTTTTTCACAGCTTTTTTTTTTCTTTTTGCTACCAGGATTTCCTAGTAGCAAATTTTGCCTCTGTGCTGCAAATTTGCAGCACGGGGCATGTTTTAACATGCTGGGTATGGAGTTTGTGGCACTGCAAAGAGGTTTGTGGTGCCACAAACCACCTGTACCTGCAAATCTGGATCCAGCCAAAAAGGCCAAGGTGAGAGACTGAAGAAAAGACAGGAGAGATAGGACAGGAATGAAGCAAAGAGCCAGTCAGCAGGGGAGAGAGAACAGCCACTCAAAATGTTGAGCATCCTTGCTCTGAATATTCTTCCAATTTCAGATCTCTTGCTCATAACATCCTCTTTTGAAACCTGAGAAACAAACCACATTTGAAGGTAACAGGAGATTAGGGTTATGTACATGTGAAGGCATTCTGAAGTTCAGCACTTGATTAAAGTTAAGCCTGGCAGACTCTTGTTTTTGCCAGCTTCTTGAGTTATTTTGCATTCCCAAAATGTCTTTTCCCATCATTTTAAATTAATTTCTGACAAGGGCTATTCAGTTAAAAAGGCACTGCTTTCTAGTGAAAGAGAAATCTCGGCTGTGTGTTAAGGAGAGAACAACTCCCCCAAAGGCTGTCATACAATAGGCTCTCATTAGCTTCTCTCTGGGGTCTAATTTTTAAGGAGTTAGACTTTTTTTCCTCTCCTGTTCACTAATTATCTCGCCCCCACCCTCTCACAGTCCCACAGCAGAACATGAATCTAACTAAATCTGAGTTCAGATTTCAAATTCATGATGTCTGTGTGGGCTTGAGCTTAGGCAATGTCTTTTCGCCCACTCTAAAGACAGCATGGTTTACTGCACACACTGCCTGTCTTAGTCACATTTGTTCTTTTGTTGTGTGGTACATATTTGCAAGTTAGTTTTAAAGGAGTAAATTATGTCAAATCACATCTAAAATATGTCTGGTCATCTTTTAGGGCAATTCACAATAACCGCTGCAGGGAGATGCACCCTGTCTGAGATGGCATGACCCCCTGTTCTGTTTTGGCATCATTTTGTCACTGCCAGTCTACTTCAGGGTTTTTCCCAAGAGCTGGAGGCAGTGTGTATCCATTCTCATACTGCAAGCACTGTAAGGCTTGTCCACACTGATGGGACAGTGTGTCTTGGCACCCGGGGGCCAAACACACTCTGCCCCACGCCCTGCCCAACCAACTCTGCAAGCAGGCTCTAAATCAGACATACATCTGTGTAGCTGCCCTAGGCTCCTCCATCTCTACGAACTCTCATGCCCTTGGTCTCTGGTAAGCTTGGCAGGGGATACTGTGAAAGAGCCAGCCTCACACAGTATTTTCAGTTAGGAGCATGCCTGCAATTCAGCTGGGCAGCATGGAGGGCCTGGGGCCCAAGGGTGCCAGAACACACCACTGCCATGGTGTAGACGAGCCCACAGAACATGCGAACAACACATGCTAGTTATAGGCCAGCTGTTTTCCTCCATATATCAGGGTCTCCCCACAGCCCTGTGCAACATGACAATTTTGTCCATTCAGTATGTGAGTGAAGGCACCGTGGTACTCATGGTACTTGGCAACAGTCCCTGCAAGATATGCTTCAAAAATCTTCTACTCCTCTGCCTCGTGTATCCTGCACATTTGAGCTCTCTTTGGACATCTTTGGTGCATCTTCACGAACAGGAATATGCGTTTCCCCAGGGAAACACCTTGTGCCGCTAATCCTTGTCCCCGAGGAATGCCTGTGCCACATGTGCTCTGTCAACTGTGCTGGCCTCAGAAGCCTTATCTGGGGCTCTAGGGGCCTCCAGGAGCTGCAGCCACAGCGCTTCTGCCGCAGGGAGCCTGACTGGTAGCCAGAGCATGGCTCCAGCTGGTCAGGCTCTGGTTTTGGGCAGCATGAGCTGCCACCGTGTGTACCACCTTGCTTTTTTTAGGCATGGGGTTTTTTGACCCTGAGATTTCCTGGGGTCAAGCAACACCCCCCCTCCACACACACACACACTGTAAAGTAGCAGTGCAGGGAACGCCTGCATGTGTGGCATCTGGATGCACCCCTTGAGGGTAATCCAATATCACTGTTTAAGTGTATATCTGAGTGATTATTGCCTTGTTAGTCAAGTGACATGTAGCTAACATATAGCAATCTCTTGTGGCATTTAAATATTATTTACCAGGGCACCCCTAGGGTAACTAGGAATAACAGGTACAAACTAGTGAAGAGTAGATTCAGGTTAGACATTAGGAAGGCATTTTTTACAGGAAGGGTGACCAGAATCTGGAACGGGCTGCTAAGAGAGGTGGTGCTGTCATCTAACTTGGAGGTCTTCAAAAGGAGGCTAGATAGGCACCCGGCTGGGGTTGTCTGACCTCTGCGCTCTTTCCTGCCTGGGGTAGGTGGTTGGACATGATGATCCTTTGTGGTCCCTTCTGACTCTACAATATATGAATCTATGAATTCAAAGGCAAAAAGCTTCTTAATATCTTTTTCCCTTAATGTCTGTGTCTGTATGCATATTCAAGAGAGGAGTTTCATTTTGCACTTCATGGTAACATCTCAGTTTCCCAAAACGTGACTGCATTTTGATGGAGCAGTAATCCTGAGTCCACCTTTACATTGGATTTTCAAGTAACTTTCAGTCTCTCTAGCACTCAAGTTAACCAGGTATTTGAAGTGCTCAGTACATACCAGGGTCACTGGGTTGGGGTAGAAATATCTTTGCAGTTTCACAGATTCAAATTTCACAGTTGTCTTAGGGTTTTTTTGTTTTGGGGGAGTTTTTTTCCACTCCTACTCTTTCTAGCAAGTTTTGCACCACTTCTGGAAAAAATCCAGGCAGGTCAAATTTTTCATCCACCAGTGGATACATCCTGTCAGCTTTCATCGTTGGCTCTTCTTAGGATTTCACCCAAATAACAGTTGAAGAGGGTCTACATAGCACATCACCCTGTCTGAACCCCCATTAGCACCAAAACCACCACAAGTCCATGGAGATGTAGTATCTTTCTTATGTTATTTTCACTAACTCCACCCAAGGCTGAAGTTCCTAGGTTCACTATTTGATGAACAGGAGCCATCAGCATCTCTCTCAAAACCTTGGGCTATTTTTCAGACTCCCAGATCACACTGACAGGCATATGGGATGCTCAGATGAATGCCTCCCAACCACTTTAAATTAATGCTGCTTATGTTTTACCTACTGTAGGGACCTTATTGTTCTGCAGTCTGTACTGCATTAAATTGTTCATCATTGTAGGAGGTGCATTAGTTGAGCTTTTCACATAGATCTCCCCTGTCTACTTTCCTTCCAATGCAGAATTATATTATGCAGCTGATAACAAACCTACCCCAGAGACATATTTTCTGCCGCCTGTGAATTCTGTTGAAAGAAGTCTAATTATTTAGTAGGCCTTACTTATGGCATTCACTGTAAAACTGAGGTAGAGTGGGAAGTTGTGGGCTTTGGATCTCAGATTGCCAGTGGATGCTAGAGACCATACTGTACATTTCCCAAAGTAACACGCTAGCAGAGTTCTTCATTCTGGGCCATTACAAGACCCAAATCTTTCAAATATTATCATTCCTGCCCACTGAACTCTCCACTACCAGGTTTTACATTATCAGAAGCCAGGAGAATGCAAAGCTGGGTCTGGACTGTTTTGTAGAAGGATGTAGCTGCACCAGTTTTGATTTTACCGGACAGGTAACAACAACAGAGATGTCATGAAGGTTAGCGACTTCAGCGTAGGCTGTACAAGCCTGCCAGGGACCTTGGGTGTGTACTTGGGTTGTGAGCTTTCTCTGAACCATGTGTTCCCACATCCTCACTACTACTAGTAACCAGGCTAGCTAGAGCAGAGCTACATATGCTGCAGTCACGTTTCTAATAGCTGTATAAACATCCCCTTAACTTGACTATTTAAGAGGGCTCTAAATGTACTTCCCACCTGGAGATGGGCCCAAGCTACAGAGCTAGAATTAGGATGCAGATTTTCCCAACTTGGGCTAATTCAAATCTGGTTCAGCGTTTTCTCTCTATCCCAAGTCTTCTACAATGCAGCATGAAATAAGCAGAGACTACCTCATCCTGAACAATGAATCAAACCCCTTCCTCCCAGTCCCTATTGCTTTTCCTTATCCTGCTACTCCTCCAAATATTTTAATTCTTGTACTTTTCCCCCTTTTCTACAGCTCTTCCAAAAAAGAAATAGGAGGTGGATTAATTTTTAAAGTATGAAGGGATATGATATGGAATATTATATTTGTGCTTTGACTTCAGGCAACACTCTGCAAGTCCTTATGAAATGCATTCTCTTTGTACTCGCCCCCTTTTGGTACTTTTGAAGCCTCTGTAAATGAAGTTCTCTGAATAATTGCAACACCTGGGCTTGCTTCTGTTTTCTGAAACCACTAGAATAGGAGTGCATGGGAACGGAACTTGTGGTAAAGGAAACCTCACCACAAGGCATCCCCACCCTTTTTGCCTTTCCCCTTAAAATAATGGTACAAAAAGTGCTCCAGAGTAGATGTACGTTGGGTTCCCAGTATCTGTCCTGCAGGGGTTGCTTCACTGTCACTCCCATAAGCTGGGAGAGAAAAGTCAAATTTTTAAACACTGCAACTCTTTTGCAATGTGGTGAAGCAATGCAAAACTCAAAACCGGTGTGGTGATCGCAGCATGCAGTTGTAAACAGCTTGACGGAAGGCAGCTTCCACAAGAAAAACTGTAACCTAAATAGCAGGGTGGGTTTGTGTAAAGGGTGAGGATTTGATACTTAATTGCTTCCCCTTTTGCTATAAGAATTAACATCAACCTACTCTATAGTCCTTAAAATCTGACTGGGTTTCAGCAAACAACTTTGTTGCAGATGTTATTCCATAATCCCCAGCAATTTGGACTGTAATAGGTTACTGGCATGCCCACCTTATTTTTGTTATTTTATTTTAAAATAAGAAAAATAGGCAGAAGAAGGTCTAGTGATTTGGTTGCTATTATAGGTGAAGTGCAAAGGTTTGATGTAAAGAAAGAAAGAATAACAGCAAGAAAGCCTTCCAGGGTACAGCAGGGAAGCCAAATGGACCCATTCTTATCCTCCATTTGAAAAGCATCTTTCATCCTGAAAAAGCCTTCAAGGATTTTACAGACTTTAGCTGTGAATGAACAAATGAATGAACCATATGACTTGTGATCACTTAAGTGCATTTGCAATTTCACAGTCAATCACAATGCTATATAACAGTTTAGGTCAGAAAGTAAAGAATGGCTTTCTCCAATTGAAGCCATGGTTGGGTGTGTAAGTAGAAGGACTGTTGACCCCAGGGTTCTGGCTGAATTTTTTTGGAGTACTACTCCTACTGCTGGAAAAAAGTACCCTGAGCTCTATGTTGACCCTAAGTCAATGATTCTCAAGCAAGGTCCTATGGATCTTTTCAAGGGTGCCATCAGATGCAACATAATATTAGCACTGTTAGGTGTGCAAACTTTATTCATGACATAAACTTAGAAATTTCAAATTGGAATCCATAGTGTCAAAAGCATTCTGACCTGTTGTGTTTTTTCTGAGTTCTTTGCAACAGAAGAGCTGTCATTGTTTGAGGGTTTCAATAAGCCCAAGGGTGGATCAAGCCTAAAAAGGTTGAGAACCCCACTGTCCTAAGTGTTTAGGATCTTGGTTTTATGAGAAAACCAAACAGTATCCCTGCTACCACGCTGGTGGACAGCTCCTAGAATGACTCAGAAGAAAAGCAGACACCCACTCAATCACGAGTAAGATTTCCTACAGTATTCTTAATTTTTCCTTCCAGAGCTGTGTCCTGTCCAAGTATTGATCTGCCCTGGCTTTGTTCACATGTGAATTCTGCTTGAAGGAACTTATAGCCACATATAGTATTTATACACACACACCACACACACTATATATAATATTGCATGTGTGTGTATAAAAATACCAACAAAACATTCACCAAAATGTTACATTATCATGCCCAATTTTCTTTTACATCTCCCCAAATGATCTGTTTTGAATCAGCTTCCCATAGGCACAGGGAGCCCTGACATGTCCTTGAGCAATACCCAAGTAACAGGGAAGCAGGGCATCCTCATCTCAAAGTATCACAAAATAACACAATAGTGGGTGCATCTACACAAGACATTATGGTGCCATAGTGTCCACTGGCAAAAACTGACACTGCCACTACATTAATGTAGCAATGCACACCCTCATTATAGTATATTGCTACAGCAATATAGAGGCCAAAAATAACTGTGCACAGCCAGCATGCTCTAGTACAGGCTGTTACTGCATCGGCTTTAGTACTCGCAAAAGGAAGTACCAAATGATGGCACAGTTACAAAAGCACCATATGGCCATGTGAGACACACCCACTGAGTAGCACTGTTAAAAGTTTTCAATATTTTATAGGATTGGAATTGGAAAGTTTAGTGTCTGTGATAATAAAAATAATACAAGTATTATTGTACAAGTAATACAAGCTGATTAATAGGAAATAAAACTTAACTTAGCTTATGCCCTTGGGCAGATTTCTTGCTATACTGCTGAATAGAAGTGTGGTATTATTAATAGGCTAGTATGTGCTTGGATAGTGCAACACAATCAAAATAGTATCTACAGTAAACTGCAAAAAGATACGGTAGACATTACTATATAAAATGTTAGTGTGAATTCTTGTTACTTTGCTTATCTCACTCCATATTAAGTGGAAAAGTTTAAAACACAATCCAATTACACTTCAGCTCTAATTTGACTTCATCCTGCTTATCTGCATGATTTGAAGAATTCAGTTTTAGCAGCTGATACTCTCTTTCAACAAGATTGGCTCAGGATAAGAAGGATATAAGTAAATCAGAACATAACTGGTTATGGCTTTCTGATTTTTCTGCATAGCCCTAGCCCTAGGAATGGTTAGCACAGCTTTGGGATCGCTTGATCTGCAACATTTGGAGATGGTCTTCGGGGGCATCTATATACACATGCTCTGGGGAGTGGGTGGCACTTTAATTAGAGCGGCCCTGAGAGCCGCTCTAATTAAAGTGCCAGCAGTGTCATGCATATTCAGCATCTTGTGCTTCAGAATGGCAGTGGGGGCACTTGAACTCAAGCTCATTCAATGAGCTTTTAGTTCAAGCACCCCCACTATCATTTTGAAGCACAGGGATACTAAATAAACATGATGCGGAGGTTGCTTGAGTGCATTAATTAGCACGCTCCAGCAGACTCAATTAATTGAGTCTGTTCCAATGCAAGCTAATTATCACTTATCAGAGCAGATGTCCAGCATGCGTATAGGTACCCCAGGTAACCATCATTTAGTTGAGAGTCACCAGAGTGCAGTGCGTTCCTAGCCTGCTGCTCCCACAAGAAAAACTGTAACCTGAATAACACAGTGGGTTTGTTAGGCCCCACCCCCTGTTAGGACTTGATACTTAGTTGCTTCTTCTTTTCCTATAAGAATTAGCATCAACCTACTCTCTAGTTCTTAAGACTGGGTTTAAGCAAACAGCTTTGGTGCAGGTGTTATTCCATAATCCTCAGTTCTTTGTAATGTAATGGGATACTGGCCTGCCCACTGTGCCTGTGCAAAGGCTGGTCCTTTAGGGGAATTTCGTCCTAGGTGCATGGACCTGAGAGACCATGAAGGTCACCTGATAAGGGAGCATATGACTTTTGAAGCTTGCTGAAAGATATTAAGGCAACCTGTTCCGGATTAGAGTGAGGACTAGTGATGAACAGGATGATTTGGGAGGGCTTGTCCAGAGGTCCCACTAGAAAGCCCCAGGGGAAAGAGGGACTAAAAATAGAAACCTTAACTGTGAAGGCAAAGAATAAAGAGCCTTAGTCTGGAAGTGCTACAAGACTGAGGCAGAGCTGCACAGATGTTAAACCCTATTATGAATACAAAAGCTTAAATAACAGGGAAAAGGGCTGGAGGACTGGCTCTTTAGTTCCAAGTAACCCACAGAAGGGTTTCATGTACAGAGCTCTGTGCAATCATAAAGGATGCCATTTGGACTGCAGCAATTTGGGTCTTCCTCTAAGTGCGCTGTATTCAGTACTGCTGCTTGCTGCCACATGGTACAGGGCGTGCTCAGAACTATTGCGCAGTTCCCCAAGTTCCTAGAAGCTTCCTGGTGTCACCCAGCAAGTCATCCCCCTTACAGCTCTTGTTCCAACCTGTGGGTTGTTACAAGAAGGAAAGTTTGACAAGAAAAACACCAACAAAGTGAGGCACTGAATGGGCCTGATGCTGAACTTGGAGGGTCCCTGCTGTGAGGAACGGTTTCTTTTAAGAAGTTCTGCCAAGAATCAGTTGTGTGTTGTGAAGGCCCGTGTCATGATTGTGGATTAGTTAAAACTCGGGCAGTGAATGAAACAGACTCCTTGGCTCAGAGTGATTACTGAACAATATACACCTTTGCTATGTGCAGAAGCAGTATGAATCCTTTGCATGTCTAGTGGAAATGAAAATGTACCTTACAAATCCATTGCAACTTTCCCCTTGAAAAGCTTATACAAGGTAATCAGTCCACTAAAGTTATTGCTTCTTTCTACTGTGCCTTCCTGTCATCATAAAAGTAAGAGATAAGAGGACCTACCGCTAGGTACCATCACTCTAGACTGCAAAATGGCTGCAGTTTTTGAGTGCTATACGTGAAATCTCTTATTTACTACCAGTGCACACAAGGTCAATTCCTTCCCTGAATGCAAAATGATATCAGCCCTTCTGTGGCTCCATCCTCCCCTCACCTGTCTCCCAAGAAATGAAAAAGTTGGAGGGAAAACAAAGTTGATTTTTCACATTGCTGGCACCTATTCTCTGAAAAAAATGGAATCAGTGATCCCGCCACCTACATTTTTGCAAATAACTTGCAGGTTTAAATTTCTGCAAGAAACAGGATGGGGATGTCAAAACTGACACACATCAGCACTTTTCCATGCTGCAGGGGGTCCACAGCGTGGGCCTAACTGATGGGGAACAATTCCTGAACCTTTCCCTGTTCCCCAAAGACAATTCTCTCTTTACCACTTTTCAAAACTGGCTCTCATTGCTGGGTTTGGACTGGAAAGTCTACGGGCAGATATGAGAAACTTTTTTACCTTTCTGTCTTCTTCCCCTAGAATTTAGTAAAAAGGTAGAAAGAAGCCAGAGAATAATCTCCCGGTGTACCCAAAACTGGGTGAAGTTAGGAAATTTAAACAGACAAGTGAACAGGCTAAATTCAGACCACCCAATCTTTTGCTATAAGGTATTTGTAGTTAGTCCCTTTTTTATTGTGGCCACCTGCACCATCAGTGGAGTTCCACCTGCTTACAGCCAGCCTGATTTTAGTTCAAAATGCTTATTTGGGGCAAAATTCTGCTCTCAATTTCCCTGTGCAACTCCTGTTGCACAAACCGGACCTGCACCTGGGTGGCCAAACTGTCTTTGCCCCCTGCTTATCAGTGTTGGCTAACTGAAAGGGGTTCAGCACAGGGCTTGTAGAAGAATAGAAATGAAAGCACCCTATCTCCCAGTAATGTGGTTTGGGGGAAAACCCTGGAGTGAAGCAGATGCATAATCCTTCAGAAAGCTGAAAAACCAGTTGGTGCCTCCATCCTGTTTGTGACTGTGTAATAAATCCCTCTGCCTCTGTGGCCCAGAAGGAATGATTTAGAACACCAACCCACTAAACACCAGAAGTGTTATAAATAAAGAAAAAAAAGTGCAGGTATATTGGCAAACATTTTGTTTTAACAAAATGAAATGAACTGAAGCAGCAGTTATAGTTCCTCTTTTTTTTTTTTTTTTTTTTTTTTTGAAGCACTGTGAAACAGCTACCAGGCTGAGTACTAAATTGCAGCTTGGTGAAAATGGGCTTCTCAAAAACATCTGAGAAATTTGAAAATGAAGGCTGCTTGCTTTCAATAGGCTGCCATTCAGAGCAAAGGAGAGAAGATGGGCAGCTGGCGGGCAACACCGTCAGTGAGGTTCTGCTGTCTCCAGTCTGAGATAATGGACACAATGGGCCGCATCTTAACAGGAGCCTCAATCTGGCCTCTGGTCTTTGCCTAGAACTTTTCCTGTAAATTAGCCAATTAGACCTCTTAAGTCAATAATTTATGAGTACTACTGTCAGTCTGGAAAAACCAGCCTGCCAAACTAGAGATGGGTGTTGAAAATTTGGCCTGGTGAGTGTAGGAGCTGTAGACACACTGAAGAGGCTGTATTTGGCTTTAATAACTCCAACAGCAAGCTTACAATAGTTGAGACTCTCATTCTACCAGTTTAATGAATTGACTACGTAGACTTGCATCTTTTTTACTTAGGGAGAAAAAAAAAATCTGATGCAAGGAACTCAGCTCTTGATTTATTTTTCTTCCTAAAATCAAGTGAGTTGGCAAATTCTTCTTTAGCAGCCAAGCAATACAATGTCTACCCATGTTGCAGACTCTTCACATTTGCATCTAGCAAGGCAAAGAGGCTGTAACATGATTGGAAAAGGTGGAGAATATTGTCAGGGACAAGGACAAGATTGGGGGAGGAGGGAGAAGAAAGGCTCAGGAGGAAAATACAGAGGATCTGTTTCTTTCAGTGAGAGGTTAGGGAAGCAGAATTCCACAGAAGTTTGGTTTTGCATTAGCTAAACAGCGCATGCAGGGACTTTTCCCTCCAGGTGATTTTTTAGGTCCTTGATAAGACTCCTAGGGCATGTCCCCAAGAGCGGGAACATGCATTCTCCAGGGACAACTAGCAGCAACGCAGATTTGTGCCACTTCTAGTTGTCCCCGGGGAACACACCTGCATGTGCACTTTGGCACGCAGCAAGTTGCCCCAGGTGGGGTAGGGGAGGCTGGGGTCAGCACCTGGGCTGGTCCCAGCAGCCTTACCTGGGCCACCTGGGGCTCCAGTGGCAGTGATCCAGGCATGCAGAGCCTGGCCAGCAGCTGAAGCATGGCTCTGGCTGGCTAGGCTGCGGTTTCAGGTGGCTCATGGTGCTGCCACATGCGCTGCCCTGCTTTTTTCTGGTGTGGGTTTTTTTGACATGACACCAGCATCTCCCAGTGTCAAAAAACCACCACCACACTGCAAATTAGCAGCTCAGTGAATGCCTACATGTGTGACACATGCAGTCTACAGTGCCACAAACTGCAAGTATGTGCTCATCTGGACGTACCCCCAACGTCTTTCACCTTCTCCTCTGGGCCACCAACAATGGTACATCTACTTCCAGCAGTGGAGGACCAAGGGAGGCTTCCATTCAGAGCCAATAAATGCAAAGTTTTAGTCAGTTTTGGCGAAGGCAGCTTAGAGTTGCCTCTTATAGGCCAACTAATTCAGAGACGCACAACTTTCTGTATGCAACAGCTCACATACACATCTCTAAATTAGTTCAGGAGCTGGCAAACTTATACAAGCAGCAGATAGGAACAACCTGGTTCTGGTGCAGTACAGGCCAGGTGGCTTCAGTGGTGCATCAATGGCAGAGGACTTTGCTTGAGCCTGTGCCTGGACCAGGAAGTGGGGAGGTGTGCCCGTACCACTGCCACTTCTTCTAGCCCTACTTCCCGGCTGCAGCATCAGTGCAGCTTCCAGCCTGTGTGGACCTGTGCTGGGACCAGCCATCTGCAAATTGCATCTGCACTGCGTCTCCCCACTCCCCCTCCACTGTGGCTGCAGTGAGGGCACAGCTAGAAGCTGCCCTGCCTTTGCGTACTTTCCCACCAGCTGGAAGCTGTGCCCATGCTACAGCTAGGGAGGGAGATAGTGACAGCAGCACATATGCAGCTGGCAGCTGCCTGGTTCCAGCACAGCTCCCCATCAGTTGGAAGCTGCACCCACATTGCAACCAGATACTGCAACTTAGATAGCAAGGAACAGGAATCAGAAATCAAGTCTGGCCTTCCACTTGTCAGCATGTGGAGTATCATGGCATCATCAGCCTGCCCTAGGGCAGGCACATTCATAGGTACATCCATTTTAAGGCCAAAAGGGGCTGTTAGATTGATCCGGATCACACACCATTACATTTCACCCAGCTACCCCTACCCCACGCTAAGCCCAGTAATGTGTGCTCAGTTACCACTTACTTTTCAGAAAGTCATCCCGTCTCCATCAGAAGGCTTTCAGAAGACTTGCAGAAAGCAAATCCACCATTCCCTGTTAATCATCTCCTCTTAAAAATTAGCTCCTATTTTGAATTTTAATATGTCTGGCTTCACCCTTCAGCCACTGGTTCTTGTTATTCCTGTTTTAACCTAAATTTAAAAAGCCTGCAATGCCTGGTATTTTCTCCATGTGAAGGTGCTTGTCCACCTCTCAATCTCCTTGTTGATTAGCTAAACAGATCAAGATCTTGGAGTTTCTTTGTATATTGCATTTTCTCCATCCCTCCAGAGAGTTTGTGCCCTTTCCTGCACAAAAGAGGACACTATTAAAAAATGGACACCAGAACTGTACACAGTATCCATGTATCATTCTAGCAATACCATACAGAGGGGTAAAATCACTTCCTTACTACTATTCATTGCTTGACTGTTTGTACATCCAACACATTTAGCCCTTTGTGCTACATCATCACACTGAGAGTTTATAGTTTGCCTGCTATAACCCTGTCATAGTCACTGTTTTCTGTCGTTCAGTTTCCCATTTCTTAGATATGGCATGCACTCTATTTCCTAGATGTGCAACTTTTGCATTACGCTACATTCAAATACATTTTGCCTAATATGGTCCCAGTTTACCATAATGATCTGCATGAGTGTCCTATCCACAGCATTATTCACTGCTCAGCCAGTTTTTGCATCATCAGCACATTATCTCAGCCATTACTTTTTATTTACTTCCTGATCCTTAATGAAGATGTTGGATAGAGTGATCTGGTACCAGTCCCTGCAGAACACCACTGAAAAAACCCCCAATAGCGGTGATTCCCCCTGGACAACTGAATGTTGAGATCTTTCCATTAGCCAGATTTTAATCCACTGAACATGTGTTTCAGTGGTCTTGTAAAATACAGTTTTTCTTATCATTTTCATGTGATACTAAGTTAAATGCCTTTAAAAATTCCAAATATATTCCCTCTGCAAAGCTGTTTTTCCCAACCAATCTTTGAATCTCATCAAAAAATAAAATCAGGTGTGTTTGCCAAACCTGTTTTCTATAAAACTACATTGATAGGCATTATTTCCATCCACTTATTCTTTATAAATTGGATCACATATCATTATTTTGCTCATGACTGATGTCAGGTTAATCAGCCTATAATTATCTAGCTCAATCTGCTTGGCCTTTTTTGAATATTTGCACAGCACAACGACTCTTCTAGTTGTCTGACATTTCCCAGCATTCCAAGGTTTATTAAAAATTTATTTCAGAAGGCCAAAGATCTCCTCAGGCATCTCTTTTAGGGCTCCCCAGTGCATTTAACCTTTGTCTGTTGACTTAAAAGTGTTCACCCTTGTTATATGCTTTTAATATCCTCCCTAATTATTAAAGCCTAGTATAGGGCTATCCAATTTTTGAGCCACCAGGGGCTACATACAGTGCCAGCTGCAGTCCCATGGGCCATATGAGGTACAGGCCACAGTTCCATGGGCCACTAACTGCATGGGTGCCCCCTCCCCAACTCTCCCCCACTGCATACACAGCATAAACAGCCTAACTCCCCTCCCACTGTTCCCCCACCCCATCACCTATATGTGCCCTGCAGGCAGCCTGGCTCTCCACATCTCCTGGCCTCGTATGCTCTGTAGGCAGCAAACTCCCATCCTCCAGGCTGTCCATGTTGCATGGATAGCCCAGCTCCCTTCCACTGCATGTGCAGCACCCACTCTCCTCCCAGTCACGCACGTTTCCCACTTGCAGTGCAGGCAGATGGTATATGTATTTGATGCACTCAGCATGCACAGAACAGGTAGCCTGGCCTCCTGGTAATAACAGGTACTAAATGTGCTGTGATCGGCACTACTGTGCAGTAGTGCTGGCACACGTCTTTTACATGAGATGCTAATGTGCAGTAGACTAATTCTATTGCACATTAGTGCATTAGCATAGCTTTCACTGTGATGCACTAATGTGCAATATAATTAGTCTACTGCGCTATTACAGTCTCGTGTAGACATCCCCAAGGGGTTTCAAATTAGAGGCTACTTTAAGACACGTGCCATTCAGTTGTCAGTGAAATCTCAACCCACTGTCAGTTGTGTGCGACAACCATGGCTGACAGCACTGATCTCCTGGTTCAACAGAACTTTCTAAATAAAGGTTAAGGTTGTTTTTACTGGAGACTGCTTTTTCAAGGGTGCCACAGTATTAGATGGTATATTTAAAACAAAACAAAACAAAAAAACTGTCTACCAAAACAAAACACTTCACTGAACACACTTTGCCCCCTGGGAGAGGACAAAAGAATGAACCAACCATGACAGACCTGCCACATCACTTACATGACTTAGTGACTGGATGGTGCTCAGATACTGTGGTGATGAACACCGTATAAGCAACACTTTACAACAGAATGTAGAAGTCACGTGTGTACAAAGCCTGCTTAACCTCAGGTTGAGAAAAGCTTTTTAAGCAAGGTTGTTCATGCATGAATGGAAGCTAAGCTCCGAAGATCAAGGATGTATGAAGAAGTGTTTTAATCCATATTATATTATACCATGACCACATATGCTCCTAAATTATTTATACTTTACACAGTGAATTGAACTCTTTGCTTCTGCATATCACTTTGTACTGTGCACAGATTTGGGCTTAATAGTAGTATAATCATGAAATGTCATTGGGTTAGATGTAAAGAAGAACTTGAGTATTGCAACATCTAAGTTTTAATCATTTAGCTGCCTAGAGGAATTTACAGCCCTGAACTAGATACTTTGGATGAGTCTACAATATATGCCAAAAGCTAGGCACTTAACAATGGGACCCACAAATATCAGCACACTACATGTGTAGTCGCCAAAGCTAATCTCTAAATAATGCCAGTGATGTGTCTTAAAACCTTAGCCTCCTGTAGGACTTAAGGGTCTTACTCTGGGTTGCAGGAAGATGTCTGTCTTTAACAGTCAAGGATGATTGTCTTCCATGACTGCCTTATCTGTGAGTCTGAAGATGGCTGATAAGGCCAATCCAGGATTGACGGACTCTGTTGCAACTTGGACACATGTTTCTATGTGGGGTGGGTGGCTCTGGGCTCTTGATTCAGTCTACAATGCACTGTTTCTGCTGCTCCCACTTTTCCATATCCTGTTGTTGTCGTAAGTTTTCAAAGTACTGAGATCCTTGCAGCAGACTCTTCCTCCATTTGGGATAGTCCTGGGTGGTAGTCTCCCATAAGTTAAATGTTGATGTTAGATTTTTTTCAGTGTAATCATAGCAGAATTTAGCCCCATAAGTCTAAGTCTGTGCCTCAAAACTCATGCCTTAAGTCTATACCAATGTGTCCATTGCAATGAAAACAAATGCCTTGAGGACAAATTCACATCGTGTCCCACATTGTTGACTTGTGTCCATTTAGTATGCTACCTAGTGGCCTTCAAGCTCTTCACACTAGTGGTGACATCACCCTAAGATGGCTAAAACAATACACCAAAACTGCATAAGGTAAATAAATAAAGTCTAAGTCTGCTTTTCTCTAATTTGCAGTAACTGTACAGCTATGGTTAATGTGGCAACAGATATGTTGACAAATCAATACAGCCTGCTTATATTTTAATTCTTAGTATATTACTATTCACTTGTATTCCTTTTGGCTAACTGGCTTTCTTGACTAAGCTCACCAAATAAATGCTTCACTTAGCACTGAGCCAGGGCTGAGTCACGTTAAAGTCTTTCTAAGATTATTTTACTTTCCGTCTCTTATATAGGTGGCAATGTGTTAATGTTCCATAACAACTGCTGCAAATTCCTAACAGCCTGATAGTAATTCAGATGGAGCAACCCATCTATTTCTTCCAGTTTTCCTGTGAACTTTTATTGCACTAACTTGGAATGAATTTCAGTGCATTCTCTTGGAGTTCACTAATCTGATACTTTATGTGCTTCTGCAAAGAAACGAGTGCTGTTCAAGACTACAAGGCGTTTTTCAATGTCTTATTTGTACTTTTCTCTTGGTTGTAGATGAGTGAGGTATCCCCCTATGGGATATTTGAAAGCAGGTTTGTTGATTTACTACCGATTTGTTCTATTTTGTCACGGGGCGGGGCCCAGGAGCGGCCGTGATCTCTCCTGCACCCCTACCGTGCCAAGTTGCCCTTCTAGCACCCTCGTCTCACCTGCCACGTCTTTGCTGTTTATATAATATTAATGGGAGGCTGCCCTTCCTGGGCTTCTCAGACCCGGTGCTCTTGCCCTCTATGGATATCTCTTGGTGCACCCCCACCAGGGCGTCGCGTGGCTCCTTCCTCCCCAATACCTCGCCCAAGCCTCGCCGGTATTCCGGACGTTCTTATGTCTGTATGCTCGCCCCTACCTGGGGTCTCTCAATACGCGTACCCCCCCTCTCTGGGGTCTCTTACTATGCCCGCCCAATATACTCGCCCCTCCTGGGCTTCTGTTCACCCTCTCGCCCTTTTCCGGGCTTCTCTCCTATAAACGCCCTTTCCGGGGTCTTTCCACTATAAGCGCCCCTCTCCCGGGGCCCCTCACCACGTCAATATGTATGCGCTCTCTCTGTCAGGCCTCTCAACCTGTCAATATGTACGCGCCCTCTCCGGGCTTCCTACCCACGCGCTCAGCCCTCTCCGGCTTCTAATCGCACACTCAGCCTCGTCAGGCTTCTATTCTGTACACGCCTCGTCTCCGTCGGGTCCCTATCCGCATGTCCGCCCCTCTCCAGGCTTGTTCTCGTGTGCCTGCCCTTCTCCGGGACTTTTACCGCGCGCTCGCCCTTCTCTGGGACTCTGTGCTGGTAGGAGGCCAATCACTTACCCTGGAGCCTCCTATTCTAATCTGCCCTCCCTGGGGCTTCCTCTTCTCACGCCTCTCGCCCTCTCTGGGGCCTACGCTGCACTGGGCAGAATACCGCCCCCCCACGGGGCCGGGGTCATGACACCCCACAACATCACGCCTCTCTCCGGCGCTCACCCGCAGTGCCAGCTCCGGCACCAATCACTGTGCTCTCCCAGGGCACCCAGGACCCCCCCCCACTCCACTGGGGAGCTCCTAATGAGGCCTCCTCCATCCCCTACAGCCTCTTCCGGTCCTCCGGTATTACACAATCACTACAACAATGAACATAAAGCCATGAGCCTACCGGCTGTAACACAAAATCAGCCTACCAGCTATAACGTAAATTTCTTGTGACCTTGGCTCTCCTTCAAAACCTCCCTGTCAGGGTCCTCTCCACCCTGTACCATGATGCCGATGCTCAGGCTGTCAGGCTGCTCTGCTCATCTCTGCTTTGTTCTGCTCTGCAGCAAGACTCTCACTCCTCATGCCATCACGCAAGCGATCAGGCTGCTCTGACCTGCAGCAGAGCTTAGGCTGCCAGAGGAGAACTGCCACTAGGCTTTGGCCTGGGCTGTTTATAAAGGCCTGGCCCTGCCCCCTTCTGGTCATGTGACCAGCCTGGCTGCTCTGGCAACCAACACCTGTGCTGTCTCAGGGAGCTTCAGCAGCCCTTATTCCTAATGTCAGTAGCAGGCACCCTAGTGCCTATACTTTTTCTATATATGATAGAAAAAATATATCTCTGCTTGCATAAGTAATAAGGCACTGAATTTCTCTTGCCCAGTGAGATGGAAAAGGGGCAGATTCCTTTCATTAAGGAAATGCATTTCTATCAGAAATTGCCAGTATGAGCATAAAACATGTTTAGATTAGAGGGAATAAAATATACTTTACTAGGTCTCCTTTTATCCTTCGTGAAATATAGTGCTAGATAGCAGAATGTATTTTTGAAATTTCAACAGAGAAACTCCTACCCCCATATAGTACAGAAGACCCAGATTTATTTTGGGGTCCAAAAACCTAGATTTTATTTTATACCCACAATCTACTACTCTGTGCTATAAATGTTAAATAGCTAGTTTCAAAAACCCCATATTTAAAGGAGTTCCGCTTCTGGCTATTATTAACATGAAAGTTGAAAATAGTTGAGGACCACTGGTCTAGAGTCAGGGTTAGGGGTGTGCAAAGCGGCCCCTATTCAATTGGGATTTGGCCTGAATCGGCCCAAATCAATTCAGTTATTTGGATCATTGTCCCTGATTAAATTAGGCCAAATCTGAATCTGAAGATTCAATTGTGATTTGAAGAATCAGCGATTTGGAAATAGACACGACTTTAAATGTACCAGAAGTACTTCCAGTCCACGTCCAGGTCCACCAGGGAGCACGTGGAGGGCCCTCGCACACTGTCCGGTGGACTGGAAGTGTTTCTGGTCCACTTCCAGGTCTGCTGCTGAGCACATGGGGGGGGAGGTTCCCTCACACTCCTGTGGGACACTCAATTCACCCCAGCATCACAGCATTTGTGAGCCGCCTGCTACCTAGAGGTACATAGAAAAAACATTTATATCCGTTTCTAGCTCTGAATTGCTGAATCTTTCTGAATGTCTCCGAATCAGTTCAGAGGGTTCCACTTCGATTCAGAGAGATTAAAGGTTCCTCTGATTTGATTCGGATTTGGAGATTCGGCCACTGAATCAGGCCAAATCTCCATTGAATCAAATTAGGGACCGAAGCTTTGCACAACCCTACTCAGGGCACCCTTGGAAAATGTCAGCTCTTAGCTTTTTCTCATTTTGTGGCTATGGAACAATAATAGAGCAATTCTGTTGCAAAGAACTCAGAAAGACCACAACAGGTCAAAGGTTTTTTACACTATAAATTCCTATTTGAAATCTCAGTTTATCTTGTGATTCATGTGCTGATGGCACCGTCATTGGGTATCACTAGTTTAGTCTGACAGATTGGATCTTGGGGATGCTTGGTCTTTAAAACAGACTTTTTGGGCCTGTTTACTGTCCTAAAGTACAAATACTCCACCATGCACCAGGAATTTAGCAGCATGAATAAAGCTATTAATCCTTATTTAAACAGAACATAATTCTCATAGACATTATGAGGAACTAAATGGAGATGTATAGAGAATAATTTCAAAATATGAAATCCCCCTTCAAAAGAATTAAATGCACAATGGAATTGCATCTCGTAATTCAAATATCTGAGAGGAAAGAGACAGCTTAAATAAAATATGAATTATTGCCTTCTATCTTAAATCATCTTTCTTTTGAAAGAAGGATATAAGTGAGAGAGAAGTGGGTTTATATATACTGAAATACAAGAGAATTCAGAAAATAAGTTCAAGATATCCAAAATGAGTCCAAAAAGAATTTGCATATAAGATATTAAATTGAGCTAATTTCACAGTTTTTTAACAAAACCTCCCCATTTCTTTCTTTTTTTTTTATTGCATTCCCTTCTCTTCCCCAACCATTTCTGACTTTTTCTTTCCCTCTCTATTTCCTATAGATAAGTATAAGTGAGCTCAAACTTAGGATAAGCTTTAAACATTTTTATTTTGGTAGCAAGTTTTTGGTTTTGGATATCCACTGTTTTATATTGTATAATTATTATCATTTTTGTATTGATTTTTATAGTTTCATATGGATATTGTATGGTTTAGGCCTGTGTTTGTAAGTGAACCAAAGTCATGTCAAGTTTCTATTTTATATGTCAAGTCTCCATCTTCTGTACTCGGCCTGGGTATCCCATGTTGCAACAATGTGATTCATTGTACCCCTCCCATGTAAACTGTTCCCCGATAAATGAGAATGATTGGGCATGATTGAAATACAATGGTAGCAGGCCTCTACTAAATGGGCTGTAAGGACTGGGACATCACCTCGCATTGATTCATCCAGGAGCCACAGACCTCACCCAGGAACAGAGACAAGACCAGCATTTGTAAAACAAAAGACCCTGCAGAACCAGCAACTCTTACCATTACAGACACCTGAAACTGCACATCCCTGCATGGAACACACATGCTCAGTATGCCAGGGGCTGACCCTTGCCTGGACATGTCTCCTGTCACTAGGGTCACACAAGGTCTGCCCCTATAAAAAGGGGCCGTGAATAGACCCAGTGGAACACCCAGTGGGACCAGCACCATGCCATACCACCTATCCACCCAGAGGCCCTGGTGGCAACCCCCCATTGGACAACATCTACTGGACAAGGACCCCTTTCCAGCCTGGATAGGTAGATATTACCTGCACACCTCCTATAATTTGGACTTTCATTCTCTCCATCTCTCTCTCTTCTGGATTTCAGTGGACTTCAACCCCTGCACAAAGCCTCTTTAACCCCTGCTGTCATTGTGTGTGTGTGTGTGTGTGTGCATGTGTGCGTGCGCATGTGCAAGGGAACCAATTTGGTATTGTGTCACCATCTCTCCTGTTCAATAACACCATTGTCATTTGCAACCCCGAACTGGGTCATGTTTTACTGAATCCCAGTCCCTTCCCTATCTTAAATTCCAGTTCCAATCTCTCTCTCTCTCCCTTAGTTCCAGTTCCCACCCTCTCTGCTAGTTTCCCCATCTCCTCCCAATTCCATCTCCCCTTTTCTGCCACCTCTCAGCTCTCCTTGTTTTCCTGCTGTCCCTGCTGCTTTTCCTGTGATTTTCTGCTGCCCATCTCTGTTTTCAGCCGCCTTCCACCCCACCCCAGCAGCTTCCCAGTTCCTATTAGCTGTCCTGCAGTTCTCTCCAGCTCCCAGCACCTACTGCTGCTCTCTGCAATTTCTCTAGCTGCTCCAGAGCCATCCTCTGGCTCCCCACAACCAGAGCCCCTCTTTGACACCCACACTTTCCCTTAGTCCCATTTTCCCCCCTCCCCATCTAGCTTTTCAGTCCCCCCTGTAGCTCTGGCTCCAGTCCCATACTCTGTGCCAGCATGCTTCCCTGTTCTGCAGGCTTTGGGCGTTGTCTTTTAATCAATTAAGATCAATTAACCTAAAGTTACTCCGAGCCTCAGTTCTTCAGCCCAGTCCCCTGTAGTCTACTGGTTCTAATCCTGGTCCCAGTAACTTTAACTCCCTACACTTCTACTTTCTTACCTTAACCTTTCCCCAGGTATCCCAAGTACATCAAGCACATACATACATAGACATCACAACACCCAACTTAGGAACTCACTTGTGTGTATGTGTAGGTGGGTGATATGTGTGTAAATTAGTGAATACGCACACACACACCTATATCTATATCTATATCTATATCTATAATTGTGTGTGTGTGGTATATAAATTAGTAATCCACGTATGTGTATTGAATGTCCAGGTATTGGTAACTGGTAACTGATTCTGTCTAAATTTGGTGTGTGTAGTGTGTATAGGCTTAAACTGGTGACAGGTGTGCGTGAACCTAGACTAGTTATTTTGAACATGTGTGAATCTGAGTTCCTAGTGTGAGAGTGTGTGTGTGTATATATATATATGGCATTGTGTGCCTGATATACGAATTAGTGATCTGTGTCTAACTTTTGGGGTGTATAGTGTATAGTGTATGTGCCTGAGCTGGTAGTGTGTATGCCTAACAGGGGTGTATGCACCTAGTGAGTGTGTGCTTAATTGATTTTTATGTGTGCATGTGCAGTTGTACACCATGCCCTCCTGTCTAACAGTGCAATATTGAGATCCT
>NW_017728886.1:162133396-162144351 GCF_001723895.1 Crocodylus porosus
GACTGACCTGGACAGGCTCAGCAAATGGGCAGACGAGAACCTGATGGTGTTTAACACTGAAAAATGCAAGGTTCTCCACCGTGGGAGGAAAAAACCTGCAGTATCTTTATAGGCTTAGCAGCACTACACTGGCTAGCACTATGGAAGAAAGAGACTTGAGGGTCATCATTGACCACAAGATTGTCACGCTGCTGTCCGATCGCAGCGGAAGGGACCGGAACGGTGGGGTTAGGAGGGCTGATTAGCTCTCTATGGGACGGTTAACATGAGTCCAGCTCACATCACCCAAAGAGACTGGAGGTGAGGTGATAGTCATGGAGACGGAGAGTAGTTGAAGGTAGAGGTTTATTTACTCACAGTGAGCATTGTGGAGAGAAATGAGATGCAGAGAAGTAGACTGCTAATCATGTTGGGCCGGCAATGAAGCGGTGTTCAGCGGTTGCTAATCGCGAGCGGGAGGCAGAAGCTATGTGATCAGGCTAATGTCCCTTGTGATAATCTAAGAGGGTGATGAACGACCTCGCCTGGGTGTGGCTGTGTGCTCCCTTATATCACTCAGGTGACGCACTCAGCGGTGAGCTGGCTGTTTTCACCTATCACCTCTCAGGGTTCTATGTCCCGGCCTTATTTGGCATTATAGACTAGCTGACCTCACCTATGTTGGTGATGCTCTGATAATGAAAGTAGTGGTATGGCAGAGTTTGTTTTATTCTTTTGTGATGGTTGCAGGGAAGAAGGGTGGGGCTCGCCATCTTGGTGCCTCGTGCATCGATGCCACCATTATGGTGTGCGTGTGACAAAGATGAACATGAGCCTGCAATGTGATGCTGCGGCTAGTAAGACAATCAAAATGCTGGCTTGCATCCATAGATGCTTCTCAGGTAAATCCCGGGACCTCATTCTCCCCTTGTACTCAGCCTTGGTGAGGCCGCAGCTGGAGTACTGCATCCAGTTTTGGGCTCCACAATTCAAAAAGGATGTGATGGCCACCTATAAGTTTCTCAGAGGTGACCACCAGGATCTGGGGGAACGTTTGTTCACCAGAGCGCCCCAAGGGACAACGAGGTCAAACGGTCATAAACTACTGCGAGACGGTTTGAGGCTGGACATAAGGAAGAATTTCTTTACTGTCCGAGCCACCAAGGTCTGGAACAGCCTGCCATCAGAGGTGGTTAAAGCACCTACACTGAACATCTTCAAGAGCAAACTGGATGCTTACCTTGCTGGGATCCTATGACCCAGCTGACTTCCTGCCCTTCGGGCAGAGGGCTGGACTCAATGATCTTACGAGGTCCCTTCCAGCCTTAATGTCTATGAAATCTATGAAATAATTTGGACTTTGAAAACCACATTTCCCAAACAGGAAACATTCTGAGAAGTAATCCATCAGCTTCTGTATTACAGTGGTTTTCAACCTGGGGGTCTGCAGACTGTCTATGGGGTCTGCAATAGATTGCTACAATCAATCAAAAGTATGTGATTACCCACACTTATGATTCAAAGGGGTCTGCACCCATACTTGAAATTTCTAAAGGGGTCCACACCTTCATTCAAAAATGTTCAAGGGTTTGCAAGTGTAAAAAGTTTGAAAACCACGGCTCTAGTACAATTGCACAGCCTGATTCTGGTATCATATGTACTGGGGCAACTCATTGACTTCAGTGGAGTTGCATACTATTTACTCTGCAGTAAACAAGTCCATAACTTACCCCAGAATAACTTATTTTGGAACCTTTTGCAATTTGCAAACAATTTAAAAAACTATTTAAAGCTTTAATAAAGCAATAGTGAATTCATGAGGCAGACATCCACTTGCATCTTTGAGGTGTCTCTCATTATATAGTCAGAGGCATTAGAAAATACAGGCTATAATGCTGTTCAGATGCTCATTCATACATTTCTTGAGGGTGAATCCCAGTGAAATCAATGAGGGTGCCTGTACATGTGCTGCAAGGCTGTAATTACAGTGCATTGGGGCAGACTCAATAAATTGAGTCTCCTGGAGCATGGTAATTAATTACTGTGCTTCAGCCAACCTCTGTGTCTTGTGTACCAGTGTCCTTGCACTTCAAAATGGCAGCGATGGCACTTTAACTAAGGCCCATCAAACAAGCTTCTGTTCAAGTGCCCCTGCCACTGTTTTGAAGCACGGGGACACTAATGCACAAGATGTTGCGGTGCTTTAAGTAGAGTGGCTCTCTGAATCACTTTCTTTAAAGTGCCCCCACCCCCAGTGCATGTGTAAAAGTGCCCTGCAAGTTTTAGCTGTGTAAGAAATAGAGACCAAATGACAGAAACTTCCGAGTAACACTTAGGGGGACAAGCTCTCTCATCTCCTTGAAGCAATGGATACTTTTTCTATTGACTTCAGTTGCAGCACAATCAGCTTCAAAGTGAGAATTGGGCCTACAGAGTTCACATGCACATTGCCATTGCTAAATATGGACCCATGTATCTTATTCCTACACAGACACTTGGGGATAGATTGGGGGGGGGGGGGCAGTAGTGTGGCTGTACCCCTCTTTCTGAACATGCCACAGGAACAGCAGCTAGGAACTTAAGTCCCAAAGGAGGAAAGAAACCCCCTCCCGCACCTCCATGCTCAAAGGCATGCCTGCTCTCCCCACCTTTTCAATCCCTCCCCTTCCATCCTGTTCTGCTACAATCCGTGCTGTCCCAGGGGCGAGGGCAGCTCCTGCTCACTCCAGCTGGACTGCACAGGGGCTCCCTCTTGTGTTCCCCACTAGCTGGGGAGCAGGCACAGGGAGGGGCAATACGCCTGTCCCCACTGCCACTTCTGCCATGGTCCCAAGTGAATACAGCCCCTGCACAACCCAGCCTGAGTGGGACAGAGGCTCCCCTTGCCCCTTGACAGCAGAGCCACTGCCAGCAGCAGGCAGGGAAAGGAGGAATGGGGTGGGAGTAGACATGCCTCTGAGCACAGAGGGGAGGAGAGGCAGGGAATTCGTACCATCTTTAGAACTTCAGTCCCTGACTGCTGCTCCTGCAGTGTGGTTTCCCCACCCTGGTGGTGCAGAGGAGGCTGGGAGTGGAAGGGTGGGCCTCACCAGTCTCTGTAACTGATCCCCCCTTTTTAAAAGCCTGTATCCATTTCTGCAGACATCTGTTTAATAATCTGGCAATAGGAGTCAGCTTATGTAGCCTAGAATAAAAGGTAAAGAATAATACATGACCACTACAATAGAGACTAGATGGAACTGACATGACCTCATCCTGCGCTGATGCCACGGCTAGGAAGTGCTGTTTTTAGCAAAGCCGTGCTAATGCTCTGGATCTGAAATTGTAAAAGCAATGACTTCCCAGTTAGGAATTATGAATTGTGATGACTATTTCATGTTTCTGGGGACAGGGTGGAGTCCCCTGAGGGCAGTGTCTCAGTGGAGCTTTTTGTATGGTTTCACATACTAAAATGTTCATACAAATTGTGGGTATGAAACTATCAACTGTACTTACTATAGTTCTAGAAGCACAGTTTTTAGGAAGGAAGATCACAGGTATTTTGTATATTTATAAACCATTCCCTGTGAAAGCACAGAGGTTTCACAGATGCAGATGCAATTGGTGATGTTAATTCATGCTATGTGCCCTCAAATTATGCCACTTCAGTCCAGGGTTAATACTGGGCTGTACTATCTAGCTTGTGTTAGGATACCTTCAGTCTGCTCCATGGCAATAAATAATGACAGAAGTCAGGAAACTTGAATTTATATTGTACCTTCCACTTGGATTATACCTCTTTTATACAGAAGTAAAAGACTATTTATAATAAGTGTGATAGTTAGAGGCAGGAAACACAGTACAAATTATTAAGTGCTCTATACTTAATAGGATCAGTCCTGCGTCCCATAAGGTGGTGTGAAGAGTTGAATCTCCCCAGCTGTGGATTTCACCTGGTTTACTGGATGGCCCAAAGGCTGTAATTGGCCATCATCTGTGTAGACCTTGCAGCAGCTGGTGTGCCTTGGTGGCCTGAGTGCGACACTCTTGGAAGCTCCTACTGCTGGGTCATTGGGCATGATGCAAAACAATAAGGGGTCTACTTTGCAATATGTTGGGAAACCAAATAGGACTCTCTCTATCTTGAAGAAGCTATTAATAACTTCTATCAGTGCAGCTGTACTGAATGAATAGTGGACACAATTCAAGACAGAGGCCAATGGAAGCACTCACTCTCTATTTCCTTTTAACACATATACTGAATTTTTATTTTTGGAGACAGTATGTGGAGCAGAGAGACTTTTCTTCACTGTTCCTGAGTAATGCAGTTAGAAGAACACTTCAGTCTTGAGAATCCTAGGCCCTGGCTGCCAGAATTGTTCTTATGAATACTTGTGTATCTAAATGATAGGACATGGACATTGAGGTGGAAGTTTTAAGGAACAAAAGCTAGTATATTTCTTTCATGAGACAAAGATTTGAGTCTGAAATCCCCTTTGAAGTAAAATGAGTGTTGTGGTTCGAGGTGCTAGCTTTTATATGTTAACCAGTAATCAAATGCAAGCCTGGACTTAAACAGTCAAGACTCTCCTACCCAGTGGCTCAAACTCACTGTCAGACATCCTGCATACAATACCATAGCACAGGGGTTTTCAACCTTTTTCGATCATTGTACCCCCAGGCAACTGGATGCGGAGCAGTGTACCCCTGAACACCAAAGTGGGGGGTGGGGATGCATGGCCAGGTGCTAAGCGAATTTCCCCCACCCCCTGCATCTGGCTGGGCACCTCCTGTAGAGCAGGGGAAGCTTGCACGGGGCAGCTGCCTGCACATACCCCTAGAGCCTGCTCAAGTACAAGTACCCCCAGTTGACAACCCCTGCCATAGCATAAGTCCTAAGGCCCTGTCTACACAACAAAACAGACCCATACTTAACACTTATTGCTTGCCAAAGGAGATGAGCAAGATTGTTTCATTAATGCATTCAGCTCCATCTGTTGCTGCCCACTGGTGTCAGCAAAGGCTTGATATCATACTGTAGATAGGGCCTAACTGTGAAGAGCCCGATCCACAGATAGAAGCTGAGAAAAAAAGAAGGCAGTAGGATTTGTGTTTGCTTTGTCTCAGTTGGAGGGAACTTTATACATGACGTACTAAGGGCACTCAAAACATGGATGTCTGCATGTTAAAACTTGTTAACTCATGCTGAGTCCCCTTTGAGCATCTCAACGTTATGCCACTTCAGGTGAGGGTTAAGGCTGGGTTGTGCTACCTACTACCTAGCTCATGTTAGGATAGCTTTGGCCCGCTCCACAACAATAAAATATGTAATTTGCAGTCTGCCAGCATCCCAGGATGCACTGCTTCTAGGACTCTCCCCACCCACCCCAGAAGGGAAAGCTCCTAGCCACACCCCTGGTCATCAGCTCCCTAGTGGCATGTCAGAGCTGTGCAGGCAAGAAATGGTATTAACTCTTAATGTGTGACTGCTCACAGCACATTCCAACTTCAATACTCCTTAACATCCTACATATTTAGTATGGCTTATGTATAACATGTAAGTTTACCCTTATAAAACTCAAGCTACTTATAATGAGAATCTAAGTTGGGGAAGGAGAGGCTGACTAAAAGAAACGTTATGTCTGTTAATGATAGAGTGGTGATAAAAGGTGTTCTGTTGGCTGAGAAAAATAAAATTACATCTTACACCAGAATGAAAAGGCTGGTGGGAATAATATCCTACAGAGAGAATCAAGGCCATCACAGTTCACACTTAAACTAATATACTTCATCTAGAAAAATATATTTCAGGGTACACAGAGCAGAATACCCTGACCAACAGCCTGAACAGGTGGCGCTGCATATAATTCAGGAGCTAATTCATTGCTGCTTATAAATATCTCAATTGCAGTGTTTTTCATGAGTAAAATGAAGCAGAAGCAAGTCGTTTATTGGTACAAATGTCCCAGCAGGAGCACATTGTTTTACAGAAGGCTTGAAATCCTAGCACGACTCTTCTGGAAACATGAGAATTAGTACAAGACTGCAAAATTTGCTCCTACAACTCAAGTCATAATCCAATGGGCAACAAGTCTTTTAAAATAAAACACAGTACTCAGTACCATAGTTTAATTCTGAAGTCTTTGGGATCTGATGGGGTCCTTATCACAAGTTATTTTTGGAATGTAATTTTAATCTGCCTTTTATGGCCACATAATAGATGGGGCATAACATGGACAAATTAGATTTTGCTCACATTGCTGTTTTAAAGGTGGTGATGTGTCTGAGTTCGGGGGAAATTACTAGGAAAGCAGTCTTTTTTTTTTCTGACTATTTTTTTTGTATTTTTAAATTGGGGATGTAGTGGGTCACACAGCGGTATTTTGAAACTGTATCCCTCTATGTTCTGTTTGTCTGATCATGCTATGTTGCACCTGTAGGACAGCCGTTCTCAGCAGCCTAGCAGGTTCAGATCCTGGCAGGTCTGACTTCCACCTTCCGAAGTGGCTAAATGGAACGGAATATATTTCATTAAGGCAAAATGCACTTTATTTCATAGCAGGGGGAAAAATAAGAATCCTGCCTTCTCTGTATGCACTAAAGAAATGGCATCGTTCTTCCTAACAACTTGCGGTTTTCTCAGGGGCTCTAAGCTGTACATCTTCCTTTCCATTCCCAACTGGTGTGTATGCTCTTTGGTTGCTGCACTGTCCCAAAGGCGGCTGTATTACAGCAATGATACATCTCTATGACATGTAAACTATTTTGGTTCCCCTTCCTAAATTGTTTAGGCAATAGCATTAAAGTTTTAATATCAAGTACAGCAACACTCTAACTGGAAGAAAGAACATCACTCTCTGAGAGCATGATAGGAATGTAATAGTAAAAATTCATCCCTGGTGTGTTTTGCTGAATTCAAGGGAACTATGACCCCTTTCATCAGGGAAGAATCTGACCCCACATGTACTACATATAACTGTTTGCTACATTTAGAAAACTAGGATCTGTATCAGCTTGTAAAACCAAATAAGAATACGAACTGTATCAGGAAAGAATTTTAAAAAGTTATCAAATGAGGGACCATTAAACAGTACGTGGAACCCTTTCTAGTTCAAAATGAATGTCCCTGGCTATGAGAAAACAGACTTAGGAGGGCTACAGAACATTATACAAAACCTAGAACATCTTTAGAAAGAACAAAAGTTAACCATGCAGCTGCACCAAATTGCTTAGGTTGTTTCTGACACCTAAATGCTAAGGCACCAAAGCAGACCCTCCTTATGAAACAGCTGAGAATTACAGAACGTTTGTATGAAAGACGTTAGAAATGCCAACGCTTTAATTATGCATATAGGGTATTTTATCAACTGGAGCCAGACAGCTGTGAAAGGAGCTCTCTCCTTCTGGATATTCAATCTATGTTCTGTACACAACTATTGTGAGGTCCGATATGATCATTTGGTCCTCCTCTTGATTTTCACATCTATGCCGGCATGAGTCTCTTGGAAGAAGAGCTTTCTACTTTTAGAACAGAAAATTTCAGCTATAACAAAACAGAAGTATATTCAAGGGTAACTGAAAATCCACGTCTCCCATTCGCATGTGTTATCCTTTAATTCAGGTGTTAAAGTGAGATCTTTCCTGCTTAGAAGACTGTTAAAGCTGAAGCAAAAAAAAAGACATATCTCAAAGGGAACTGAGGCAGATGTTCTAGTCAGCATTTTTTACCTTCAAAAGAAATAAAATATCCAATACTATGGAGGCTAAGATATCAGGGCATGATTTCTAAAACAGTTTAGCTCCAGCATTGAAGGCCAGAATGAATTGTCCAGAAGAAGTAAAATGAAATACGCACCAAAAGGGGACCTGTTAGTTTCTAACCTGTTCCAAAGCCAAGACCTTAATTTTTAGGCACTAGACTTGTGAAAACCTGGTCATGTATTTATATAAGGAGATTTTTTCTTGGTATGGATGTTCAGCAATAAAATATCTAGCTGACTGGTTTGTATTTGCATGTGATTCTTTTCTTCTGTGGTATTAACATTGCAGCAGCAATTACAGGTAATTTTGTGTTAAGGAACACCTAAAGCCATTATACACAGCTAAGGGAAATATTATCATGGGGATAAGTTCAGCATAATTTAAAACCAGACTATTTCAAAACTTGGCAGCAATTTTTTACAGGAAGCCTGTGAGGGGAGAAAAAGACCAGTAGTCACACAAAATGATGGGAAATGTCCAATGAAATGTCCAGTAAAAACTTCAGGGGTGTAGGTTGTAGCTGTGTTGGTCTAAGGACATAGGCAGACAAGGTTCTTTGGGTGAATCTGATATCTTTTATTAGACCAACTCAAATAGTTGGAAAATTTATTTAGCAAGCTTACTTCAGCAGGAATGCATAATAACAACAAACTCTTTTGATTTTAAGGGAAATGCATAAAGTAGCTAAAAATGGTGTTGCCACAAAGAACCACTAATCATATCCTTTAAAAACATCAAACAAAGATAAGAGGAAATCTTCCTGTTGGCCAAAGATAGATCCTTTTAGGACAGGATTCAGAGCTCAGAGTTCGCTGGGACTGAATTCCTGCCTTCCTTCCCATCCACCGAACAGCAAAATGTGTTTATTACATTTCTACTGCAGTAGAAGGAGGACGATCAAAAAAGCGTACAATTGTTACAACACAGAAGAAAATTACTTCAAGACTCTGGCTGAATCTACCCTGCTGTCATCTCCTTTCATCACCTAAGCCATCTACTTTAGGCTGTGAAATTGGTGCAAACCTTTTAGCTGTCTAGGCTCTAAGTCACAGCACCACTTAGTGGCCACCAAAGTTAAGGGAAGACAACAGTCTTCGTAATCTGTTTTTCATATGTTTGGGGTTCAAATCCTTTTATCTTCCATTAATATTTAAAGAAGCACCACTAGCAGGAACTGTGCTAACCATGTATTCTTCATTTTAAAACCAGGGTATCTGACTTTTTAGGTAGCACTATTAATTCCTCTTTCTCATGAACTATTAATTCCTCTTTCTCATTCAACCAAACAATATCAAATAAAGAGGTGAGCCCTAAAGGCTCCTTATTATTCAACCATCCACAACAGGAAAAAATGGCAGCGTGTATACACAGGAAGGCCAGCAACATCAGCAATGTATTACATTCATGTTCTGCATGAACCACACTCTTCAAAATCAGGACTGACCCTATATCTATCATACTAATTCATTTCAGGTCTTTTTGAAGATGTTGTCTAATATCATCTGCACATTGAACAGAGTCTTCTTTAAAGAAGCTCGTGCATGGGTGGATATGGGGGAGAGGGGAGGGGAAGGAGGCACACCCCCACCCCCCTTTGATTTCTGCTCCACCCAAATTTTAAAACCAGCTGTCTGGGAGGGGTGGAGGCTTTTCTATTCAAACAGTGCTGAGGGAGTCAGTTGACTTCATGGCTCATTGTCACATCCCACAGGACCTATGCTTTCAGGCGGGGGACTTGCTGGGGTGGGATGGGCTTCACCTCTCTGCTAAAGGCAAGTGTGTCTTCTCTTCTAGGTTGGCTGATCTCATACAACGAGCTTTAAACTAGCCTCGCTGGGGGAGGGGGCTGCAGGAAGATGAGGAGACACCACCCAAGCAAGGCAGGTGACAAATGCAAGGAGTGTCCAGGTAAGAAACAGGGGTCCAGACAGTCTCCCAAATTGGGGGGTGGCACACGCAGCTAGGCAAGGCCTTAAATGCCTATATACCAATGCTCGTAGCATGGGGAACAAACAGGAGAAACTCCCCCTCAGAATAGCCAGTTCAGACCCAGACATAATAGGGCTTACAGAAACGTGGTGGGATTCATCCCATGACTGGGCAGTTAGCATTAGGGGCTATAGGCTTTACAGGCGGGATAGAGAAGGAAGGAAAGCTGGGGGTGTGGCGCTCTACGTCAAGGAGCAATACACATCCTTTGCCAGCAGAAAGGGGCCAGAGGAGGGGCAAGCTGAAGTGCTCTGGGTCAAGATACAAGGGGGCCGTGGGGAGAGGGATCTAACGGTGGGGATCTACTACAGACACCCAAACCAAGGGGAGGAGCTGGACCGGGAATTTTTGGGCCAGCTTGCAGAGGCACTTAAGGCAAGGGATGTAGTTGTCATGAGTGATTTAAATTACCCGGACATCTGCTGGGAGGAACAGTCAGCCAGGTCAGATCGTTCCAGGAGGTTCCTGGCCGAGATACAGGACCTCCACTTAATTCAGGAGGCGCACAGTCCCACCAGGGGAAATGCCCTGTTGGACCTGGTCCTGGCCACAGGCGATGACCTGGTAAGGGGCCTCCAGGTCCTTGACCACCTGGGTGATAGTGATCATCATTTGCTGGAATTCACCATCCAATGCAGGGTGTCAAGGGCCTGCAGCAAGGCGGTAGCCCTAGACTTCAAGAGGGCCAAGTTCAATGAGTTGAGGAGATTAGTGAGGGAGGCACTGGGGTTCCTGAGAGCAGGGGAACTCAGTGCCCAAGATGAGTGGTCGTTTCTTAAGGAGACGATACTCAGGACCCAAGGGATGACCATCCCAACAAGAAGCAAGTGGGGCAACAGTGCCCGAAAGCCCCCCTGGCTCACCAAGGGTGTCCGGGAATGCCTGATTGCTAGTAGGGAGGGAAAGACTGCAGCAAGACCTGGACAGGTTACGGGGTGGGCTAACAAAAACTGAATGCATTTCAATACTGACAAGTACAGGGTGCTGCACTTGGGCAGTAGTAACCAGCAGCACACTTATAAGATGGGAAATGCCCTTCTTGAGAGCACGGAGGAAGAAAGGGATCTTGGAGTCATTATTGACTCCAAGATGAACACGGGCTGACAATGTGAGGTCACAGTTGGCAGGGCTAACCGGACGTTGTTGTGCATCCACAGGTGCATCTCAAGTAGGGCCAAGGAGGTGATCCTCCCCCTCTACGCAACACTGGTCAGGCCACAGCTGGAGTACTGTGTCCAGTTCTGTGC
>NW_017728886.1:162144726-162152395 GCF_001723895.1 Crocodylus porosus
ACAAGTTGTTGGAGAGTAGGTTTAGATTAGACATCCATAAGAACAACTTCACTGTCAGGGCGGCCAGAAGCTGGAACCAACTTCCAAGGGAAGTGGTGCTGGCTCCTACCCTGGGGGTCTTTAAGAAGAGGCTTGATGCCTACCTGGCTGGAGTTATTTGAGCCCAGGCAGGGGGTCGGTCTTGAAGATCTACAAGGTCCCTTCTGTCCCTACTTCTATGATTCTATGATTCTATGATCCCTGATTCTTGCTAATCTTTCTCTACTCAACATGAGTTAATGACCCCATATCCTTTTCAAAGGGTCTTGATATTCCATTGGTCAAACTGTCCTTTCTGTTGCAAATGTGCTCTCTGTTAGCCATTCCTGGTAATGTCTCTCTTCCCTTTCACAGCCCTACACACTGATTTAACTCTAGCTAAAACTTTAACTCATGTGTGGTCCTATTAACTCAGGTGTTGACTTCCCACCCTCGTTTTCTATGATTTTTTGACACGGCACAACCACCTCAGCAGCTGTTACAGACACTGAAATAGCAACTACAAGAAGAACAAGAAGTACTGAGGCATCAAGCAGCTGCAAGCTTTAACCATCAGAGAGCAAGAAAAGCAGAGGCACAAGCTGAGCAACATGCATCCTCTTTACAGAGAGGACCATCTCTACCGGGGATGTCTTCACTGTAGAGTGAGCTCAGGTTACTGGCACCCAGACCAACGCACCCATCCACATCTGTCCTGTGTGTGAACCACCAAACCATAACACCCTGCACAAGTTACTGTGTCCTTAGTAGTACAACACACCCCCGATTAGGCACCACTAGGGCTTCAGACATCCGCTCCTGTGGTTCTCCATGTGGTGGCAGGTTGAGCCACAAGTGGGTACTTTCCCAATGAATCGTGGGAAAAATCTGTAAACATGCCACACAGGAGTGAGTTCTCAGCCCATGGTGCCAGACAAGCCGGCTACATCAGGTTCCCAGTGCCACTAAACACAAGAGGGTTTATAGGTGAATAGGACAACCCTTGAGTAGGGGCCAGGTTATATACACAGTGGGAGCGTCTACACATTCATTAATGAGCAGTAGTTACTGTTAGTTTAGTGCTTGCTTAATGAAGTACTAACCAAAATTGCAGTAATACAGTTACTGTGCAGTAGCACCAGAGCACATTTTTTTTAGTGACACTTACTGCACAATAGCCTAATACAACTGTGCATTAGTGTATCAGCACAGTTTCCCCTGGCACACTACTACACTTCATTAAGCTATTGCACATTGTTATTAGGCTACTGTGTATTAAGTGCCTTGTGTAAATGTGCCCAGTGTGGACATGCCCCTAGGGCCTTTTATGGCCCATTCCTTCCTTGTCTTCTTGGCTGCAATGCTGTGACCTGTTCACTCCTAACCAGCACAGAAGAGTAAATCCGTGTCCTACAGGTGAAAGGTGAAGGTGTTTCCTGAATAACCAACCCCTTTAGCCAGTCAGCAGTCTCTGTGGGGCAATTTTGAATTGATATAGAAAGTCAAGAATCCTCTTCCATGCTGCTTTGCTATGTGGGAGACATGCACGGTACATTTTAAATATAAGTGTGCCTGAACAAAGTTCGGAGGAAGAGGGAAAGATGGACCAAAAAAAGCAGTTTCCCAGGCTCTCTGACACTTTCTGCTAAAACGATGGGCCAGGGCAATGGTCCAAAACATTATGATCTCTGCAGGGGCAGCTCTGGCTTAAACTTTCATTAGGCAAGGAAACCCAAGATCCACTGGGGGAAAAATATTTCCTTCCCTCCCTAAACCAGTTAGTAAGAGGAAAAATATCCTCTGAAACGGAGCAACACTGTTGAACCATCTCTTCCCCATACCCAGTGTTTCCCCACACTATGAAGTTGGCCCAAAAAACAGACAGAGACACAACCCTGCAAACCAGCACTTTGCAGAAGCTTGGATCTGGCATCAAACTCTGCACCTGGTCCTTAATACACATTCATTTGGACCAATAGGTCCTAGACAGCCTTATTCAGAGACAGTGCAAAAGAAGCATCATTGTCTTAACAGTCTTGCACGCAGCATTTGGATCACCTACACCTGCAAAGGTCTTGGCAATGTCCACCAAGACCCACATGGCAGCTTTCAGACTAAGGTCTCATCTGGGAAAATACACTACTGCCATTCTTTCTCAGTGCCAATGCCACCTGCTTGCAGCTGAAAAGGAGGAAGAAAACACTGACATTGGGGAGATAAGAAGTTGGCAAAAGCACCCCCAAATGGGTGCTGGGACTGGTAGAAAGGAGGAGCAGGAGGAGACATCTGGCTGAGCTGGGTGTCTGCAGGGCAAACCCCATGCATAATATAAAGTAACAGTATCCTGCATATGCTCTGGGAGCCATATATTTATTTAGTAGTACCCCAGAAGTAACAGACAGTACAGGCACAAAAATCAGTGAGCGGGACATAAAAAGGGGCATAGAAATTTACCATTTTTTCACTGTTCTAACTGCCTGCATGCTGGATCTTACTGCTCAGTAGAAAAAAGCTAGCCCATAGTACATTACCTCTCTGTGATAGAGGGCTAACCTAATGCCCTCAAGAACTAGTGCCTAGGTAGGCTCAATGCACTTTGACCAAAATGACTCAGTATTTCAACACTTTTACTGAAGAAATATCTTGAGTGTTGCTTCTTCTTTAGAGGACAACAGAAAGATAACATAGCCTGGATTGTATACTTTTCAGGTTCCCTTTGCTTCTACCGAATTTATGCAATCCATCTTCTGCTTTGTTTGGGGTAGATAAGCAAAATGTAACAAAATTGCAAAACGTGTATTTCTTTTACAAAGACAAAAGGTAGATCTTATCTTGAAACAGCCATCCTAAGCATCACCACATGTTTAAGAGAAATGGACCTTGCCTTATATGCTGACAGTCAAGAAACCAGCTCCATTGGACCAGTGGGTAATATGACTCTCAGAACTAAAGGTAGTCCACTAAGAACTGTCAGCGTTGGCTCCAGTTTTTAAATGTAAAGCCTGTCAGCTCATTAGCTTCAGCTCAGCTTGGATACTGTAGTGGCACACACGAGAGAGCACCCCATACCTGGGTCCATGCCATTATATCAGTTTCTAAATAATTTACCACATTTTGAACTATCTCCTGGGTAGCAATATTAAGCCATTATAATACCTGAAGAACTGATCTAATATATTCTGTCAGTTGATGCCACTTAATAAGGCAAGTAGTTGCACTCTGCAGCACCAAATGATCTTAAGTAATAAGTAACATTTACAATTAGGGCCTTCTGCCATAATCCAGTGTCAACGTTATAGTGGCAAGATCAGGATATGAGATAAAAGATCAGTGTCTAACCAGATGGTGGTGAATCCTTGTTTCCTGCTGGAGGAACAGTGGTAGCAGGTCTGAAAAACTGATTTTTTTCCAGCTAGATTTGCTAATTGTGAGCCTAATTTGCACAGCAAACGATTGTTTCAAAATGCTGCTATACAGTCACCATATAGCTTGTACTTGTAACTCTTTGCATTGACTTTCACTGAGACGCTTGATTGACTTTAAGACTGTGTATGTATTTGCTTATTCATATAAAAGAGAAATGTGTCAAGGCTGAGGTAAGCCAAAATTTGGCTTACTTTCTTCTGTCAAAGTTTATGCTATTATTTAGGCACATTCTATTCGAAATGAGATTTAATAAAATAAAACTGCCAATTCTGAATCTATCCGAAATATGGTTACTACCCCATATAAAGAAGTACAATACATGAAGAAAAACTGGTCAGGGAATTGTCAGTAATTTTCAAACTTCCAAGAATTATTTTAATTTTAATTCTAATTTTAAAAATACCGGAAAAGACAGGGTTATAATCCTGACCCTCTGGTAATCAATGGCAAAACTCCCATTGACTTTAATAGAATTCAGGATTCCATCCATTATCTTTATTGTCTTTAATATTCATAACAATTACAACTCAGCAAGAAAATGGTTATAGATGCAAGTAATAACTGACATAGACTGTGCAGTGAAATATCACTGTACATGATGACATATTATGACAACATTTCTAATATACAGTAGTGCCTTCCTCACACAAGAAAGTTTTGTAATTTCTATTAATATTTATATCATCTCTGCACATTTAATAGTGGACCAAATATGATTTATTATAAAAATATTATAAAAATAATCATTATAATATTATAAACATATTCCATCATTTAAAAACCAAATGAAACTATGGAGTTGAGAGATGATTACAGTAAAATCAGGAGCTATAAATGATTTTAAAAATAAGCTCCTTTATGAGAACAGCAAATGTTTGAGCATCAGTAATAACAAGACACAAATCAGACAGCATGAAGTCAAGCTGATAGCAATCCCTCTCCATACCTCATCATGCATACAGTCATTTAAAGCAGCTTCTGGAGCTCATAAACCCTGCAATTGGCTGCATATTAACAAATTCAGGTGGGTTAAAACACTCATTAGTCATCTTAAAGTTACACCACCTTAAAGTTACACCAGGTGGTGGCAGTGGTGTCAGCAGCAGGAACACAGTGGCAGCATGCAGGGAACTCCTGCAGGTGGCCATAGTGGTGTTGGCAGCAGCAGAGGGGAGTGAGGGGGTGGCAAGCGCTGACCAGTGGTTGGCAACCACCTGCAAATGCCATTGGCAGCAGCCAGCAGCAATCGGGGAGTGCCCGCAGATGCCACTGGCGGTATCAGCAGTGGGGGGGGGGCATGTCATGTGTTGACTGCCCACAGACAGCATCAGCGGTGCTTTTTGCAGGGGGTGCACCACCAATCTTAGGGAATGCATGTGCCCCCACGTGCACCACCTACACATCACTAATGATCTCTAATCTGCCTAATTTTGCTCCTGCTCCATTAAGGTGTGGCTATGCCAGGCAGCTATTCCACCCAAGTTAAAGACCTCCATCATCCCAGAATGCAGTGACCTCTCCTGAGTCAGGGCAAGTGGGGAAGATGGGGTTGTGGAGCTGTACACAACTCCTCTGCCCTGTTGCTCCTACTAGGCAGAGCCAGTACTGCATCTGTGGAGCTCGCTCACTCTGGTCAGGCCCAGCAGTCTGGGAACTTGCCTGGGGGGTGGGTACAGGGACAGGACATCCTACCTCTGCCAGGCTTGGAAGGTGGCTGTGAGCAGCACAGCCTCCTTGCCTGTTCTGTGCGGTCCCAGCGTGGACAAGCAGCTCTGAACCCTATGCTATGTGCCCAGAGCCACCTGGATGCAATGGGGTGTTCAGAGGCTTTAGGTGCCTGATAAACCATGGCTGCTGCTAGGTGAGGGGAGCCAGCAGTGGGACCCTGCACAGCCCAGTGGAGAGTGGAATAAGTGGGAACCAGCCTTGGGCTGCCACCCTGCAGCTGCCAAGCTCTGCTCTGCTCCATCATTTGAAAATGGTCCCACATTAGACATAAGCCAGTCTCAGAACAGTAGGTAATTGGCTAGCTGCATCCACAAACATAAGGCCTGGGCAAGCAACCAGAGATCCAGTTATCTAACAACACAGACAGCTCATCTTTTCTACTAAGGAGCTATTTTCTCCAAAGAAAACTAAAGCTCAAAAAATTGTATTATAGGAAATCAGAAGCTTGTTTCTCAATCTAAGGGAAATCTGTTCATTCATAACCAGTTTCAATTTAACTCTCTGAGCCACAATATTTCAGCATCCTTTGCTGAGTTTAGTCTGCTTTCAGTTTTTAGTCTCCAAGTTATTCCACATAGATGACAATATGAAAGAGTAAAACAAAAAAAGTATCAATTTTTAATAGCGTGATGTGACCCAATCAGGAGCCAATTTTAAGAGGAAGTTTTTTTCATGGTGATTATCAAGCGTATTCTCCAAGCACAAAGAATTACACAGATGGCTTGCATGGAAGATTTTTTTGTGAAGAAAAAGATAAGTCAGTTTTTATCTACGAGTTCATTTTAGAACTTCCTCTTCAGATGGTCCATGCAGGGGTGTTCCTTATTTCCGTGTCAACTCAAGCAGAACAGATATTTGCTTGGAGCATAGACTAGGGACCACTCCTCAGCAAGAACTCTTATGACTGACTGCTGCCAAAATAGAGCTAGCCATAAATTATCTGGCAGACGCTGCTCTAGTGTGCTCAGATTGCTTCATTCAAAACTTCTTAGGCTGGATGAATTTTCACTGATTCCACTATGGGGTTCTGATGGGCCCTTGTCTGGATTCCTAGATTCCTTGTCTGCAGCTCTAGGGCAGGGCTATTAGGTGTGGACTGCCCTTCTGATGTGCCCCTAAGATTGGACTGCCTCTCCCAGCCTCAGAGGCACAGTGGAGCCAAGACTGCAATCTGATTCTTGTCTTGGCCCCTGCTGTATATGTGTAGCATGGCAGGAGGTGCAATTGTTGGGATTGCACATCAGATCTCATTATGCCTTTAACTGAACATCTGCCAGGAACTTATTGCTCGTTCTCTCTAGCCCACATTTTTTATCAGCTTATTTACAAGGATGTCATGTTGGCTGGCAATGAAAACCTCACTAAGGTCCATGGTTTTTTATGTCCTTCATATTCCCTTTATTTTAGAAACTAGTTTAAATGTCAAAAAAAAAATCAATATGGTATTGAACGATTTGTTTTTAACAAATATATATTGGCTGCTAGTGTTCACTGCTTCATACTCCAGGTACTTACAAATTAGGTGCTTTTTAATTTGGTCTAGTTACTTCCTAGATATTGAAATCAAGCAGACCAATCTGCAGTTCTCTGCATCTTCCTTTTTTCCCTTTTTTTTAAACAATGGTCACAAAGTTAACCTTTTTCAAGTCCTCACTTGTAATGCAGAAGTTTAGAAATATTATTGCCCGTGGCTCTGTGGTTTCTTCAGCTATTTTGCCCACAAAACTAGCTAGGATGAGTTCTGTCAAAGCCTGCTGACTTAAATTCATTCGAATTTGTCAAAAGTTCTGAAACACTCTTTGCTTACCATGATCTGTAGCCCTTCCTCTTCTCTGCTTATACTAATTTTGTTAGTTCTCCAGTCTCTCGTGTGTGTGTGTGTGTGCATGTGTGTGCATGTGTATGTGTGTGTAAAAACTGAAACACAGTGGACACAGAGCATATCTATCTTTTTCTATTAATAATACATCTTCTGTTAAAAGCTCACCATTTCTTGCCAGTTGTAGCTTGTTTTTTGCTTTTGCATTTCTGATTTTGTCCCTACATGTTTGTGCTATTTCATTTTACACTTCCTTAAAGCAATGTCCTTCTTTCCATTGCCTTTATGTATCTTTTTAAATTTTCATGTAACTGCTTGTTCATCCATGTTGCACATCCATCTTCTTGCAGTTCTTATCTTTCCATCGGGTTGAATATCTTGATGTCCAGTCACCAATATCCTGTTTGTTAGGAACTGTCAGCTCTCTTGGATTTCTTTTTTTCTTTTAATGTGGCTGTCCATGGGACCTTACCTACTATTTCTCTGAATTAGTTAAAATCTGCCTGTCGCAGAGCACTCGGGTGCCCTGCGCCTGAGAGCAGAAACAGCTCGGGAGAGGCCCCTTTAATGTCTTCATCAGCGACTTGGATGAGGGGGTGAAATGTACTCTGTCCAAGTTTGCAGATGACACTAAGCTATGGGGCGAAGTGGACATGCCGGAGGGCAGGGAACAGCTGC
>NW_017728886.1:162153015-162186173 GCF_001723895.1 Crocodylus porosus
CAGCACTCTTTCCTGCTTATGCAGGGGGTCAGACTCGATGATCTATTGAGGTCCCTTCCGACCCTAGCATCTATGAATCTATGAATCTAGTGGCAAGAAGGGGAAGGCTCAGCTGCCAGTTACCAGAACAGCCAGAGTCACAGGTGCTGGTTGCTACGGCAACCAGTGGGAAGCCAGCTGACAGGAAGGGGCGGGGCCTGGCCCTTCTTAAGCCCCAGGCATGAGGCCAGGAGAGCAGTTCCCCTCTGGCAGTCAAGGGATGGGGAGTTTAGCCAGTGCAGACAGAGGGGAGAAGCCTGACTGCATGAGCATCCCCTGATTGCTGCTATGGGTTGGTGTATTTCCTAGTAGGGATTGAATGTTGTTTGGCTAGATGGTTTAGCTTTTTAATGTTATAGCCCAGGGGCTTTGTGTTTTTGTGTTTGCTGTTTTGATGGGAGGACCATATGAGGCTTTTAGGGGTTGGAGGAGGCCTCATAGGGGCTCCACGGTAGTGTGGGAACCCTGGCACCAGAGAGGGTGCAGCATTTGGGGTGCATTGACCCCCAACCCCAGAGAAGGGAGGCAGTGAGAAGCCCCAGAGCAAGGGGGGCAGTGAGGAGCCTGGAGAGAGGGCCACAAGCAGTGAGAAGCCCCAGAGCAAAGGCGGGGGAGCAGTGAGAAGCCCCAGAGCAAAGGCGGGGGAGCAGTGAGAAGCCCCAGAGCAAAGGGGGGGGGCAGTGAGAAGCCCCTGAGAGAAGGCAAAGACAGGGCCAAATCACAGCAGGGCCCAGGTCGATATCACGTCAGTACCATCTGCGAGGCTTGGGCTGCAGTGTAGGGGAGGAAAAGGAGCCCCAGATAGCGCCCCTTGGCACTGGGGTGCGTAAAGTGGGCAGCCTTCCGCTAATTACATCAATCAATCAATCAAGATCAAGGTGTGGCAGGTGAGTAAGCAGGCGGTTGGCCCATAACAGGAGGGCAGAGTCACCAATAGAAAGGCTCCAGTAGTGATACTCCGGTCACACTGCCCTTCTAAAGTCTAGTGTCATTATTTAACTCTTCACATGTTTTCCTTTCCTGAGAGTTATGAATTCTAGTAGATCATGGTTAGCTCCTCCTAAGTCTTAAATGACAGTCATGTTTGAAAACAGTTCGTTACTATTGGTCAGTATGAAATACAGAATGGATGATCCATAATTGTCTTCTCGGCAGCTAGCACTAGCATGGTATTCCATTTTCTGAATACTTGTTCTGTAGTTAGAAACCCAGAATGGGTCTGTATCAAGTGGATCTGTATCAAAAATGCTTTTTATTAAGGTAGGAATTATATTATTTCTGAATTACTCTTTCCACTCGTATCTTTGGTTGACTTTCTGGGCCTTACTTCCAAATTCTGAAGTTTTATGAGAAACATGGCGAAGAAAAGGAGTAAAGACCTATGTGCTTGTATCCCATTGACCTGGCAGGTCTGCTAATTAATGTTGGGTTAGAAAACTTCCTGGTTTAAAATAATACCACATTGAAGGAAAATATAAACTGTTTTTCATAGATTTTATAGACATTTGGGCTGGAAGGGACCCTGGAGGATCATTGAGTCCAGCCCCCTTCCCCAGGGGCAGGAAGTCAGCCAGGATCATAGGATCCCAGCAAGATAAGCATCCAAATGCATTTTAAAGGCGTTCAAAGTGGGTGTTTGAACTGCCTCAGGTGGCAGTCTGCCCCAAACCTTGGGGGCTTGGACAGTGAAGAAGTTCTTTCTTATGTCCAGCCTGACTGGTCACAGTGGAGTTTGTGACTGTCTTATCTTGTCATCCCTTGTGGGGCTCTGGTGAACAGTCGTTCCCCCAGATCCTGATGAGCACCCCTGATAAGCTTATAGGTAGCCACCAGATCACCCCTGAGCCTACGCTTTTCCAGGCTAAAGAGTCCCATGGCTCTCAGCCTGTCATCGTAACATCTGTTTTCCTGACCTCTGATCATGCGCGTGGCTCTCCTCTGCACCCTGTCAAGTTTTTCCACATCCTTTTTGAATTGTGGAGCCCAAAACTGGGTGCAGTACTCCAGCTGAGGCCCCACCAAGGCCGAGTACAGTGGGAGAATGAAGTCCCGGGATCTGCTTGAGAAACATCTATGGATACAAGCCAGTGTTTTGCACAGTAGATTATGCCAGTGGTTCTTAATGAACCTCTCATTAGAATCAAGGCGCCCTTGGAATATGCCAGCTCTTAGGCATCACTTGTTCTGTGGCTATGGAAAAATAATAGAGCAATTCTTCTGTTACAAGGATCGCAGAGAGACCACAGTGGGTAAATGCTTCTGATGCTATGGAAATGAAATATCTGGATTTACCTTGTGATTCATGTGTTGGTGTTTGCATGCCTAACAGTAGTTTTATTGCATGGCACTCCATATCACCCTTAAAAGGGTCTTGTGATACCCTGGTTGGTTAAGAATCACCGGATTACAAAAAAACACCATTAATATGTAAAGAATATTAAGAATCCGCTATATGGTTTGTCACTTTAAATTAGCAATCATGAGAAACTAATCAAAATTAAGGATACAAAAGCAAGTCTCTTATTCATACGGAAGTAATTGTATGTTCCCTTGCATATCATGAAACTACAAGCAAATCCTAGTCATGCCACCAAGTAAGATAACATTGATAATTCTCATACTTTTGTGCAACTTAGTTCAGATCAAGTGTATTATGCATAGTATTGGAGAAGAACTACATAGCTTTTAAAATAAGGAACATTTATTACTTGAAAAACAGAAAATACAAAGGGTGCTTGTAATAGACTGTTACTCTATGGTTTATAGTGTTGTCCACTCATTAAGACTGCTAGAGCCAAAATCAAATGGTACCATATTCTTGATCGGTTTGAATTTTTCCCTCTTCCTTTGGGTACTGAAATTTTAATCATCCACAGTGTTCATTCAGTGTTCTTTCTATAGATTTTCTTCATCTGGCATCTTAAATTCTGATAGTCTTTTAATCCATTAGTAAGGAAAGAACTCTTAACGGGCTTCTGACAAGGTAGATTTCCCAGGACTAACGAAATATACCTTTTTTTTTTTTTTTTTTTAAGGATTAAAAGAAAAGCACACCCACCACAAAAGCTAATTCATTCAGTGTGACTCTTTGAATGCATAGCCTAGCAATACACAAGCATTGAAGTGGCACAAAAGATCCTAAAGAACATTTCTAATTGATTAATTTAGCAAGGCTGCACAGTGTAAATGACTGATTTTGGTTTACAGGCCTCCCTCCAACCTTTTCAGAAGCCCAGTAAGAGAAGCACTTGAATAGGGAACCTATCAAGTAACAATAACACCCAGATTCTTTAAGCAAACTTTTCCCATCGTTTTCACTTACTAAATTAATTGCATAAAGTTAAAGAAATCCCTGAAGACTGACAAACATTCAAAGATGTATTTAAATAATCACAGTGCTTTTGTCAGCTGTGAATGACTGATCTAAAATAAGTGACCTGCTTAACAAATAACAATGAAGAAATCGTTCTTCTTAACCACAAAGTAGCACTGTGGAAAGGGCTCTTTTAAGAAGGGAAGACTGGAATCGTTGCAAATGATTTGTGATGTGAGAAGCTTGTTTTCTTTTTTGTGCAGCACTAAGACATGTGCTAGTCAAACCAAATCAAGATGGGGAAACAAGACCACCCATTACTTAAAATTAAGCTCATTCTGTTTTATCAGTCAGTAACATAAAGTTTTAGTTCCATGTGCTGATATTTCTGCTTCTGGGTCTATTTGGTATTTTGGGGGTAATGTGGTCATAACTACACTAATATGACAAAACTATTAAATGACAGCATATGAAACAATTATAGCAAAGAAAGAATAAAAGTATTTTAGATGTGCTCACATCTTTCATGAAATATCACACTTCAGTTCGTCACTATGAATTCATTCATGGACCCTCTGAACCTTTTAATTGACTACAAAAGGGAAAGTCACTTCATATATAGTTTACACACATCTTTTCAGAAGCACATTGGCTCTCTGTTAGAAGCCCAGGCTAAAGACTGCAAGTCTGTGTTGTCATAGCAACTGGCATACATACCGTTTACCCATTAGGTGGGGAGCAAAGCTCAAAATAACAAAGTCTTTTCAAAGGGACAGACTGTTACATTAGATGTACAGCAACAGTAACTACAAAAGGTTTGATCCTGTGGACATAATACTCAGAACTCCCAATGAAAGTCTGAATCTTGTTTTGAAATATCTATAGATAACATCCAAGTAAAGACTTTTGCACCAACTGTCCCCTCCAAACCCACATTTTTCATTCCCTCTTTCAGCTTGAGTAGCTGGCAAGTATGTTCAAATAAGTAACTGAAGTCAACAAGATCACTCATGTGAATCACAGTTTGCCAGTGTGAATACAGGTAAGCTTTGCAGCAGTCATTTTAAAAGTCTCTGATATTTGGGTGGGCAACTGGGGAATGCTGCTCTGACCTCGACATAAGTCTCTTTCATTCTTGGCCAGGCCCCTGCCTCCTAAATTACAGTTCTTGTATTCTACATTGATCAGGGCAGACACAGTACTCGTACTGATGTCTGCGGGAGTGGCAAACACTCTGACAGCAGAAGGTATCCTTTTCAGTAGTGGGAGAACATAATGAGGGGAGGAGGAATGAATCTGTTAATTAAAAGTGAAGTCTCCATTTCTGTTCTGTTTTCATGGGGAAAATCTGCTCCAAAAGGAAATGGAACTGAACAGCATGTGGTCAGTGCTACTCATGCACAAATGCAAAGGGAGGAAAAGGTGGGCATGTGGTATGGGAATGAAGGCTTATCAGTTCCATCCCATAACTTTTGGATAATTTTGTCGTCATCTTGAAGAGTGCCCCCTCTTCCTGACTTGGTGGCCTATAATAAAGGCCCACCATTATGTCAGGGCTTTATTTATTTTTTTATCTTTACCCAAATACATTCTTGTCTGCTAACTTCTTCTATATGAATCAGTGAAAAGTGCATGTATTTTTGACATTCAGGTTGACACCACTACCTTTTCTCCCAACCCTTTTCTTCCAAAACAGAATGTAGTCCTTTCTGTTGACAGTCCAGTCATAAGAAGCTATTCCACCAGGTCTTTGCAATGCCAATCAGATCACAGCTTCTAACTTATCTTTTTTGTTTCCCATACTTCTTGCATTTGTGCATGTGATATAAATAGAAAGCTAATAGGATGAAGTTTAATGCTGACAAATGCAAGGTGCTATACCTCGTGAAGAATAATCAAAGGTACAAACACAAAATGGGTGAAACTTGGCTGGATAGCAGCATGAGAGTGAAGGATCTAAGAATCTTGGTGGATCACAGACTTAATATTAATCTGCAGTGTGATGTAGCTGCACATGTGGGTGGATCTATAATTTTCAAACAAGAGGTACACATGCTGTGGTGCATCATCATCACATAAAATTAACACACCGTCTCCTCCAGTTAAACATAAACTAGAAGCTTTACTAAGATGCTAAGGGCCTATGGCTGTATTATTCAGTTTAAGATTGAAGCAAAAACAAATGACATTGGAATTAGTTAAAATCTCTGCAGGGCTGTGAAATAAGAGCTTCAGGAGTAGTGAACAGACAGCAGAATTGCAGAACAAAGGATAGCTTGACTGGTGGAACATCAAGATGGTTAAAAAGAAGAAAGGATTATTAACCCCTGTGGAATGAAGAGTTTAGAAGGGAGCAGATAGATTTTAATAAACCATGAAGTCAATTGACTCCCTCACCACTGCCTGGCTACAAATGCAGGCAGTTGGTTTCAAACGTTGAGGGGAAGCAGGAATCAAAGGGGGTGCAAGGGTACCAGTACACAACCCACTTCCCCTGGATCTGCTCCTGGCTTCACAAACAGTGAATGTGGTTTTCAGCTGCATCAGTAGAAGCATTAAGTGCAAGACATGGGAGATGATAGTGCCTCTTTCCTCCATGGTCAGGTGGTGGGGATTTTTGCCCTCTTCTTTAGTGGGAGGTGTGGCCCTCTTCCCTGGATTGCTGGTTAGGCCTCATCTACATTCATTGTGTGCAGTTTTGGGCTCTGCATTTTAAAAAGGACATAGAGAAACTAGAGAAGGTCTAGAGACTGGTGACAAAAATGATAAAGAGCTTGTAAGGCAAGTCATATGAGGAGACACTGAAGGAAATGGGTATGTTTAGCTTGCAAAAAAGGTGCTTAAGATGCGACATGATAGCAGTCTTCAAATCTCTGAAGGGCTGCCACAAAGAAGAGGGAGAACACCTTTTCTCACGTACTACAAAGAGCAGGATATGGACCAATGGCTTGAAGTTGTAGCAATGTTGGTTTAGATTGGAGATCCAGAAAAAAACTTCTTCACTGTTAAGCCACTGAGGCAGTGGAATAGACTGCCTAGGGAAGTTGTGGAGTCTCTGTCACTGGAGGCGTTGGAGAGGCGTTGGTGAGGGACGACCTAGCAGTAGCCATTGCTATACTCTCCTATTGGGAATTTCCCACACTTCTGGACTTTGCTGGTTGCCACCTGGGTCTGGTTTCCACTCCTGCTACATATGTCAAGGGAGTTTTTTTCATCTTCATCAGAAGCATTGGATGTTGCCTGCAGCCCAGGCCAGTGATTTTTATGGTGTGCCAGTGCTTCTGCTGGGAATGAAATTTGGAGGTTGCTGGCAAGAGAGTCTTGCTTCTCCACCCAGTTTCAGAACCAATTGCCATAGTTGGGGTCAGGAAGAAATGTTACCCTATAGTCAGACTGGTAGGGGGGTTGCCTTCCTCTGTAGTGGGGTGGGAGGGGACACATGGCCTTTTTCCTTTGGATTTCTCAAGCATATTTTAACAAACATGCAGCAGGACATTGGCCATTCTCATCCCTGTGCCAGGTTAAGTTGTTAATATGTCTTGTGGCTACATTAGGGCTGACTGTGGTTTTGCTAATAGGTTGGACAGTGGAATTCTATAGGGTGGTTTGAATAGGGTTGATCCTGCCTCAGCTCAGGGGCTGGACTAGATATTAAGGTCCCTTCTAGCCCTACTTCTTTATGATTCTCTGTTCACAAATAAGTTGCATTTGCATTGTGGATGAAGCTTGGCAGAGGACCAGTCCCTACTTGAAACTGCACTCCCTGATTGAAGCTTCAATCAGAGTTTAGTAGCAGGGTACAGAATAGCATCCTACAGCAATGCAGTTTTGTGTGATTCATTTTCAGGTCTCCAGTAATGTAGGAAACTGATATTTACCTTTTTGTGGCATGATTCACCAGAGCATGTATTTCAGCTTACTTCCTAGAGCACTATTAATACCAGAATGTGTAGAAAGAGGTAGCTAATCATATTAGTCTGAAGTCAGGGGAAGCTGAAACCATATAAACTAACTGGTATAGAGGGGTAGGATGTGGTAATGCATCAGCATTCATCCAAATTCATCAGCAGTGACAGAACTAGGGCTATTAGCATAAACAGCCTATGTTAATGAGTATGTTGTAAAATAATGAGTCAGCTCCGGGGCTTGTATGTTTACCTTATGTTTTTCAAAAAGGAGGTGAATTCCAATTACATTCCAGTCTCAATTATGCAAAAATAATCAACATAATATTATTTCAACTCCAGTTCTGAATGATGGGGTTTTTTTCATTTTTTTGGAACAGCTGCTAACAATACCTATCTGGATATATGGAGTAATTGTGTATTTAAAAATCACATATGCATTTATAGATAAAATATTAATAATTACATTTTAAACTATCCTGGATAATTTAAATGAATTGTTCTTTTCCATAGCTCTTGTGATAGGAGAGCAAAGAAAACACAGGGAATTACAGAGGAACTGAAGTGCTCCTTATACATTCAAAGTTCTCAGAAGTTTTCTCCTGTTTCAAGATTGTCTGACATTTCTGGGTTATGCTTCACGAATCTAGTGCAGGAGCTAGTCTTTGTACTTCAGCTCCCAACAAAAAATGCTTTCATTATGAAACAATCCTTCCCCCCCGCATCCCCAAAACTATGTACTGTTAGATCCCAAACTGTCTTCAGTATAGGCTTTGAAAAGCAAGGATAAGTAGGTTAAAGCTGGTTCTGTGAGTTATTTTATCTTCTATATTCTCAATCAGACAAATTCCTCCTGGCCTGGTCAGTCTGTTTAGGTCTCTAGCTAGAGAGTTCTCCATTCAAGGCATTTGTAACAATCTCCTCCTACGAATCAACATAGTCTCTGATGCAAGAGATGCTGCTGTCTTACAAAAATTTCTTCTATAAATTCAGACTCGCCTATTAAAATTCAATGATCTGAAAAGTAATATGTCTGTGTGATTATTAGAGCTCCATTATAATCTTGCAGGTTTTTCATATTTTAACAACCAGGTCTTACTGAAATTTGCTGATCTAAAAATATAATTCTATACTGGGACTAGTAGCATTATTCCTTCCTATCACGTTTAATGTATCTAGTAGATACTACATGTTTTAAGAATTCAGTAATGATTGTATATTTATTATTTGTATTGTACATTATTGACTTAATATATAGCATATGTCATTTTTTCAGTATTCATTTTATTGATCCAAAATAGTGAAATTATCAATAGGATTAAACATTTAATCTAAATGTATCTGTTTGTTTTCTTGATTTATAAATGACCAATTAGCATGCACTGTATGTAATTTATAGAACTGACTACTGAATTAAAGTAAATGGTGTCAAGTCTTCCATAGCAAAAAGTTTTGCGTATCAAAAATATCTAAGTACATCACAAATGGAGTTCTGGAAAACAACTGATGAGGAAATAAGGAAAACCATTTCAGAAATTTAGTAATGATGCATTAAAAATCTTCATGTTTTCTTACTGTTAATTATATCATGGAAAAAATAATATTTTATTGGAAGGTGATATTCTCATTATCCCTTTAACTTCCATTATTGCTAAGAGAGTTTTGCATATGCATCACTTAGGAAACAGCTACATTCCATCCCTGGCTATAGGTTCTTCTAAATATTCTTATAGTCTCATCTTGAAGTATCAGGCTATCTCTGAGCTACTGGAACTCAATACTTGCATTAGTTTCTGAAGCAATTTTTAGGATAAGTAAAGCCCAAATGATCTGCACTTTTAACAAGTCGGGTGAACACCAATGGCACTGCAAGTAAGTACCAATGCACCATAATCTGCAACAAAGTAATGCAAGAATTTGTCATTAAAGAGGGACAGTGTTGTCTGCTGCAAGCATGAACTATACTGCTTGGGCACAGGTCACTATATGAAAAAACTAGATTAATTTAGTTCCTTCTGGGCCTTTTAAAATATATGTTTAGTCATGATTTGAATTGCTTTCTTCTCTGGAGTTCTGCAAGCCGCATGATCAGTTTAGCATTCATTCCTTCTCTGCTGTTTTACCGTTGTTTTTGAGGCTATTGGTCTTGTTTCATGTCTTTATAACGTTGGTGTCTTGCACTTTTCTGCCTGCATTAATCCATGTTGGTTCTTTTCATAGCTTTATGTCTTCTTCCAAGCTTAATTCTTCAATGTGTCCCTCCTTTCTGAGATCAAATAGATTAGTGGATCGCAGTCGATTTAACAGCTGTTATGTTGGAGATATGGCAACTACATTTCTTAAAGGACTACCTACTTCGCTATTTTCTTCTGGTGACTGGCTGCTTTTAAAATGACCAACTGCCATTGTTTTAAAACCCTCTTCCTAGATCAGAAATGGTGAACATACTTTCACCTAGTCCTGGACTCCGGATTGTTTCCCTTTTTAGGCTAGCTACTAATGATGCGATAAGTACAAACCTTTATTCACTTGGCCAAATGATAATATTCCCTTCAACAGAAGATCATGGTACTGGTATACATTAGTAATGCACTAAGTCCTTCGCTCCTGTGACCCCAAAGAAAGGGGAATAATAATGCAGGCATGCCATGCTGTGGTCTTACGTTGACATCAAAGCCAAGCCGTTAACTTGAAAGAGAATTTTCTGTGGCAGTCTCCACCTTAGCAATAATACAATCTGGTTGCAAAACCCCTCTGGACAGCATAAATCTTATACACTGCCTTTAGCAGTACATACTCAGGGGTGAATTCCATCCTTTGTTATTTTTATCTGCATACTTACCCCAAAGCTATTAAGCATAAGTGTTTTATGCTAGTTAATGATTGCATCTAAGGAAGCAGGTTGTAGCCTATGAAAGCTTATGTGTCTCTGAGCCAATTTCTTTTTTGTGTGTTGATTTTTAAAAAAATGCAGTAGAAGAATCTGTGTGTGTGTGTGTATCAACTATATGTTTAGAAACTATGTACATGTCTGTCACAATAAGTAATAAAGGGGAAAGAGAAAGAGAAAGAAAAAGGAGAAGGGAAGAGAGAGGGACAGAAGAAATGAGAAGAGTGCAAGGACTACTTTAATTACTAAAATAATCCAAGAATTCTTTCCAAGTTACGCTGAACTTTTCAATAGTTGAGCCTGCTAAATGACTCCCTTCATAGATGCCAGTTGTGCCATCTCATTATACCAGATTTCAATTTTTGGAGATGTCCTACTTTTCCAATGCAGTAATACAATTATGTGCGTCACTAACAGGACCACTATAAGAGTGCCATCTGGGAAGGCTTCAGTTTAAATTCCTTGGAGATATACCCAAGAGCACATACGTTTGCCAAAGTTATCAGTGCTGTGTTCAAAACCATGTTAACTTAGTTATAATTTCTTTCCAAAAAGAAATGATTCTAGGGCATAACTAAAACATAGGAGCAAGCATTGCCTGCAGTGTATCACATCTCCAGCATGACAAATACTGGCAGTATATTTAATTTTTTAAGTTTAGAGGGAGACCAGTGCAGACAAAAAATTCACTCGTTGTATAAGCTGAAGTCTAAGATATTTGCTGATGTTCAAATATTGTGAATTGCTGATTTTACACTGGGATTCTGTCATCTGGATAACCAGGTTTTCACTTCACTTTAGTCATAAATAGGCTGTATCGTGTCTGTTATATGTCATTATATATTCATAGAGTGATGACACAGAAAGGGGAAGAGAAGCAGATTTCAAGGGGAAAAATAATATCTGGAATACTTTCTACATCTAAAGCCTCAGGTCCAAAACTAATGTTCCAATACTTGAAGGGGTGTGCATCAGGATCTGTGGGAACATCTGTTCACCCGAGCGCCCCAAGGGATAACAAGGACCAGTGGTCATAAACTCCTCCATGACCATTTCAGGCTGGACATAGACAAAAATTTCTTTACTACCCAAGCCCCTAAGGCCTGGAATAGACTCCCTCCAGAAGTGGTGCAGGCACCTACTCTGGACTCATTCAAAAAACGTTTGGATGCTTATCTTGCTGGGATCCTCTGACCCTAGCTGACTTCCTGCCCCTGGGCAGGGGGCTGGACTTGATGATCTTCAAGGTCCCTTCCAGCCTTCATGTCTATGAAATCTATGAAGCAACCTCATTCAGTTGGTTGAGCTTTTTGTTGTAAGGTCAAATTCATCATGTAACTCAGAAAAGTATTCAGTACAATTTACTACTAGATGCTGTTGTACATGCACATACCCTTATCCATCCACTTTCTCCACATCAATTTGTGGGACTCTCACTTCAAAAGGGATTGCCCCAAATACAGGCCTTATGATATAATGAAGGATGTGTAAGTTTGCCCAATTTTTCCAAGGTTGTTGGGCTGCAAAAATTGTAGGAATTAAGGAGTTAGAACATCAGTGGTAAGTAGAGTTTATGATGGTTTATAATGGAAGGGGAAACGTAAGTGCCTGTTCAGTTTCCACCCATATTGGAGAGTTATCAGTTATCTCAGTTGTCTAGTACATAGCATATTTACAAAGAAGGCGTTGTGATATTGTGGAAGGTTTGGCAGATGAAAGGCACCCAGTTAGTTTCTAAAGTGTAACCCTGCCCTGTCTTCTGCCATCAATGTTTATTTAATTGTGACACGCAGTTGTTGTTTCATGGATCTACAGAATCTCAGTTCCCATTGCCTGGTACAGTCATCTCCTGCGAATCCAAGAAATTGTAATGCAAATAAATTGAAACAGTTGTTTATGAAAAAGAAAAGTTATTTTCTTACATGGCTTCTGATTCTTTTTGGATACTGTTTTATGCATAGAGAAGGCCCTTGAAAATTCACACCTAGATGGGGAGAATCTTTGTGGCTATAAGCCTTTGTTTATTTTGACAACTGTTGTCTACTTTCAGGTATTTAGGACAACACAGTACACTTGTAACTGTTCTGTAGCAAAGTTAAGAGCAAAAATAGCACCTTGATACTACCCGCTATCACTACAGCACTCTGCTACTAGACTGTTGCTGAGAAGCAAGGTGAGACCACTGGTTCTCTGTGGGAGAATTACCATGTTTGCAGATAGCTCAAATGAGAATTATTGAAGTTCTATTGTATATGAATGAGTGAAATGGTGTTTTTGATATGCCAAGACTATAAGTATGGAGCACACCAGAACCTTGAAAAGGATGGAAAAAAGCAAAACAAATAAATGCACTGTTGTTACTCTTTTTGCAAGAAGTTATGAAGATATTTGATTTCTTATTCGGGTTATGGCTAATAATTACCCTTTACCATACAAATTATAAATATCACCATCTGCAAATAATCACATATTATAATGCATTTTAATCACCATCTGCACCATTAGAGGGCTGGTTGCAGGCACAACCAGACAATTTCGGAATGTGCTGATTATAATGAATACAAAGAAAGCTTTTCCAACTCCTCTGGAGCAGTTCTAATAATAACTGGGTGCTTCACTGGTGGTGATACTAACAAAACTGCATGCAAGTGTTCTTGAGAAACTTTGCAAAGACTTATATTAAATTCTTATTATTCTAACTTGCATGAAACATTAACATGCAAATTCATTATGATTTTCTGCTAGAATTAAGTGTTAGCATAATATGAGTACATCTATAACAAATGCTCAGTGGGGAAAGATTTTGAACTACAAGACTTGAACATTAGTCATACTTGAATATTCTTTTTTCCCCTCACACACATACCAAAGGGCTTAAAAAGACAAAGGCCTGTGCCCTTGACACTTTTTAAGTCTAGCAATTTAAATGAATCCTGAATAGATCCCTTGAAGTAAAAACACTCTATGCCCACACAAGTATCAGAATATTTCATGAAATGGTCTGCAACTGGATATATTTCAGTATATTTTCTAAAGCACATTCCTTTTATGTAACAACCAAAAGACAGATCACATCTGTTGCTTCATAAATTAATCCAACCAGAGCAACACATAACAAAGAAACAAAAGCAACAAACACAGCTTAAAATGTCTATGGAGTTATCACTAAAATTAAAGGAAGAAAGGCACCTTAAATTGTCATTTAAAGGTAAAATGAGAGTAAGATTAACCATTAAAGAGTAGATTTAAACAAGAATTTAGCTATACATGGATAGTGCAAGTGCCCTTTGATATAAATGGATAGTGCAAGTGCAATTTCTTTTGCTCAGTTACTATTTATGGCATCAAATGTGGTTGATTTTGATTTTTGCAAAAGACTAAATCCTTCATACACACAAACAGAGCTGTTGCAATTTTTCTTTTCCGGATGATTTTGTAGTTCTGAATTTTTTACTTTTTTGTGACATTTAGGGGCAATAGGTTTTGGTTTTGGTTTTTTTCCCCACTTTGAGACAAATGGAAATATATGAAGTGAGTTTTACTCCAAACTTCATCTGCATCAAATTTTGGGCAGAAATAGCAAAGTAGCCATCTTTGGAATTGCTCTAGTAGGCACTGTGGGTAAGGAAGATAAAAGTAATGTAAGTTGATCACTGGGGTTGAAGGCTCATCATTGATTTTTTTTTTCCAGAGGTTAAAGGTTGTATATCCCCTCACAGTCCTGCCTTTAGGCTTTGGAACACTACATATGTAGGTGCCTGATTTTCAGAAAGACCCAGCTAGCAGTGCTGCCCAAGCCACCATTGGTGACACTAGGAACAGTAGTTGATCCTCCCACTTCTGCTGAATAGCCAGCCTGATGGCTAATAATGAGGAGAGACAGCTTAATGGCATAAAAGGTAAGATGGTCTATCAGACTAAGCAGAAGACTGAGACCAGAGATTTTTGCATTCCAGTCTCACTTTGATTCTAAGAGCAACTTTGGCATTAGCCAAGTTGATTAACTTTTCTGCAGGAGGTTCCCCATCTGTAAGACAGAGATAAAAACACTTGCTTACTTCACTGAGTGATTGCAACAGTTGAGTAGTTAACATGTATAAAGTGATATAGATGATGTAATCAGCAGAATACTTCTCAAACCTAGAGACATAGTGAGCTCATTGAGTGCCTGAGGAGGGTGGGCGTATGCCAACCACTGTAGACTGGGGAAGGTGGAGGTAGGGGGACATGAATGAGGGGAAGGGAAGGCTTCCCAGGTTCCAGCTACTACTAATGATGATGTAGCAGCGTCAGCTCCACTCAGGCAGCAGCAACCCTGTAGCCAGGTTCCTTGTGAACTGACCCTGGTGCCCTGTTTGCTCTCTGCCCTCCTCTCCATACATATTCCGAGCAGACAATGCTTGCTATAACAAAGGCTCCCCTGATGATGTGGGGGAACACCATTTTGCTCCTTCCACTCAAACCCCTGCCTCCCAGATAGCCTTTCTTGTATGGCACTGCCCCTGCCATGTCCAAGACTGTCAGGGGGGATTCTGGTGCCCCGACTAGTTGGCGCCTGGGGCTGGTGCACTGCTTGTGTCCCATCCTGGTTACATTACTGCTATAATCTTCCACAGGCAGGGGATGCAGCATTCTTTAAATCCTTGGTTGATGCAGTCAACTGTCCTTTGCAAAACTGTTAACAAATTTGGCAACTATGCATGTGCCAACACAAGCAACCTCTTTCCCATTATGGACTGGGGAGAGAGGCTAATTTTCCCTCTCTGTTACACTCCCTCCTCTTTATGCAAACATTCTTTATATATATGCTAAAAAACTTTAATCGTGCCCCAAATGTTTAAATCATCCCTGCCCACAGTGATGGGATCCTGGTGGTTTCCAGTCAGTTACCTCTTTAGAGGAGAAGCTGCAAAAAAAAAATATATATATGTAGACTTCCCCCAAAACATTAGGGCTAGCTCTGTCTGGCTAGTCACTGCTCACAGGAGTTTAACTCATTGTCCAGAGTGATTTGAACAGGATAGTTTCTGTATCAGTGTCATATGATAATGTTTTCTTTCTGAGTTCTTCATTTACATTTGTCTGTGTTCACCCAGGACTTCCATCCCATCTGCTATATTGTATTCCCTTGGTTTTGCTTTGCTGTAGTTGCCATATGCTCTTTTGTGCAAAGAAACATTTTATAACTAAAAAATCTATGCTTGTGGGGAGACAAAGTTCTGTGGGTGAATCCAGTATCTTTTATTAGACCAACTCAAATAGTTGAGAAAATTCTTCTTAGCAAGCTTTTGGGCACAAACACCCTTCATCAGGCTGAAGAAGCATCTGCAGATGCTCTGTGCTCTTCCTGGATGGAGTGGTAAAGGAGCCAGAGGCCACTACTATGCAAGCGCCAGTCCGTTAAAATGTAAATTGAGGTGGTCAGTAGGTGAGAGACAGGTGCAGGGTGGAGGGAGAATTAATGTAGCTGTAGTCAAAGGATGAAAGACAAGGTGCGGGGGGAAGGGGAATGATAACAGCTAGTCAAAAGTGGAGGGTTTACCTGGGGAGTCAGATGTTAGGCAGGTTATAATGTGTCATAAGCCATGTCTATATTTAGTCCATGATTTTTTGTATCCAGTATATTAATGAAGTGAAGTTCATAGACTCATCTGTGAAAAGTATTTTGTAAATCATGGACTAAATATAGACATTGGATTATGACACATTATAACCTGCCTAACATCTGACTCCCCAGGTAAACCCTCCACTTTTGACCAGCTATTATCATTCCCCTTCCCCCTCCCCCCCACTCCCTGCCGTGTCTCATCACCTGACTACAGCTACATTCATTGTCCCTTCCCACCACCCAACCTGCGTCTCACCTACTGACCATCTTAATTTACATTTTAAATGACTGGCTTTCTTGCATACTGTACTGGCCTCTGGCTGCTTTACCACTCCATCCAGGAAGAACACAGGTTATCTGCTGACACTTTTTCTACCTGATGAAGGGTGTTTGTGCCCAAAAGCTTGCTAAGAAGAATTTTCCCAACTATTTGAGTTGGTTTAATAATAAATATTGTTTTTACCCAAAGAACCTTGTCTGCCTATGCCTGCAGACCAACACAACAACAACCTACAGCCCTGTACTTGTGGGGAGTTTCTCTTTAGAAGAACAGATACAAAATAGTGGCCACAATAACTGGGCATGGATGGGACCTTGCCAAATTCTCAGCCGATCCCACTAAGTGACTACACTTTTAAGGAGGGACATTTTGTAGAAGGCCATCATCCTAGTGCAGTGGTTTTCAACCTTTGGTTCATAGATCCCTGGGGATACACAGACTGTGTCTATGGTGTCTGAGAAAGATGATTATGATCACAAAAAAGTGTGTGAATACCCACACTTACAATTCAAAGAGGTCTGCACATCCATTTGAAATTTCCAAAGGGTCCCCACCACTATTTGAAATTTTTTAAGGATCTGCAAATGAAAAAAGGTTGAAAACCACTGTCCAAGTGACATCAGAGACCATCTAGCAATAAGTTACTTGGCTATATAATGGGTGTTTATATCATAAAGTTAATATTTATACACAGAACAGGAAAACAGGGATATCCTCACCTGCACCATTGTAACATTTGGCACAGTGCCTCATGTGCGAAACACATTTAAGCATAAGGGGATAGTTCAGTCCCAGGATGTGGGGCTAATAGGGTACCTATCACCACTAGACACATAGGGCACAGAAAGGAATACTTTTGGTTATTTCTGTCCTCTTTTGGATTCACAATAGTAACACACAAGATTACAAAAAATACTACCAACCTCTTGAGCTATCTGGGCCCCCCACTCCCTTTTATTTTAAAATTGTTGACAAATATTTATTCTTTTTTTCTTCTGTGCTGTGTTGCAATTGCACCCAAAGTTGGAGACAAATTAAAAATACCAGCTCCAGGTTCACATATGTATAAAGGGAGCACTATCCCAACAAAAGAAACTTCCTTAAATTATTCAGAATATCTCCCCTTCTCCAGTTTCCCTTTCTTTCAGTTTGTATAAACTAGTCTTGGATGCATTTGGCACTAGTGCAGACCAACAAAGAAGACAACCAAAGTAGGGCATGTACATAATCGATCATTAAACTATATAATGTGTCCATAGAATTCTCAGGTACATTATTTGTTAGTTCTGTAATTGTAAATAATAGAATCTTTAAAAAATGAAACAGGAAAAGATAAATATAATCCTAAGGAAAAATGATCTAGTTTCACCTTAGGCATAGAAAATAGCAATTGCTTATAAAGCTATTTCTTGTACACCTGTACCGCTGCAAATATATAACAACAGGTGTCAGAATGCAATGACTGACTCAGTAAATCTATCTGATATCTACAAATACATTCTGAGTTGGAAAAGACATTTGAAGACAAGTCAGAGTGTAAATTGTTGACAAAATAATACTCAAGACAATACCTGAGCTAAGGTGGTAATCAGGGAACACCTTTTATGGTGCTATGAATTAAGATAAGCCAAGACAGGTCCTAGTATTTGTGACACAGCATAATGCTTCTGTTAAACTAAGATACTGAAAGGAAAGGATTTCTAGGCACCATTCTTGACACAATAGCACATTAGTTTTAATTTATTTAGTTATAACCTTTTGTAGCATGGTTCTCCGCACCACCCCTAGACATTTTTACTGAAAATCATCCTTTGTCACACTTGACCCAGATCATAAGATCAACAGAGGTGAGATGCTTCAGTTTGACATCTAATCTTCTTAACACCACCCCCCCCCGCATCTCCTGAACATCTTATTTGTCCACAAATAGCTGGACACTACAGCATGCTTAACTGAACAAAACCTGACTCTGTTTTCTCAGGTTGTCCTATATATATTACAGCTTCTGAGATTCAACAGAAGCCCAAAGCTGACTGGTTACTCTTTTACCCAGTGATGCAGCCTAGAGGGACTGAGACAGCATGTTTGGTTTGTCTGAGACAGAAGTGACCTAAGAGATGAACTGCAGGTGCCACTCCAGCATGGGATCTCTCTCCTGGAAGGGAAGGGAGCTGCCTCCACCAAGGCTGTGGCAAAATCCTGAATGACTGATGGGCTGCTGGCACTGTCCAGCAAAGCTGCGGGTGTCAGCTCAGAGGTAGGCTCGCCTTCAACCTGCCATGCGGAGGATGTTCTCACACCCACCATGCCTTCTGCCCAGCTAAAGCCTGGCTGATCAAAGAAGCTGGGGCACAATTTCTCCCCCTTCCCATCTCCTTAAAAGTGCAGAGGTTCCTGCTTCCCGGCCAGGCACAGCAGGGTCCCCAAGTGATCAGTTAGGCCTGCCAATGCTAGACACTGACGGGGGTGCTCTGACTGCCCCCAACCTGGCATGCAAGTGATCACAGCCTGCCTACCATGCGCTGTGGGGGCCTCTGTGGACAGCCAGGGGCTGGCCAGGTGCTGAGTTAGGGGTGCAGGTGTGAAGGCAGAGGAAGCTGCTGGAGGAGAGGAAGGATGGGGCAGAGGGAGGGAAGGGACAAGGCTCAGCCAAGCACTTACTGTGGAACTGCCGGCGCCTGGCCCGGCTCCTCCAGAGCCTGCTCCTCACCCAGCGCAGACGTGGGCACAGCTGCTCCATGGCAGGAAGCTGCTGGGAGTGGAAGTGGCAGCAGCTGCTCAGCCAGCAGCACAGTGTATCCAGGGGCAGTGCCCGCCACTCGCTGGGGCCCCAGCGCCCAAGCTGAAGCCTCCTGCGGGACATGCGACTGGCAGCCCCCTGTAAGCAAGCAACCCAGTGAGCTTGGGGACAGCTGCTGGGGCTGCTCTGCTGCTGTCCCCATGTTTTATGCATGAGGCTGATGAGAGTAATTTCATCCCCAGCTCAGAGGGGGAGGGGGAATGGAGGGAGTGCCAGTCCCAGCCTCATCATTGTCTTGCTCTCCCCCGACACACACAAACACCCCTCCCCTAGGTTGAAGCTGGATGCTGCTGTCCAGGGGGTGGAGGGGTGGAATGAGAAACGTCATAGGGGGAGGCTTGGAAAAGCCCCACTGAAACCCCACACCAGTCCCTTGTGCCCCTGGCAGCCAGAGAAGCTTGTGCTCAGTGCCAGTGCAGGGATGCAGCTCAGTGCTCGGGTGCTACTTCTGCCTGTGCCATATGGATACAACCTCCCCCCACCCTTTTCACTACACGTGTCAGGGGGGTTACATAGGGTTTAGATTATGGATTGTACAGGATGGCTTGGATAAGGATGAACCTGCCTCAGACAGGGGTTTGGACTAGATGACCTCTGGAGGTCCCTTCCAGCCCAATTTCTCCATGACTCTATATTGCAGCAGCCCTTAGAGGCTTGTTACTGTGCTAGGCATTGGACTCAAATGGGACTAAATGGTCCCTACCCTGAACGCTCGACAGTCTATGGGCCAGTGCCTTTTTACCTATAAACATCTTTTACTCATATATTTGAGTGAGTTCTTATCTGCCAGCCTCCAGCACACACCTGCACAAACACACACACATGCACATGTACAACACGCCTTCTTCCGATATGGGAGAGGCTTAAAGAAACCCCAAGTGAGTGAGTCTCCCAAAAAATACATGAGGTAGCCTGCTCCCCAAGTGTGTCTACAATGAAGTTCTTCCCTGCCTAATTCCTGCTGCCTGAACACACAGCCCTAGGCAGGCGGCTTCTGAACTGCACTAAATATACTCAGTGAAACTCAAGACTACCCTGATGCCTGCTGTGTTTCAGGTTACATTGCCAGCTTGAAACTCATGCCAGGTTCATTTAAGGGTCCTTTAGCTGATTTTTTTTATGATGTAATCAGGTGAGTGATGCGTTTCCATCATAATGTCAGGTGGAAGGGAGCAGAGACCACTGTGCTAGGGAGCAGAGACCACTGTGCTTCATTATGAAAGATTTTTCACAGAAGTCGTTCTAGAGATGGGCCAAGCTTACAATTGTGAATCCATTTCTCCTTGTGATGATTTTGCACAAAATCTTGAGACACTTAATATCTTAAGGATAAGGATATTAAACTTTTGAATTCCCATGCAACTGTCCTGTGATAGATCAGAGTAAAGTAAATACTGCAGAATATATTGTAGCAAGGAACTCTGCTTTCATTATATGGTGTATGTAATCACCACTTCATGATCTTTTCCATCTCTTCTTTTTCTGTCATTTGAATAATCATGGTTATCTGTTTCTGTTACTTAACCTTTGAAAATAGAATTTCATGTGAAACTCTGAAATCATAGGAATATAGGACTGAAGTCCTACTCACCAAGTCCGGGTCCCTGCTATCACAGGAATCTTGCTGTATCACAGTTTTCTTAACTTTTTCAGGCATCCTTTAAAAATTAGTTTTTTTAACTTTACTACTGCTACCTGAAGGCTGTTCCAGAACCTCACTGTGCTGATAGCTAGAAAACTTCTCATTTCCAGGCTGAATTTATTAATTCCTCGGTTATTATACCCATTTGTTCCTGTGGCAATAGTCTTTTAGCCTAAAATGTTCCTTCGCCTCCCTGGCATTTACCCGTCCTGGTTCATTTATAGACAGCAGTCACATCTACTTTCAGTCTTCATTTTCCTGGACTAAATAAAGCAAGCTTTTAGCTTCTGCTACTAAATTAATCTCCCTATTTCCTAATCATTCTAGTAGCTCTTGCCTATGTATGTTTTTTCTTGAGCAGGGGTACCTAGAATTGTCTCACCAGTACCTTACACAATAGCACTCATACTTTCCTGCCTTTACTGAAAATATTTCAGTTAATATACGCCAAAGTCATATTTGCCTTTTCTACAATGGCATCACACTGACAGCTCATACTGGCTAGGGACAGATATTCAAGAAGTTGAATCTCGAATCGATTTGTCTGAATCTCTGAATTGAACAGGCCCCATCCCCCACCCACTCTCCCAACCCCATCAATGGCTGCCCCACCTGGCCCCAGAGACCTGGCACTTAAAAAACCCCAAAAAAGCCTCACACTCACTGGCTCACCCTGCCAGGCTGGGGTGGGGGGAGCAGTCCCCACTGCCTCCCACTGCCCCGTGCTGTATGGGGATGAGGGGACTCTACCATGAACCCCCAGAGGCCCCAGTGGCCACTGCAGAAGCCAGTGAGTGAGGGGTTTTTAAATTTATTTTTTTAAAGCACCAGGATGCTGGGGCCAGGCAGGGCAGCCATTGATGGGGCTGGGAGAGCGGGCAGAGTCAGGGGACGCTTAGGGGGGCTGAGGGAGCAGGTAGGGGATGGAGCCTGGTGAGCCTGGGTCTCCCCGTGGTCTCCTCCCCCCCACCTCCAGCCCCCCCTACCTGCCCACTTACTGGCATGGAGTCTGGGTCCAGCTCCCTACAGCGGCAAGCGGGGACTGCCCAAATCTCCAAATCTTTTCCAAATCAGTTCAGAGGATTTGAATCAATACAGACCTTTTTATTGGTCTCCCAATTCAATTTGGATTCAGAGATTCGGCTGCCAGATTGAACCGAATCTCCTTCAAATCAAATCAGCAACCAAAGCTTTGCACAGCTGCAATGCCTGCAGTGGCTCAAGCCAGAAGCCCGGGGACATTAGAGCAACCTTCCCTTCCACAGGGAAGGTGAGATGAGGTGGGAGGCCATGGCCAGGTCCCAGCAGGCCCGCCCCAGTGGCTCCCTGACAGCCGAGATTCTGGCCACACAGGGCTGCCGAGCCCCAGAGGGGAACTTTTTGCCCTCTTCCCTCTTCCCCACTATTACAGGGCCAGGAGAGGGACTCTGGTGCTGAAGGGCTTTTCTTCCTCCTCCTCCTCCTCCTCCCCCTCCCGCCATAGTGGGATGTGGAGAGGGGGTTCTGTGAGGCTGCCTGGTCCCAGAGAGGGACTCTTCTCTCTGCTTCTCCCCCATCACTGCGGGGTGGGGAGGGGGACTCTATGGGGCACTGCCCAGCCCCAGAGTGGGACTCTTCCCCCACTCCTCCCCACCATGGGAGGGGGAAGCTCTGTTCCCAGAGGGGCAGTGGGAGCACAGAGCTCAGCTGGACAGAGTGTGTGCCATGACCTCCCCCCACCTGCCGCTGCTGCTAGGCAGCAGGGGCTGCATGCCATGGGGGGAGTGTGTGGGGGCCCCTACACCTGCCACCCTCTCACACCCACAGCCTGTCCAGCTGAGCTCTGTGCTCCCGCTTCCCCTCTGGTGGGGGGGTGAAGGAGGGGGAAGAGTTCCCCCCAGTATGGACCAGAGCCTCTCCCTGCCGCCGCCCTGCTTTGGGGCCAGGCAGCATCACATGTAGCCCCTCCCCCCAGCCCCAGAGGAGGAGAGGGAAGAGTTCTCCCCCCAGCATGGAACAGAGCCCCCCTCCCCACCCTGCAGGACAACCTACCCAGCATGGCCCCATTAAAGTGAAGGGGGCAGGAGAAGGGTTAATTTCTCGCTCTGTCCCTTCCAGTCAGGGTCTTCCAGCTCCAGGGGCCACCACTGCAGCCCCCTCCTCTCTGCTCCCCAGGAGACAGGCTGACCACAGCTTCAGTGGGGGATGAGGGGAAGGAGGAAAGAATTAACTCCTTCCCTGCTCACTTTGCCTTAACGGGGCCATGCCTGCCAGTATCTCCACAGGGGTTGGTTCTGCTCTGGCTAAAGAGCAGTGGGGCAGGGTCAGCCCTGTGGCTGGAGCACAGAGCCCAGCCCATCCCAGAGAACATGCCAGGATGCTGGGGGAGTCTGGTTTATCTTAAACCAGCAAGTGATCTGGGACAGATATTGCATAAACCTATTTGAGTTAAGTCTGTCAAATCAGTAAAGTCTGATACTACATTCAGCCAGGTTTATCTGAAACCAGTTTTGGCCATTTTGAAACTGGTTTATGTGCACTGAATGTCTGTTCTGTTACAGGTTTAAAGCAGTTTCGGATCACTTAAACCAGTATGTGTAATGTCTGTCTCTAGCCACTCTGTTAGAAAGCTCCCATTGACATCACTAGGACTATGATCTTATTCTTGGGGCTTACAGCAAAGTATGGGAGATAAGGGTCTAAAAGGTAAACAGCTTCTGTCTTCATTTTACTTCCTAGATTTTTACCAGGTGAGGCACCCATACAGGATCAAATAACCTTACTGAGGGGCAAAAGACATGTCTATTTAAGCAACTTCAAATGAAGTAAGATTGACTTCTTTCATGAGAGTTCAAGGTTGATGTAATCTCAGCTTCATGAGTTATTCACTGTAGTTCTAATAAACATAATTTACAGTAATAAATGCAAAATAACAGCAGGTATATGTGGGCTGAAATAAGAGAAGTTGACAGGTATGTATTTTTAAATCTAAATTATTATAATCCTATGGAAAGGGGAAAATAAGAACAATAATATAATGAACTATACAGTATTTTGCTTTGTTTTTGTAAAGAAAATATCTTAAAATGGCAAATGTTTATATTTTTGTTGATAGATTTTTTCTCTTATATTTTATGTTCTTTCTCCTCTTCTATTTTTAAGGCAATCTCATCAAACTTTAAAATAAAGCATTTTGTACGTAGCAGCATATTTTTGCTTTAGTGTAGGCAGAAGACATCAATTCTACACTTGATTGGCCTCCAGTCATTTTATGTTTTATAACACGTAGCATTCTGATGGCTAATATATATTTAATCAGCTGGCACCAAAGCATAGAAAGGAATTCAGAAAAGCTTAACTGTGTGATTCTCTTTTTTTTATTTTTCCTCCAACTCATTTTTCTGTAAATGAATGTAAAATGTCAGACTCAAAAGAAAGGGCACCAGCATGTGTGCCTCCCTGCATTTTACTTTAAAATTTTACAGTGGAGAAAGAGATCTTCAATTACACAGTAAACGGAAACTGCTGAGCCAAGTCACACCCAGCTGTTATTTTTGAAACTCAAATCAGCTAAGAAAGCTTTGTATCATTAAAAAGTAAAGCTTTTCAAACCTCACAAAGTTTCCAGAATCAACCATAACCACTTCTTTAAAAAAATAAAGCTTACTTAATTCTTTCATCCAAATAAATGAAATACCAAATGAAATACCAAATGCTTTATATCACATGTATGAAGAGAAGAGAAAGCTTAGAAATATCCTATACATCGTTCTTTTCAGCAATGAAGAAAGTATAATTTTTCTCTGGCCACAGAAATGTCCTACGGGGTCCCTCTACTGTAGAAATAAGTGTTCTGTGGAGACTAAAGAGCAGCAATAAGTTTTTCCATTTTTCATACTTCCAGCACTTTGGCCATCCATTCTTGTTTCTTTTTAGCTAGGAGGAAATAATACATTTTCTCTCTGCTACTGATAATGTATTTAAGTTCTGAGCATTCTTTGACTGCTTGGTTTTCCAGTAAACTACTGAGAGGCACTCCTTTTTGCTCTTATATTCTTAAGCAAATAAAAAACCCTGTTAAAATTAAGCTTAGCCTTATGTCAAGGCTCATTTTTTCTCTTGATAAACATCTAAAACAGTTTAGGTTGAATTTCCAAAAGTGATTGGCATTGGCCTAATTTTGTTCCCATGGAAGTAAATTTGGATTTTGCAATTAACATAAACAAGAATAGAATGAGGTGGATTTTTTAAAATGTAGACTTCCATGCCTTGCAATTTTGTGGTATATTTCAGCTCAGATGCAACTATATCTTAGTTATTCAAACATCTAATTACCCCAATTATATTCAGGCAGCAATTTCAATTTTTGATTTTTTTATTCCGTTTTTGGGTCATATTTCTGGGATACAGGACCTTGTCTCAGATGCATTCAGCACCTACAGATTCCAGTAATTTCTGCTGGGTTTGTGAGTGATCAGCTCTTTTGAAAATCAGATGTAAATACTTTTTAAAATTGCTTTCAAAATGGACTCAGACTTCCTTGATGTGCTTTTTAAAATATCTAAAAATGACTTAACCAAAAGCTCTTAGTCCATGGACACAAAAAATCATGGACTAAATATAGACATTGGATTTATGGCACATTATGACCTGCCTAACATCCAGGAACCCCAGGTAACCTGTTTGCATTTTACCAACTACATTCTATCACCAGGTCAACTTTCCTCCTGCCCCCACCTACCTGTCTGATACCTATTGTCCCCCACTCCCCCTGATCTTCACTGCCATGCATTTGCATTTTCACAGACCTGTATTTTGCATATTGGCTTCTATTCTATCCAGGAGAGCACATATTATACCACCAAACTCTTCCTATGCCTCAAGAAGGGTGTTTGTGCCCAAAAGCTTGCAAAGAACATTTCCCGAACTATTTAGTTGATCTAATAAAAGATATCACATCTACCCAAAGAACCTTGTCTGCTTATGTCCTTAGATCAACGGGGCTACAACCAACAATCCTAAAGCTACTGAATGCAGGCATATAAACTGTGACTAATTCCAAGAGTGTTGGCAGAACAGTGTGTACATATAGGCACTATTATGACTACCACAGGGCATACAAATAGCACGATCCTCCTTCCATTGAAATTAATAGGAAGACTCCCATTGAAACCAATAGAAATTAAGGTTGAGTTTCTAAACAATAACATGCTCAGGTGGCTGTGCCCAGAACATGAAGAACTTCAGAGGTATTGCCTGGTTTAATTTTGTCCTGGTTTGTCCAGCATGCAAGAAAGGAAGTCTTAATTCAGCAGGACACCTTCAGTTTGGCTGGGAATATCGTATCTAACCAAATGCCTTACTCCACAAAAGATTTCTTAATGGATTTTAAATCCTTCTTTTGGCATATCCTGCAGGGTTTAGTTCAGTGGGAATGAGTACCCTGTCACTCAGGAGGATTGTATTAATGCTCCTAGCTGTTTCAAGGATCCTATTCTGGATCAGTCAGTTAAATTATGCATGATCCATCCTTTCCAAATTAAAAAAAAATCCCAGGTCATTTTCAGCCACCTGCAGTATTTTTCTGATCTGCTCTTACTCTGCACACCACCGTTTTGGATCTGTGTGAAAAATAATTATTTTTCAGGCTGACAATTTGTACTAGAGCATTGTATTTTGCCAGATTACAATTTTGATTCAACTAGTAGGATTAAATCCTAAAATTAGGCATATATAACATTAAAGTGAAAACAATTGCTTGTCAACTAAAGTGATGCTATTAGATGGTATTGTGATATATATATGTTCTACATTTGAGTCATATGGGGTTCATAAATGTGATTGAGCATTTCCATTTTATCCAGCAAGTCCCCATGCTGCCGTATAATAATTTAATGGGACAGTTAAATCCATTAGGTAGCAGACTGCATAAATACTGTATAATAAAGTCCACAATGGCTCAAAATATATATCTAGTTCCTGGAATCTCAGGCTGTCTGTAATTTCTGTCTCTTTGTCTGATGCTGTTCTTCTGCCCCCTACTGTCCAACACTTTAATTTTTTTATGATTTTCAAAACTGAATTTACTAATCTACATTTAAATGTTTTCTATCCTTATCCAATTTAATCAAAACTAAATAACCAGTGTGTGAAAAAGTGTGTATAATTCCAGCTTGATTTTCTGATAAGCTTCTTGTGCTGAACAGCTTCAAATCCTGCAATACAAAACACAAAATATGTGTTAAAAACTTGCTCATTTTGGCAACTTGATATACCTCCAGAGTCACTGAGAATCCATGTTCTTGTGTATGAATATAACAGTGTAATATCAATATAACAGTGTAATACACATGTAACTGGATGAACTTCTGCCTGGCGTTCTACAGGAGGTCAGATGAGATATTTTAACATTCTTTGTTTTCCCTAAAGCCGTGAATCTCAATCACAGCACACTGGCTTCCTTGAGATCCTTTCAGGGGTGCCAAAACATGCCACACAACATTAGCGCTGTTAAGTGTACAAACAGCTTTCACAAGATAAACCCAAAGATTTCAACTAAGAATCCATAGAGTTCAAAAAAATTGATTGATTGCAGTCTTTCTGAGTTCTTTGCAACAGAAAAATTGCTGTATTAGTTTCCATAGTCAAAAAAGGAGTGAAAACTAAAAGCTGGCATTTTCTGAGGGGTGTCGGTTGAGTCTACCAAGGGGGTGTCTTGAACCTAAAAAGGTTGAGGACCCCTACCTTAGAATCTATTAAACCAATGGGATCGCACAGATGTCAAGTAAGGGGGGTGGGGTGGGAATTGGCCTAAAGTCCTGGTTATTATTTGCTACATTTTTTTTGGCTGAGCAGTGGGGTAGCCCTTTGCTTCCTTAAAAGAAAATGATCTTGAAAAAGGAACTCTATGCAACTTACAAGAGGAAGCTGAAGTATAAGCAAGCTTAGCAAAGGTCCATCCTAACCTTCTGATCATTGCCTATTTTTTTTTTTTGAAATGCTGCTTATTCTTGGACATTCTTGCAAGCTATTGTTACAGGGTTTTCTAGTGTACTAGATGCAGTCCCTTGTGGTTCAGTGGTAGGATCTTTATCTGCCACACAGAAGACCCGAGTTCAACTTCCAGCTGCTTATATGACTACAGCCATGGAGGCACCAAACATCTGGACAGTCTGGCCTTTGGACTCTGTCTCAGTGGCCTAAAAGGGGGATGGAAGGTCTGGGCAGCCTTCACTTCTCCAAGCTCTTACCTAGGCATATGCCTCAAAGGTCTAAGTGACCTCACACATACACCATGAACTGAAAGGATCAACAGTTGCCAAAACCCTGGGTGTGCTTGACTATACAGTTATTCTAGTACTGCAATTTAAATATAAAATATTTTATGGGCATCATTTGCCAATAAGTGGGGACCCAAAGGACACATTAAGGGGGTCCTGAGGTCCTGCCAGTTGCACAGACTTCCTAACCCAGACACAAGATCAATTATTTGTTGTTAAGTATCGGCTCTGCTGAGCTCAGAATCAAACAAGGCTAATATTGTAAACTGGGGTGCTCAACCTGCGGCCCCCAAGCCAGATCCAGCCTCTGGTGCTTTGTCATTCAGGTCTGCACAGATCTGTGGGAAGCTTTGTAGGCCATGGACTTTAATGCTAGACTGGGTATGTAGAGCAGGGTCTGGACAAGGGCAGCACAGCCTGCAGAGCTAGATGCTGGCCAGGCAGGGGCAGCATGGACCTGTCTAACCTAATCCCAGCTGGGTGGGAGCAGTGTGGACCCCCAGAATCCAATCTCAGCTGGGGGGTGCAGCATCGGCCCCGAGATCCTTATCCAGCTAGATGGTTGTGGCTCAGGGCACCTGGAACCCAATCCTGGCTAGGCAGAGGCAGCACAGGGCTCCCAGGACCTGATCCCAGTGCAAGGGGGTGGCATGGAACCGTACCCAGCTTGTGGGCTGGCTCTGCACCATTCAACTGATGCACAGGGACCAAAATATGAGCACTGCTGCTGTAGTCAAAGGAAAGAGTTTAGCTGTATCTCAGAATTTGTGAACTGCCAAAATTGGACAATTAATGAGTACTTCTAAAACATGTACAAAGGAAGAGGGTATCACTGTTATACTTGAGAAAATAAAGGAAACATTCTTGGCATGTATACATTTTTTGAAGTCAAGGAAGTCTGTAGCCTTCAGTTACTTCCCTGGTTATTTTTTGCTTGGCTTCAGAAAAAAAATGAAATATGAAAGAAATATGTGTTAATGTATTAGGTCATACCTGTAAGGGACTGAATATATGAAAGTTAAAATGTAAAAACCAGGATCATTCATATTTGACTTTCCATATCCCATATCTATAGCCTAATTAATCAAATATACCTCAAAGGAATAGCCTTGTTATATAAATTTACCAAAAAACTTGCTAATTTTGGCAACTTGATATACCTTCAGAGTCACTGAGAATCCATGTTCTTGTGTATCAATATAACAGTACATATGTATAATGTCATATATTTTCTATCTCCTCTTCATCTTAAGGCTGAGAGGCAGTATGCCAGGATAGGAGGCTTCGTTCTTAGTTGTCATGGACCTAGGATAGATCTAACAAAGTGTGTTTGTTCATTGTTCTCCAGGTTTCCTGTTGTCAACAAAGTTTCCATCATCATTATCTGTGACCATCTCTTGGCATAGGGCAATGTTATTCTAATTTTAAACAAGAGAACAACAAACCCCTGCACTTGCAGGGTCCCTTTCAGCACTATCAACTGAGAGAGACTGGGTCCAGTCACACAGGGTTCTGTGGCAGAGGCAGGAACAGAATCTAAATCTTCTGTAGAGTTGAACTGCACATTTGCCAGAAAACATCTTTCCTCTCTACCCATCTCAAGCTGCGCAGGAAGTGTCCCTATGGAGCGGCCTGTTTTCCTAGGCTAGGACAATGAAAGTACTCTGAGTCTAATTAGCTACAAGGAGGCACTGAGAGGTTTGGGTGCTGAGCAAATTGCAGACTGATTTCCACAAAGGTAAAAAAACGTCATTGTGTCTTCTTTCTACTTACTATTTTTTATGAAAATACTGGCTAGAGTTGAGGCAAGTCAACATAAATCATCTCATGTAACATTAAAGACACTATTGAAAATCTTTATATACATAAAGTATATGTTCCTTTCAATCTACCCCTAATCTTATCCCTCTGAAAAGTACTGTGCCTAACTGCAGTCATTTGTAGGACTGATATAAAGGAGAAGGCCCAAACTAATTGGCTTCCAATGGGACCTTGTCACCAGAAATACTGTTTTTCATATATTTACAAGAGTAACAAAAAAAGATGTTTTATTTCCATGCACCCTTAAATAAGTTATGGATTTAAGGCTCGATTTAATCATGTTGCAGGATAGAGAACTTTCTGTGTCTTTCAAATCTGTACTGGGATTCCTAAATTTTGCCACTATTACAACAAGCATAACAGGAATGACACACTTTATCTGAGACAGGGTAGACCATTATTAGTAATTAGTTATGTGGAAAAGTTGCATGAGTATAACCTAAAGTGTGAAGTTAAACCCATACAAAGTTCTGGGTGGGTGCTTTTATTTTGTTTTAACAGTAGCACTTTTTCTTTGGTTTAGCTTAAGTCAACTTTTCCATTAACCAAACATATCCACAAAGAAATGTGCAATGATTAACTTATATGTGTTAAATTGATTTTTAAATGTAAACTAATGCAACTTTCTCGTGTTCAGTGGTTTTTGTGTAACCACCATATTGCAGTGACATAGAACAATTAAATAATCATTCATAATGTATCTTGAGGGTTTAAGTCCAAATACCATGGAGCAAGTGTCCAGATCTGAGCAACCACTGCTACAATTGGTAAAAAATGTTACCCTCATTAGCAATATCACCAATGATTGCGTGGGCATAAGTACAAGCTAGAATTCTCACATCAGAATAGGAATTCATTGATTTTGCAAGGTGTGGGAGCTTTAACAGCTTTTTTCGTGTTCTATGAATTAACCCAGGAATGGCCTTCAACTGTTTTGGTGAGCACTGCCCACCAGTCCAGGATTCAAATAAACTGGCATGTTTTACCAGCGCTGAATTTAAACACATTTTTAACCAAGTGTGTTTTTAAATGTATTGCTGGAATGGAATGCATTTGTCCTGTATTCTACAGGGGAAAAATACATTGTGTCTCAGAAGTCAATGTAAATGAGTTCCCAGTTCTGTTTCATGTGTTTGATAACACTTAGTGGGAATGAAACTGCTAGAGAGAACTGCAAATTGGAAGGGATTCTTTTCAGAGAGCTACTTTTGCAGTTTGTAGTGCTATCTCTGCTGCATGCACAACTTTGTGGTATTTCCAGTCTCCATGAAATTAAAAAAGCAGGTTTCTAGACACATCTTTTCCCTCTCCACCTTGTTATATTGGTATTAGGAACATGCCACAAGATTGTGCTGAGGAGATTGCAGAGGAGAGGACATGGAAAAAATGTGCCCAATGCTCCCCTCTCCTCCCCACCTCTCCCCCATATATTCTGGCTTGTAGGGCTCAGGAATAGCAGCAAGTACCATCTGGATAGTGTTGTGAAGTGCAAGGTATTCTGGGAATCTTAGTTCTCTAGAGTGGCAGTGGTGTTTGTGGCTGCTGCGGAAAAACTTTCACAACACTTTTTTTGATGCTGGAGCACAACAAAGTGCTGATTTCAGTGGCAAAAAAATGGGGTCAATTCTTCCCTCAGCAGCACTCAATGACACACATTGCCTATGTGAGAAAAATAATGCAGCAGGGAAACCAGCATGGATTTGTAACAGGTTAATCATGCCTGACAAATCTGGTTTCATTTTATGACAGGGTCACAAAATGCTTAGACTCAGGAGTAGAGGTGGATGTCGTTTCGTGTACTTTAGCAAGGCCTTCAATATGGTATCTTATCCTATTCTCATAAATAAATTAAGAGGCCGTGACATGTTTATACAGTCCAGTGGGTGGCAAACTGGCTTAGCGGTTGCACCCAGAGAGTGGTAGTAGATGGGTCAGTATCAACCTGGAAGGATGTGAGTAGTGGGGTCCCGCAGGGTTCGGTCCTTGGACCTGTACTCTTCAATATCTTCATCAGTGACTTGGATGTAGGTGTGAAGTGTACTCTGTCCAAGTTTGCGAGCAATACTAAATTGTGAGGTGAAATACACACTCCAGAAGGTAAGGAACAATTGCAGGCAGACCTGGACAGGTTAGAAACGTGGGCAGTACACAATAGGATGCAGTACAAGTGCAGAGTGCTGCACCTAGGGTGCAAAAATATCCAGCACACCTACTGGCTGTGAAGTGACTGTCTCAGCAGCACAGAAGCAAAAAGAGATCTCGGAGTCATAGTGGACTCCAAGATGAACATGAGTCATCAGTGTGACGAAATCATCAGCAAAGCTAACTGCACCTTATCATGCATCAGCAGATTCATGACAAATATATCCAAGGAGGGGATACTTTCCCTCTGTGTGGCATTGGTCAGACCACAGTTGGAGTACTGCCTACAGTTTTGGGTGCCACACTTCAAGAAGAATGTTGATAGACTTGAGAGGGTCCAGAGGAGAGCCACTCATATGGTTAGGGACTTACAGGCCAAGCCCTACGAAGAGAGACTAAGGGACGTGGACCTTTTCAGCCTCCACAAGAGAAAGCTGAGAGGTGATCTTGTGTCCACCTACAAATTCATTAGAAGAACACAGCAAGGGATTGGAAATACTCTGTTCACCAGGGCGCCTCCTGGGGTAACAAGGAGCAATGGTCACAAACTGACAGAGAGAAGATTTAGGCTAGATATCAGGAAAAACATTTTCACAGTAAGGGTGGCCAAAATTTGGAATGGGCTTCCAAGGGAGGCAGTGCTCTCCCGTAACTTGAGGATCTTTAAGAGAAGGCTGGATAGGCATCTGGCTGGGGTCATCTGACCCCAGCACTCTTTCCTACCCAGGCAGGGAGGGGGTCGACCTCAATGATTTGTTGAGGTCCCTTCCGACCCTGGCATCTATGAATCTATGGTCAGAAAGTGCAGGTAGGGTAAGACAAGCAGTCCCTTCCTCTCCCCACATCTTTCTGGTGCCCCTTCTTCTAGGTGGTCCTATATAGTGGGATTGTAGTTGGATGTTTGTTTTGGTTTATCTGTGTGGGAGAGTGAAAAATGAAACAGAAAGGTATGGAAGTAAATGCTTTCTTCTAGAAGCCCCTCATTTTCTCAGTTGTTTACAGACAACTGACAAAGTTGTCTTCATAGTTTATATCAGGATATTGTGGAAAAAATCAAGCTTTGCGTTGTGGTTGAATCAGAACTGACAGAGCCAGCTTTTCTTTATTTAGAGCTATACTGTGATCACCGGGAGGATTTCATACAGCAAGGGGAATCACTTGTCTGTTTCAAAGGAATCCTCCTCCTCTCTAAGTTTTCAAGCATTTTTATACTTAAGACAGATAAAGAGGAAAAAAAAATACAACCTTGGAAAAACTTAAACAAGTTTACTTAATTGGACATCTATGCACAGGGTAATAAGATATGAAGGATTTCTTATCTCAAAACATGTAACTGAAATAAGCAGTATCAGCACTTCTGGTCTCTGTCTGTTTTTCTAGTCAAGTAGGCCAGAAGCCCGACTAAATTTACTCCTACATTCCCTAATTTTTTTTTCCAACAAGTTAGATACTTATAGCC
>NW_017728886.1:162186184-162193458 GCF_001723895.1 Crocodylus porosus
GACCATACTGGGTACCAGACCTTAAACAAGAGGAGGGGGTTGAGATTTCAGGAGACAGATGCCATGCCTCCAGTGGACGTGGGCATACCCCGGGGGCAGGTGACGGTTGTTGAGAGATAGTTTCCTGGTGAGGTGGGCTAATCCTGCTGGAAGAGCCTTTTTGGTTACTCTGGACTTTTTCAGTTTCAGATTGTGCCTGGGACTGATATGGGGTGGCACATTAAGAAAATCAGTTATATCTTCCGCAAATTCATTCTCAGTTGTTTGTGGATAAAGTTGTTTTGGTGCTGATGGTACTATTGATGGTGGGGGGGCCCTTTTGGTGCACTTTTCTGTTTTAATTCTTTTATCTGAGATTTCAGTTTCTCTTGGGAGTCCTTAAGACTCCGAACTTAAGATTCTTGACGTCTTTTGAAAGCTTCTTCATACCAATCAAAAATGTGTCCCACTGAGTCTGGGATATATTACTTTATTCAAGGTCTCTGCAGAGATGAACAATTTTACTTAAATCAAGTGTTCCCTCCAGGGGAAACTGACGGCTAAAATCATCTCTGGTATACCAGTTCCATTTGTCTAGAAACTTACAACTTTTATGGCCATAGTGTGTGTACATGTACAATGCTGGAGTCCCTTTTGGTAGAGCCATATGTCTTTAGACTCTCCGCTCCCCATATCTTTAAACTCAATTCACACAGGTCTTTCATAAAGGAATGGTTTATTCAGGGTGTCCAGTCAGGCTGTGAGATTTGCTAGCAGCACAGAGATGCTGTGGCTAATGTCCAAAGACAAGACTCCACTGCAATAACAGCACACAATGCAGTTACTCACAGTTAGACATGGCTCATTTATGAGGGTGGGGAAAGGGTAAACCTGTCCACTGGGTCACAAGGTTCCAGTTGGGCCCTCTTGCATTCAAAACTGCCCTTTTGGACTGCCTTGGGTCGGCTGAACCCAACCTTAGTCTCAGACCTGGTCAGTGGCTCATATTTCTCAATTCATATTCTCAATTCACACAAGGGAATTTCTGCGTTGAGGCACGAGGTTCAAGAGCATTTCTTTAGTCTCAGCCTTGGTCAATGCTTATTGTGGAAAACACTCACACTCTAAGAGTTTCCATCTTGCACCCTTGCTTTCGAAGAGCACACAGAACAAATCTGTTGTCTTCAGGGCAGCTGAACAAGGTTTCCACTTCTGGCTTCTGAGAGACCTCATAGTTCTTTACAAAACTTAATTCACACGGAGAAATACTTTCAACAGCAACAACAGAGTCTTTAACTCTTTCTACTCACAGTTACTACTTACACAATGGGTTTGACAGTTCTGGCAGAAAAAAGTTCGGATAGGGTGAGCCTCAAGCAGTGAATCAGGAAGACACAGAAGACAGCTTCTCACTGAAAAGCCCCAGTAGAGATTTCAAAAGGTCTCTTACCTTGGTTTGGCACCAGGGCTCCAGTGAAGAGTTGTCTGTGTCCCAGCTGATCACTCCAGGCATCTCTAGCTGAGTCACAGCACCAAACTGTGGAAGACATTAAACTTTGCATTGTGGTTGAATCAGAACTGACAGAGCCAGCTTTTCTTTATTTAGGGCTGTACTGTGATCACAGGGAGGATTTCATACAGCAAGGGGAATCACCCACTTGTCTGTTTCAAAGGAGTCCTCCTCCTTTCTAAGTTTTCAAGCATTTTTATACTTAAGACAGATAAAGAGGAAAAAATATATGACCTTGGAAAAACTAAAACAAGTTTACTAATTGGACTTCTGTGCACAGGGTAATAAGACATGCAGGATTTCTTATCTCAAAACATGTAACTGAAATAAGCAGTATCAGCACTTCTGGTCTCTGTCTGTTTTTCTAGTCAAGTAGGCCAGAAGCCCAACTAAATTTACTCCTACAATATGCTGCTAATGAACAGTTTGCAGCATCTGTGATATAGCAGGGCACTAAGGTACCTTCATTACTGCTACTTGTGGAGCAGTAATGAAGGAGCCCAAGTGCCGGTTGCTAGGGCAACCAGAGGGAGCCAGTGACCCATGCCTGTTAGCAGTCAGCTGACTGGAAGGGGCAGAGCCTGGTTCCTGTATAACTACCAGGCTGAGGCCAGGCAGGCAGTTCTCTGCTGGAAGCCAAAGGGGTAGGAACTCTGCTGGAGCAAGAGAAGAGAAAAGGCCAAAATGCACGAGCAGTTGGTATGGGTGAAGGATGGAGTACCCTTGGGGGTGACTTGAGTGATGTTGTAGCTGATTGGCAGACATTTATGTTATAGCCTAGGGGCTTGAGTTTTGTGTTTACTGTTTATGACTGGAGGTTTGGGTGAGGCTATTAGGTGTTGGAGGAGGCCTCATAAGGGGACCCATGGCAGAGTGGGAACTGCAGGCCCAGACAAGGGGGCAGCAATTCCAAGATGTGGGCTGCAGAGAGCCTGAGCACCCAGTGAGGCGCGGGCTGCGGAGAGCCTGAGCATCAAAGAGAGCATAAGACCGAACAACGTCCAGTACATCTGTGAGGCTTGGGGCGTGGTAAAGGGGTGGTTGGAGCCATGCGTAGCCCATTAGGCTGGGGTGCGTAGAAACACCAATTAGCAAAACAGGGCTAATGTGCAGGAGGAAAACCGTGTCCAGGGAGACGAAGAGGCAGCCTCCCTATCACATACATTTGAGAACAAAGACATGGTGGGCAAGAATTAAGGGTGTTTTGTAGACAAACTGGACATGGTAAGGGGCGCTAGGGGAGAGTATGGTAACTCTAGGACGCCCCTCCTGCTACATGTGATGTCACTGTGATGCTTTGCCAGTTACAGGGAGAGAGTGACAGTACACTAAGGACTAGCTTTTTAAGGGTTTTTAAGCTTCTATTGATAGTAGCAAAAGCTCTTCCTGTAGCAGAGCCAATTTCTTGGCTTTGCATCCCTTTGCAGCATTTAAAATCCTAGTTGGCTACACTAACTTATTTCAACTGATAGAAGATGAAGCATCTAGGAAAGCTTGTGAAATGGCTTTCACTAGAGTGGATGTTGATTGTGTTGTATCAATAGATATTTAGGGATAAAGTCTTGGCCTAATGAAGTTAATGAAGAAAATTCCCATTGACTTAAAATGAAGGCAAATTTTATTCTAGCTTTAAAAACATGTATACAGGATAAGCCTTAACTTTGAATTCCATGTATTAGGTTTTATATCTCTTTAATAATAAAGCATCTAAAAAATTAAGTGATGGATTTGTTCACCCCTTCCCAATTTAGAGAAAGGGACATTACATATTTGATTATTGAAGAAATTGGATTATCAAATGCAAAAATTGGAATAATATATGTACAGTGTTAAGCTCTGTGTCTGGGGACACAGAGAATATTTTCTTTATTATTACATTTATTTCTCGTTCATTTTTAATTAAGTTTATATATAGTAATTGCTGGCATCCTGTTATCTTCCAAGATTAATTGGATTAATCATCCCATGAGTCTTAAAAATGATTATCAGGTCTTTTTAGAATTTTTTTTTTAAACTATTTTGGAGGACAAGAAATATTTTGACTTTAATTATTGAAAATAGTGCCCGCAGTTAAATTTGTGCTAAACTTGGCAAACTAGCAAGCATCCCAGGAAAACCAGAAACACCTCTGGCAAGTCATTCGTCATAAGATTTTTTTTTATTTATTTATTTTTTTTCAGATTCTTTTTGTATACTGCCTTCATGACACAGCTTTTGCAATTTTCACATGTAGGGAAGCTCTTCCTTGATAAAAATCCATATTTGAGAACTTGTAGTCCATTATCCTAGATTAGAAAAATATATAAAATTATGTTGATTTACGGTTACATAGAACACTTGAATTACCTCTGTTTATTCAAACTACATAGACTCTTTTTAAAAATGGGAAATTTTAAAAAAGAATCATTGGGGGGGGGGAAGGAGGTAATTTCCTAACTTGCTGTATCATTCCACTACATCTAATAGCTAAGAATATATCTTATGTAACAGAATGATATACATGTTTTTAGCAAGAATATATTTTTCTCTATATTCTATAAATACACTCTTAGCAAGAGTATATTCTTGGCTAAGAGTATATTTGCTAAGGAAACACAAAATGTATGAGGATATGTATAAAGATACATACTCAATAATAAGGCAGGCATCCAATCCAGGGAAAACTCAATTGTTATAATGAATCTCATGTTCTCATTCATTTAGGTTTCCTGCTGGCAAGCTCCTTCAGAGCCTAAATTAGGGAACAGTACGCTGACCACTGAAGGTGGGTGGTGAGGGGAAGGGAGCTGGAGTGAAGTAGTAGTTTTACCTGTTGCTGCTCTTCACAAAGTGAAGGCAGCTGCTGCTGCTCTTGCTTTAGCAGCCTGGGCTTCTGGGACAGGGGTCTCATGGTGCAGGCTGCTGGTGCCATGCTTACATCTTCATTCCCAATATGCCATTGAGTCCAGGGCTGTGCCTGCTGTGGCCAAGACTTCTGGAGGGCAGAACCATTCTCCTCACCCCCCAGGTACATTGCTGGGTATAAAGCTGCTTTCTACCTGGCTCCTGTGGCTAGTGCCCTGCTCACCCCTAACCTTACACTGCTGCTTGTGTATATGGATTAGTTAGAGCTACAGGGAACAGTTCACATCTGTGATCAATGTAAATTCCAAAACTTATTGCAGGGCTAGAACAACAACAGCATGGATGCACTCATGGCTTTTTGAAATGCATTGCTTCAGTACAGTGCTGCCCTATCCAACACTAGGCACATAGCTGTAACATTTATGGGTCAATAATCTGTATAGCCCTGGGTTCCACAGCCCCTTCATCTTTCTTTGAACTTGGTCTGACTTTCTTTCTTCGTTACAAGCCTGAGTGTAACCAGTGATATAGTGCAGAAAACCCATTTTTAAGATAAATAAAGGACTTCATTACCAAATTCCCAGGATGTTCAAACTTTCACAAAGGAAAGAGTGACAAGAGAGGCTGAAAGTTTTCATATGGGTACTTTCACACTGAAGGCAACTTCTTATTTGGAAAAGATGGCAAAGTCCTTGTGTTAAGGCTAAAACTGATCTTTAAAATCCTTTACTCCCTCTGAAAGAAGTATCCAGTGAAAAAACAAGAAGAGGATAAATTTGTATTCTGCAAGAACACTTTTGAATGCTTCATTGAAATAACTCCATAGCAATGTCTAGTTATAGCTGAGATGTTGCTTTCATTACACGGCTCTTTTTTTTTTTTTTTTTTTTGGTTTTTACAATAAATTCTTTCCTTCTTTGTTGGGGGTTTAGTTTTTTGCAGAGTTCAGTAAAATTCCATCTATTCACTTCTGAATTAGCAAAGAGTGAAAAAGTGTATTAGAAAGAAGCGACAAGTGAATTAAACAAGAATATCAGACTATTGTCTAAATGGAGCTATTTAATATTGATTAGCTTTGATATTCTGGTCAAGGTACTAGAACATAGACCTTTCTACTATAAATGGGCATGTGGCCTATCAGCTAGTTTCTCAAGTATGGGGTAATTGGAAAGCAAGAGGAGAAGGTGAACCATAAGCTCTGTAATGTTAATAAAATCCTATACATTTTGCTACAAATAAACCTAAACAAACAGTATTGGGAAGAGGAAGCTTTTTATCACTTCTCTTACAAAACTGTTCCTTAGATTAATACTGAAAGACAAGGAAGATTTGCACTTTGTAGATTAATGCTTCTCATTTTTTGTAAATACTTCCTGATAATAATCTCAAATTTCCCTTTGTTAATTTAATCTAAACATTCCTAGCCTTATCTCTATCCAGTGCTAAACAATTTCTCTCCTTGTTTCCACTCCTTAAAATAACTTTAAATATAGACTGGGGACAAGCCACTCAGCCAAACTCTCCTTCTACATCCCTGGTCACTTTTTGTTATTATACTAGCGTGGCGGGGACGCTGCCATGAATAGAAACTTGCCAGAGGGAGGAGAGCCTGGAGAGATACAGAGCCAGCGAGATGCCACTGAAGACTGGAAACGCAGCAGGAATAGGGCTGCAGTGGGAAAAAAAAAACCCCATGCCAGAGATCAAAGAGGAAAAGCCACAGCAAGCTGGAGGAGAGCCAGAGCCAGCACCAGCATGGACCCACTTTATGGTGGTGTGCTGACACTGATTTGCCAGCTGGACCCTCAGAGGGGGAATAAAAACCAAGATCTAGGAGGGCCGGAAGTGAGTCCTCTGGAAGGCCCAGAATGGCGTAGAGCTGTCTGCAGCCGCACCAAGGGCATATGATGTGAGCCCTGAGAGGGGGCGTGCCAGGATGAAATAAGCCCAACAGGGCCTAGGTACTTACCTGGGACGGAGCACTGGATCCCAGATATAGCCAGCTGGGAATGGGAATGGGACTACTTCGTAATTATCTTCTTGCTAATTAGCTACCTACTACTGAATATAATGCTGCAGACACATGTACCCGTGAAGGCTGGAACTGTTGCCTCAATTTCTTGAAGTGAAGTTTTTGCAAACAATATCATATACAGTTGCAGATAACTAACTTCCTTATTCTTCCATTTAGAATTAAAAATTAACATCTAATTTGTTTTTACTTTCAAGTCTCTTTCAGCACTACTGCTTCCTGTTTCTCTCTGTCATTGATTTATATATATCAAAAGTATTGTATTAGCCTTTTTTTTTTTTTTTTTTAAATAATTCAGTAAGTGATATTTTTGTTTGTTTTAATTATGGACTATCTAAAATCCATTCATGAAAACTGAAACCAAGACGTGAATTGAAATAGCCAAAAGGTAGTGCCACCTCTTAAAATAGACTTAAATAAAGAATATACAGCCATCATAGTTAATATTACATAAGCACCCTGTACAATAATTTGGCTTAATGATTTTTAAATTCATTGTAAATAACATAGTGAAATGGAGGATCTAAAGTCAGGAGCCAAAGCCCATTAAGTTCAACAGGCTTTCTGGTGGAAGTTAAAACACTAGATGGTTAATAAATTAACTGGAGATGGCAGTATATGTAATGCTATAACTAGAACTGTTACCCAAATATTTGTCATTTGGCTGTTCCTGTGGTTACTCTGGTAAATATCCATCTTTTTTGATGGTGTTCAGGTGGGAACCTCAACTTCTGTTTCACTTGATAGGGTCATCTAGTTGTCCCTCTCCTCTGGAGTCCAGATTCATCAAAGTTCATTATCTTGTAGTTCATCTGCATGAGGAAATGTCAGCATGTTTAAAAATGTTTTTACAGTCATAGTTTCATAGTAGCTAGGGTCAGGAGGGACCTGAACAGATCATCTAGCCTG
>NW_017728886.1:162193959-162195425 GCF_001723895.1 Crocodylus porosus
TGGCAGCTCATGTTCATCTTGGAGTCAATAATGGCCTTGTGCTTTCAAGAAGGTAACTCCCCAGCCTGTATGTATGCTGTGGATTCCTTCTCCCAAGGTACAGCACCCTGTATTTGTTTATGTTGAACCCCATCCTATTCTCATCTGCCCACTTTTGTAATCTGTCTAAATCTATTTGCAGCCTCTCTCTCCCTTCAAGTGTGTCCACATCGCCCCAAATCTTAGTGTCATCAGCAAACTTGAACAGCATGCTTTCCACCCTTTTGTCCAAGTTGCTGATGAAGCTGTTAAACAGTGTGGTCAAACTAGCTGATTGTCACATTGTGGACAAAGATGATGTGATGTTGGCCTCTGTGGACAAAGACAAAGTGGTCTGTGTCAGCTATGCATGAGTAAACTCTACTCGGACAAGCTCTTTCTTTTCAAATACACTATAATTACCTCCATCTCGCATCTCTATATCCACTTCAGTTTCCATTAATAAATAAAAGTAGTTTTTAATGAGAAAATAACAAAAAAAAAAAAGAAAAGAAAAAATCATGACTATGCATCCAAAATTATCATCAATTGTTTTTGCGATGGTAGTATCTGAGGCTGTTGTAGGTGCTATTCTTCCATATAATTCCATTCCACACTTCTGTGGGATGCTCCACCACTTGAGTTCACCAATTGAAGCAGCGGTGGTGAGGAGTGCGGGGCCTGCACCGGTGTCCAGTGCCAGTGAGAGCCTGCACCCAGAGTGGGGCAGCAGGAGTGCAGGGCCTGGGGCCAGGGCCGGCAGGTGCCCATGCCCAGGGTGAGGCAGCAGGAGTGCTGGTGCCCAGGCTAGCACGTAGGGCTGGCAGGCTGGCAGGTAGAGGCAGTTGTGGTAAGAAACAATGAGTGTGGGAAACGGGCATCAGCACAGGGCCTCTGTTGGTGCCCAGGGCCAGGGCTGGTGGGGGCCCAGGGTGAGGCAGTAGGAATGCAGGCCTGAGCTGGCACATGGGACTGGAGTGGCCAGCGGGCTAATGGGGAGAGGCGGCAGTAACCAATTGCCTATATTTACATTCATTCCTATGGAAAAATAGGTTTTGCTTAGCGCAGTTACTCTTAGCATCGTTTTTTCTGGAACCAATTAAGAGTGCTAAGCAGGGATTGCCTATATGTGATCAGAAACTGGTTCAACTTTGTAACACAATAGAATTGCAGTGCACATAAACTGCTTTCAAAATGACTGAAACTGTTTTAAGATAAACCTGGATGGATGTAGTATCAGACGACTGATTTATTAATAAAACTGATGGATTATTGAACTTCTGTCCCAGATTCCATCCAGATGCTATGGCGAAATGCCGGGCTAGCAGCTCCGGCACCGCTTAGGGGAGCCGCGGGCTTTGCGGAGTTGTGCGAGCGCGCGGCTTGTGGGGCGGAATTGAGGTAGCTCTTAGCCGCCCTCGAGGTTCGCCGAGTTGGCACAAGTAGAC
>NW_017728886.1:162196400-162212464 GCF_001723895.1 Crocodylus porosus
TTTGATTAACAGCCGACTTCAAGGTTACATAAATGTGAGAGTGCCGCGCGGCAGTTATACAGAAAAGAGAAAATAATATAAAGTCTTTGCTAAAAACTATAAGACAGTTACAGATGCAAGTTAATTCACAGTCCCTCAGCATCCCAGGATGCTTTGCACCTCCCCTGCGGATCCCCCTCTTCCCTCACACCTTGGATGGGCTAGCTTTGGCCAAGTTGTCGGCTCCAGCAGAGCAGGGAGGCATGCTCTAGCACCCCCTGGTTTCTGATGTGAGCCACTGCAGGCATGTGGCTACATTTCTAGAATCAAAAGTGAATGTCTGTTCACTTGTTTATTGGTTCACTCTATGCAGTTTAAACTAACCTGATAAGTTTGAATTGATTCAGCCTCAGGCTTTTTGACTGTCTGTACTTAGCTCAAGTGGTAAAGTTATACCAAATAGGTCAGATGGGTATAATTTTGTTTTGAATGAACAACTGTTCCTAATCAGTAACCTTAACACAGTTTGTAATGCCTTCTACTGTCTTTCATGCTACAGCTCAGCCACACACCAGGGATTAAAAATTAGCAAAATCTTTAATTCTTGACATCATAATTATGGTTCAAGTTATTCTGTAAATGGCAGAGTCCCATAAATGCCTTCCTATAAAAATAGCATATTTGAAATTTAAAATCAGTTTCATTTCTATGCTTCTTTAAAAGTCAGTATCTCATGATATCTCAAGGACATGTTTCCAAACCACAGGGTTTTTTACATAGTCACTGCCTAAATTACCACAGATGTGAGAGAGGATCCTGTTAGTTTTATCTTTTAGACAAGAGGGTGAGCATGAATCAGGAGATTCTTGCCCCTTTGTTGGATCCAACCTTTACTGGCGTGAACAGGGAAGTAATGAACTGAAACTTTTCTAACCCAAAAGGTTTGCAAAATAGATGGTTTTTATATTATTTTTTTATGTGTTATCTCAAATGTTCATTGTTTCTCTCATAACGGGGGAATTGTGTTGAATTTAATAAAGGTGATAATGTAGCATAGATTTTGTTTTAGAAGATGACCATATAAGGACAACTGTGAAACATTAAATAATAATATTAGATTCTGCCATCTTCTAATAAGGACCCTCTGGGGGGAAATCACTGAGAAGTTCTGCTTATACATAGATGGTATTATATGGCTCATTAATGGAAATGACTATCTTTTCCTTAAGTTAATGGAGCATTGAGTTAAATGTTAAGTGAATTCTCTCCCTGAACCAAACCAGGTGTGACAACTGAATAAAGTTACAGAGCTAAATCTATTGTTGTTGTTTACGGCTCACACCGGGCATGTCTACACAGCCTTTGTGCCAAACCTGAGAAGCACACAACATTCACATGGTTCTGCTCCATGTATGTCAAGTCCCAGAACTGAGGCCATGAACCTTTTTTTAGATTGACCTTCTTTGTTTTTATCTCCAGCCCCATCCTCAAGTTTTCTTTTGACCAGGTTTAGTGGTACATATTCAGGGCTGTTCTAAAGCAGCTATGCTGCCTCATTTCTGGGATTTGGCACACCTGGATCAGGAGGGAGTGTGCATGGCATACTGTGTAGTAGTGATCTAGGGCTCAACATGGCACAGAACAAGCTCATTCAATGCTTATGAATGGAACCAAATAATAGGAATACGTACCAATATTAACTGGAGTTTTATGATGTATGTTTCCAGCAATAGATTTCCACCTATACTGTGCCAAGAACTTTCAGATGTGACTTGGGTTGGTATCAATTGTTCAGACTTGTAAACATCATAGAGACTACCTTAGTCTCTTTGATTGAAGTTCTCTGCTAGACAAATAGGGCCTGAAACAAAACAAATGTGCATGTCTACCTCCAGATTACAATGCTGTTGATGTGGGGAGCTGGTAAACACAAAATGGATGGTAAATTTTACTGGACATATACTGGATTAAAATTTATATGTAGGAACAATTTATAATCCTCATTCATTTTTTGAGGGGCAAGTGAATGACACTGCGTACCAGTGGTAGCCTATGAGAAAGAAGACAAGCTTAAGGCTTCTCACTCATACTAAGTTCACAGCCTTCAATTCATTAATCTGAACAGCCCAATCTTAAATCAGTATTCTGATCAGCCCTCAACAAAGGGTTCAAAATGTTAAACAGCCACTGAATGGACTAGCTCCAGCTGAGTGGAATGATTTGACTAATGTGAGAGATCACTCTGGAGAGAGATTTATCTTCACCTAATGGAGTTGAAATGGAGAAAACAGCAGGGAAGATAATACACAAAAGATCTACAGATTTTATCATTGTACTTCTGAAATGGGGGAGGGATACAATAGCTGAATGCATTAATGACCAACATGGATTGTCCACAGGCTAAATATTTCAGCTGTGCAGATTTGGCAGTTCAGAACAGCAATACACATTTTTGCCTTTGAGAGTTGAATTTGCAGGCTCTGACCCACATAAGGTTTGCATCTGAATGAACCTGCTGCAGAATAACTGGTAAGTTTCAGGCCGGACACATTCTTCAGTGCTGGGCAATCTACAAAGGGCTGGTCAAGTGAGTTTTAGGATTGTTCTCACTACTGCTTTTGGGGCTGGTGATCTGGCCAGTGACAGAAAGTTTTTTCATCAGCCTTCAAAATGTCCCAAACTGTTTTTCCAAAATAAAAAAGAACACTTTTCACTGTCTCCTGGATTGTGTCCTATTTACTAGAAGACTTCCTCCCCTCTGCCCCTTTTCACTAGAAGATCCCCCCCAAAAAAGAAAAAAATTAAGCTTCCTATTCACCCCCTTTAAAAACCTACCTGTGCTTGACACTTACAAACCACTTCCCTCTAGCACTGACTAGGAAAAGGCTGTAGCTGTGCTTTCTGCTTTTGTCTGTTTGTTTCATCACCTCATCATCCCAGCTTGCCTCTCTGCCTTTTTATTTCATTCACCTGTTGTATCCTGCCTGATGCAAGCACCCTGAGACATGGACTGGAGTTCTCCAATTTAGTTCTGATACGCTGTCAGGGCTTTACTTTTACTGGCTTGGGCAGTATCCTTGACTCTCACAGTTTATTAGCTTGCTGGCCTGTCCACTGCATTTACTTCAATATCCAGTTACCTGCTACTCAGATATCGAGTTAAGTGTATTTTTTGTTGTCATGCATTAAAATAAAATGTTGGAAATGGGGGAAGAGGGCTTGAAATCTAGGGTATGCCAAAAACTAAAAGCTTTGTGTCAGAAGCCAGCTAGTATCGCATTGTTTACAAATGCCAGGCACTTGACTGCAAGGAAATGAATAGGTAAGGATATAATTTGATCCTGGCCAAATTGCAAAATAATTTTCAGACTCTTATTTTCTGTTTCACCACAAGCAGAGAAGAGAGGAAAAGAGTATAACCCAATCTGCAGTCTGTGACTGGTTTTAATTACATGTGCTGAAATTAAATAGTGTTCTTCTCCTTCTCAGTTAAAGAAGGAATAATCCATTAAAAATATACAAGAATGTTAGGACAAAAAATAACTTTTGTTCCTATGGCTGTTCACATAGGCCTTTAAAGTATAAATGTATGCTTAGTCTGTAGAAAGCTTTGTCCTACAAAAACAATCCAAAAATTAGAGGGGGGGTTTTTGTAAACCCTTTTGGCAATGTCTGGCCACTAGGTGTCATTCCTTACCCATTAGTAAAGCAGTTTAACGCTATTTTTCTCAAGCAAATAGGTAGCAAAGGTCAAGAAGCTTCCAGGAACCACCAAATAAGACTGTGCAGAATGAAGAACTAGTAAATGCTAGAACAAACAGAAACCAATCCCCTACATTATAAGACCCTCCTCTTTCTAGTCCTGGCAAGTTCAGATCCATATATTGCAAGCTGGAGCCATTGCTAATTAATTCATTAAACCAACCCTTTATTTGTATTTCAGTAACTTGCAGTGAGTTGTAACTCCATTTTACAGTTACTATGTTCACACACATATGTGATGCAAAACTTACAGTGTAAATGGATAACTCTGGGCAGATCCAGATGAAAAACAGTCTTCTTGTCCTGGCAACATTTTTGAGAATTCAGAAATCCCCCTCCAGATCCACATGACAAGTCTTACTCCAGTGCTTCCTCACACAAATAGCAGAACTGCTTGTTTGAGTAAATGGTTATGCCATGTGAATAATACAGAACCATGACTAGAAGGAAAATAAAAAATTATAGACTGTTGCTGAATTATTTCTTTCCATTGTGCTGTATTTTCCATGAATGAGCAAGGGCAGTATGAAACATGAAGTGGACACACAGTGCCAATTTCTGTTCTTGCTGGGGTTCTCATCCATCTCTTTTCAGAAAAGCGGGGTGTCATTTGAATTTGGGAATTGTCTTTTCAAATGCAATTCACAGATGCCAATGCACCTCTATTTAGAAAAAAATATTGCATAATTACTGTATCTTGTACTTACTTGTAGGTTCAGAGTCATAACTGCTGACTTCAATAAACTTTTGCTGCTGTTCCTTCCAGTTAGCACTGCAGGGCTAACTGAAAGAGAATGAGATGTAGATTATATTTTTCCTGGTGCCTCATCCACTAGTTTATTAATTCCACTAAACTAGCAAATTCCAGGCACACCTGTGTAACTACTACGACAACAGAGTCCCTTGATGCCACTAGGGGCACAATTTGAAGACAATGGGGATGTACATGTGTAGCCAAGTTCCTGATTTTCCTACAGAGCCTTTATTACTGGTGATGGTTCAGGAGATGGAAAGAATCCAGCTTGACTGTTGGAACCCCGGCTAAGTTGGCAGGGACAGCTGTTTAGACAAAACACTCCCTCTTTCAAAATGAATATATTTCATATGGGAAACATTGTAAGACAATGAACACAGAACCCTGGAATGCTATGTAGAGAGTCTTTTTCAGAGTAGAACTGCAATTTAAACAACTACTGAAGCATGGGTGCCTGCTGCTACCTTAGTTAGAAGGGACACATGCCTCTCCCCCCAGTGACTAGACAGCAACCTACTTCTGGGAGTGATGCGGCACTCCCACTCCCTGATGGGTGCTCATGGGGGGGTGGGCACCGGTGTTCCCACCTGACCCCCCCCCCGCCTGTCACCTGAGTGGCAAGCATGGCCAGTCAGGGGGTGCACTGGCACTCTCAGGGGGTGCATGTGAAGGGAACTAGAAAATATAAGTTGCTTAGCAGAGATGGTTTCCTAAAGTGCAAAACAGAATTGGTACTTAATATGTTTGGAGAGAATGTGCAGTGCTAAGTCTGTCAAAAGAGAAGACTTTCTAATAAAGGTGGTTTCTTGTCCATGTTTCACTGTATTTAGTTGGCAAACCTCATCCTCCTACAGCCCCTTCTTCTGTAACCTAATAGTCCTGTGCACCTTAAAAACCAGTTTGAATGGAAAACTGCAGAACAAGAAATCCTTCAAATACTGGACTATGTTAAGTATGGTTTAAATAGAGGCTAAATATTCCTATCCCATTACCTAGATTACCTTTTATGACCTTAGTCCTGTGGGATCTTTGCTTGCATGCCTGGCACAACACTTCGCACCCCCTCAACCTTACCCTCCCTTCTGCCTTCCCATCTACTGAATTCTAATCACTCACTTCACTTGATACTCCATGCTGTCCTTTCACAGCATCTGATGAAATGAACTTGGGTTCACAAAGCTAGTGCTTTCTCTCTCTTTCTGTGTGTGTGCATGTATGTGCGTGCGTGTGTGTGTATATATATATGTGTGTGTGTATGTGTGTATATATATATAAATTTAATTAGGTTATAAGTTATAAAAGTGCATATCTACCCTGCCTTCTGACAGACTTCAGATAACCTCTCTGGATGTACACTGCCAGGAGCACTTGCTGCCAGTTTCCAGAGGAGCATAGCAGCCTCCCCATCTATCACAGCAGAGGGGTGCCACAACTATGAGGGTTCTTTGCCTAGCCAAAGAATTTTGCGCAGCACCTGCTGGGATCCCATTGCCTGCTCTATTTATAGCACAGACATTTTACATATTTTGCACATGTTCCTTAACAAAGAGCAGAAGGTAGTTTAGAAATATTGCATAAAAAGACTCAATGCCATTGCAGAGAAAAAAAATAAGACTGTCAGGTGTAAGTAGAGAAGAAGAATGAGGAGCAGTGAGGTCTTTGTTTTTTTCCCTTTGTTAAATCATAACAAATAATTCCAGGGAAGTCATGAGTTACAGTCTGAATAAGGCCCCTAAAGTACAGGTAATGTGTAAATAAGCTCTGACAAAAGTCTAATTGTATCCGTGTTCATGTTGAATTACTGACAACCTGTATTTTGCTGCTAATAAAAGACTGTTACATTCTGATTCCTTCTAATGAAAAATTAAAGACAGCAACAGGCAATAAAGTGTCAAAAATAACAATAAAATGGAGGTCCCTGGAGCTATAAGCTCACATTGGGAGAGTACTCACTAGGCTGCCATTGGAGAGGATAGTGCAGCCAGCTGCAACTTCTGTCTTGCCAGTTCTGCTGACTGGTCAAGAAAATGAGAGTATTAGCAACCTTGTCTCCTGTCCATTCCCTTGAAACTGATGTGTGCCTTGGAGCTCATTACATTCAGAGGCAGCAGACATTACAATTGTGGCTCCTGCATATACAGCAGGGATAATGGAAAGAAAGCAATGAAAACTGGTATTTTCAAAACATTTTAAGAAAATGTAACAAATATTGATTAATGTAGGACTAAAAGTAAAGGTAATCTTTTCATCTCTCTCATAAGCCAACTAGAGTTGTTCTCTCACTACAGGGTCCAGAATCTATGACAGCTTCTCTAAATGGCTGTTTTGGTAATGTGGCTTTTCTAAGTTACCTCTTGAGCCCCCATATTTAATGCCTTATGGATGATTATTTTTTATTGCATTTTACAGCTGTTGTTTGGAGATGCTTGCAAAATAGCGAGGGTGGGTCCCACCTTGTTCTGTATTCCTTGTCTTTTGTTGTTGAAAGCACTGGGGTTTTAATTTAAAGTATTGCTGGTGAATATAACCAGATACATAGGCTGAAGACCAAGGGCCTCTCTATTCATCAACAGAACAAAGTGCAGTATTGCCATTTTTCTTCATGCTGCCTGATCCATGTGACTAAATGCTGACCTTCAGGTCCCACTTCTAAGGCTATGGTAGCAGCTTAGTCTCCATACTGTCCTTACCCCCTCCCTCCTTTGAGACTGCCACTAACAAGAGTACTGGTTGTTATAGTGTGTATATGTCTACTTAGGCTAAAACATTAACTTTTAACTGCTTTAAAAGAGGAGGGGAGCTGTTGCTTGGGAGCAGGCATCAGCTGTTACACTGTAACTGCTAGGTCTGCATGATGGATGAAATAGGGTTAAGATTGCAATGGTTTGGCTATACTACATAGCAGTTACAATAGGGCTGTCTAGCTGGTGTCCCATGAGGGGTCAGTTTGCAGCCCCCAGGCTCCTGCCTGAGCACAATTCCACCAACTACTTTTGCATAGATGGGAGAAGCTAGGTTGCTTGCCTGTGCCTTGGAGAGGGAGTTGGGCTGCACATAGTGAGGGGTGCAGGGACCTGAACTGTGCTTGCAGATGGCAGTGGAGAGCTGGCTTGCACAAATAGTGGGGAGAAAACTAGACTGCTTCTGGTGGGGAGGGGAGGTTCTGGGTGGGAGAGTCCTCAAGGCACTCAGCTCCCAAGGTGTGGAGCCCCCAGGTCTCCATCTGGTGTTGCATGCATATCACTGGCTGCCGAGAAGTTGGACAGCCCTCCCATCATAGCAGCTTCTGTGGATATAATTGGATACTGATACAATTGTTACATTTATCTGTACCTGTAGACATTCAAGTGAGATCATCAAATCATGTCATTGAGGTCATTTAATAGATGCACTAGTTCAGTATGATTCCAAGTGTGATTCAAATCAGTGAACAATGCTGAGCAATGAAGGCCACATATGCCATTATCAAGAACTTGACAGGCTGCTTCTTTAGTGACAAAGGAACTGGGCTGTCTTTTCAGAGAGTGGAGATGCTGTCCTATACAGATAAATGAATGAGACTAATGTCTTGACTGCAAAAGAAATGGTAAAATACAATGTAAAACCTTCCTGAAGACAAGGCACTTCAGCTATCACTTGGATGTGGCAAGTCCAAGTTAACTCAAAGTAATACAACAGTGATCCTGACTACCTACCTGAAGGAAAAACTACTGGTGTTTTGTCTCCATTAGGATTTTACATTGAGCTATCAAAATTTTAAAAACTCCTCCCCACCCCCTTCACGAGAAAACCTGAAGCAAAATGCTGTCCACCGAGCTTTGGGGAATGTGATGCATTGTTAAAAATGGTTTTGTGTGTGTACATGATGGAATAAACCATCTTCTAACAAGTACAAGGTAAAACAAGGTGATATTGACAGTGACGTTTTAATGACAAGACCTATAAAGGAAAAAAGGTGAGCTTACTTTAGTTTATGCCTCACATCTTACTAGCAGCAACTCTTGTGTGTGCATGAGAGAGAGAGAAAGAATTGAGCCGGCAAGCTAGAAATTTGACATTGGAAACCAACAGCATTTTCCAGAGCACAGAATTTAATGGGTTGTTTCAAAATAAAAATCATTTTGACCTCCTGCCACAGAATGTGCAGCTAATGCCTCCAATCAATAAAGAACTGTTAACACATTGAAAATATGATGCCTTGACGACGGTGCAAATGAATTAGCACCAGAGAAAGAAAATTGTCATTGTGTGTTGAGCACCTCATAATTTTGCTGTCACTTCAAGAGCTAAGATTACTGCCAGCAGCAGATAATACACAGTGGAAAGAACAGGAAGACTCGAGTTGCAAAGGAAAGACAAGCAGATGTGGGCAGCAAGACAGAGGAGTAAGAAAGGATAATTAAGAATCAGTTCTGATCAGTACATTAACCACTTAGGGCCTGATTAAAGACCGGAATGTAACCGGAGTCTTTCCACTGAAATGGAAATAAAGAAAGTTAGTTATGGGTCAACCCATGAAATTATTTTGATTTATTATGCAAAAAAAAGATGATATTGTACTTCTGCTTTGAGAATTTGTGGGAAGTGGATGTAATGAGCTACTAAATCAGAATGGCAGCATTCTAAACCCACTTAAAAACAGGGGTTATAAGTTGTCTCCTTGACTCATTCATCACTTAAAGTTAAATTTCCACATTTTCCCACTGTGAAGTCACATTCCTTCTCTACTGCAGATTTTTGTGGATTAGCATGCATCTTTCTTTCTCTTGCAATTGACTAGGACTTAATAAAAAACATGGCCTGATTGGGTTTCTGTCACTATTGTGAGATTAACTATCCTTAAGAATTAAATTGTTGAAAGATACTCTATCTAAATGGTTCTGATTTTCTGCAGTAACTGAAAAATAAATCAAGTTTTCTTTACAGTTAGTGAAGAGATTAACTAGTGCCAAATATTGAAATGGGCTTGACCCTCAGCCCAAATTTCAAACTAAATCTCTTGTCTGTGTTCCAAAAGTTTGGATGTTTCCCTGCTTTCCTTCCTCATCTTCTCTCATTCCCAACAGGCTTTCTCCTATTGCTAATATCTTTTTCAGGTCTCAGGAAGTCCAACAACCATTCCTGGGTTGGTTGTTCTCTTCATATCTCCAGAGCTGTAGCAGACACAATGCATTCTGGTGAATCTGTAACCTATGGAAGCCCTCAAGCATATAACAAGAGAATCAGGCTCCATCTTTAAGCAAGCACTCACTATTGCTGTCTATTTCTAAGCTGAAACCATAAACACTGTAACAGCTTCTAACCAAATGTGATGGAATATGCAAAAGATTATGCCTTCATGTAAAAACTAAGTAGCAGAAGCTGATGAGCTCTTAAGAAACAATGATCTTGGTTTTATGCAAATGCATTCACTAAAAAAGAAATGAGGGAAGAGGAATATGGAAATTGATGGTATAATAATACAGTAGTGTAACAGGAATTACTTCTGAATAGAATTCTCTTTTTCTGATTCATGGAGCATCAGCTACTCTTTGTAATTCTTTTCTTAATGCTATTTTCAGACTATGCTTTATCAAAGTATACATCTTTACTGGTGTATTTATATTCAGCATATTTAAAATCAAGACAAAATGGGTTTTATGCATAGTACTGAAATAATCATCAGGGCATCCAGACACCTGAAGTAAAGGGTTTGGAAAAGCTTGCATTCACAGATAACTGTAGCAATCTGCTAGAAAGGGTTTTGTATTCTTTTTCTTTGCTAAATTAGTGATTGTTTGAGTGCATTTTTCCTTATCAATTTTGTTGTAACTGGTTAAACAGAAAGCAAGCATCTCATCATTCACCTATTTAAGGCATATTTATATATGGTGTAATTAATTAGCTGTTTGCCTTCAGGTGTCTTTCAGACCTATGTTTTATGGCAGCCCATCCATATTCACTGTGATATTCACAATATTTCCAAACAATTGCCTTCAAAGTATGGGCCCCGGATATTATGTTTAATGGGAATGCTGAATCTAGGCAGTTGGAGCAAAATAAATTACTGGGTAAAAATAAATCAAATTGGAGAGACCCCGAAGTTAGAAGTCATGAAGATTATTTTTATCCTGAGATGAAACAGTGCAATTATTTGTCAGATTTCACAAAATTCTGTATTTGGATAGATTCTGAAGTATGTGAGTGAGCTGAATATAATATATGAGTTCTCCACTGTTGGGTTGCCATATTCTGGACATTTTCCTTCCCATACCTGCAGAGCTTGTCAAAGTACCTTTTCCCTGAATCAGATTATAGTTGGAGAAGTCTGACAAGCTAACAGTGTAGGCCAAATTCTATTTTCATTTGCAGTTCTGTAACCCCATGCAATAAACAATGTCCATGGAGTTGCACAGATAAATTTTGGAAAAGAATTTGGCCCTGTGGCTTAATTCTCAGAAATGCCATAATCTGGAAGTGCAGTACAGATTTGGTATACCAGCAAAAATATTCAGAACTCAAGGTAGAGGTGCTATCTTTTATTAGACCAACTAAATAGTTGCAAAACATTTTTCTTTATTTGTTAGCTTTTGAGCTAAGGCACCCTTCCTCAGGTAAAGGAGAATGTGAAGATTGTAACATGACCACTCTCCTGTGTAATATGAAGTTTAATTTCGACCTAGATGGTCTACAGGCAAAAATATTCAGAATTCATGGTAGAGGTTAGATTAACTAAATAGTTGCAAAAAAAAAGTATCTTTATTTCCAGGCTTTTGGGCTCATGCACCTTTTGTCAGGCAAAGGAGAATGTACAGATTGTAACGGTTCTATTCTCCTGTGCAATATGAAGTTTCATTTCTACCTGGGAGAAATGTTACAACCTATATGTTCTCCTTTGCCTGAGGAAGGGCACATGAGCCCAAAAGCTTGCAAATAAAAGAAATTTGCAAATATTTAGTTGGTCTAATAAAAGATGTCGGCTCTACCATGAGTTCTGAGTATAATCTGGAAGTGGGACATTTGTAGATAGGTTTGCCATACATCCTGATTTGTATGCGATGTTCTGATATTTATGAATCTGCTTTGTGCACTTCATACTGCCTAGCAACAGGTTGCGATTTCCGATGTCACACAGTTCTTCACCTCATGACTTTGCAACATAGTGACTTAGCAATGTGATTTGAGTATCAGTCCAAGTCTTACTGAAGTCAATGGTGGTCTTTCCACTGACTCCCTTGAGGACATTACATTGTCAGGTCTTGGCACAATATACAGATGCTTACTGCCAATATCATGATACAACGTTGCAAAGATATTAGTAAGGAGGAAATCAATCAAATGAAACCCATAGCCTACAGGGTAGCATGCATAATGTAGTTCACAATGCTTTGGCACCAGCTCACTTTGGCACTGACTTCATTTGCCTCAGGAAGTAGGATTCAGATTAGAGGAAGTTCACGGCAGAGACAACAGTAAAGTTGGAAAAATGGGAACAGATGAGAAAATAAATGCAGTGCATTTAAACAGAAAATGTAAAAGACTGTTAGTATAGCAATAGAGAATGATCAAGGAGTAATCAAGCTGCGTAAAGAATTATTGATCCCACTGTGGTTCTAGATTGATAACATTGATTTCTGTTCCTTTTTTTCCTTCTCCAAAGTTTTCTGAAGTTCCTGGTTCTTTCCTGCTCCATTATGATCAGTACAGTACATATCAGTACAATCATCTTTGCTCTATTACGAAATCTAACTCATACAAAACCTAAGCCAAGGCTGTCACTGGGGATCGCAATTGCATCAGAAATTACAATAATTTGAGGAGTCCTTCCAAAATATTATCAAAATATTCACCCATCCCTGCCCAGTGACAGGCAAATTAATCAACCATCCTTTTGCTTGATTGTTAAGAGCACTTCATGGATCATCTGTTCTCGTAGTGGATGGGAGATAGTAACCTCTTCTAAAAATCTTGGTTAATTAAAAATCTTGGCCTTTATTCACTGCTGAAAGACACAAGTCTCCTCTCAGAAAGTGAAAACTAAGTCATTAACTCTTGTGTTTCTCTGTCTAACAAACAGAAATTGCTGCAATGTTTCATATTTATTACAAAGTTGGGTTTTGTGGGGGGGAGCAGGGAGGACAATTAAACCATTCTAAATATGGCAAATATAGTGCTGGGCCACAAGTGTTGTGTGACCATGTTGGGAGACCCTTCATATTGTGGCCATTGTAACCATTCAGTGTGAATATAAGATGTGAGGAAACCCTGATGATGAAAATGGCTGTGACTGGGTAACATGTCAATTGTACCTGAGAGTTATTAGCATGTCACTGTAATAGCAGGGCGGGAGATCCCCCACTTCCATTTTCACCGTTTTGTAGGGGTGGTAGAAAAGCAAAGAGCAGCAGATGAAGGCTGTGAGGTTGTGCCATACAGAATGAATCAGCCAAAAGGAGTGGTAGAAAAGAGGCTATTTCTGACAATAGGTAGAGAGGCCAGTGATATATGCTGAGAGGTCTGTAGTTGTCTATTTGTATCCCAGCCACTAGCTTCTATTACTGAGCTTCACACCAATGAGGTGAATTTTGAATACTAACTCTTCCTCTCGTCTCACCTGTTCTGCTATACACACAACAATGAATATCCCACTTTCAGATAAAAACCAGGCATCTCCTTGTCTGGGCATTGGAAAGTGTTGCCCTTGCATGAAAAATGGTTTAAACCAGCCTAAAACATTGCATGGTAAATGGATGTTCATTGAAAGAGGAAAAAATAGATCTTTTTTCCACCTTTTGAAATCCCTTTATCAAGACAGGGTGCCTTTCTGAAAGATACACTGTAGCCAGTCAAATTCTCAGAATCAAATACAAAAGTAACTGGGTAGATTTCTATAGCCAGTAATATACAGGAGATCAGGTTAGATCAGTGATGCTCAACCTTTTGGCCCTGTGGGCTGGATAAGTGGGGTCGGGCCAGTCTTCAGGCCAGAAGGAGTTGGGACTTGGAACTGCCCCTTCACACCCCTGCATACTGGGATTGGTCTCTGGGAGCCTGGTACCACCTCCTCCTGCCCCCATTCCATGGGATTGGGTCTCAGGGGCTTGGGGCCACCTCATCCAGCCAATACTCACTGGGATTGGTCCCTGGGAGCCCAGCATTTCCCCCTCCTGCCCCAGCACACCAAGATTGGGGCCCAGGGTCCTGACAAGGCCACCTCCCACCGCCTCCCCCACCACACTTAGATATAGTGGTGACGCATAGGGGGTGCATGTGCACACCCTGAGAGTGCTGATGCATCCCCTGAGCAGCCACACTCACTGCTTAGGTGATGGACAGAGGGGGCAGGCAGGAGCACCAGTGTCCCCCCTGCAAGCACCAGCTGCTGCAGCCACTCCCAGAAGCAGCTGCAGCCACTCCCGGAAGTGGCTGCAGAGATCGGCCATAGTGATTGGCCGATCAGCAGGATCGGCCACGTGGGACCCCCTCCCCATCAGCAGGAATGGCTATGGGGGGACTCCCCCCCGGTTGGTGGGACTGGTCACAGAGATGGATACATGTCCCCCTGACTAAGGCAGCACCAGTCGCCCATGATTGGGTACCACCCTCTCCCAGCCATCCATGTGTCAGGATTGTGCCCTTGGGCTCTGTGTCATCTCTGCCTGGTTCTACACCCTGGGGTTGGTTGCCCAACCTAATGTGCAGGGCCAGGAGCTTCCCATAGGTCTGGAAATGTGGCGGTGCCAAAGCGGTGCCACTGCTTTCTGACCACCAAATGTCCAGACCTGTGGGGAACCCTGTGGGTTGGATGATAGGGCCGCAAGATGGATATGGCCCATGAGCTGGAGGTTGAGCACACCTGGATTAGATGACATAATGGTTCCCTTTGGCTGTAGAATCTATTAAATGATTTATTATTTTTCATTCTCCTGCATCATAGTGCTTATCCTGTAGCACCACGTATGCACAACATGTATGCACAAATATACAGATAGATATAAAGATATTATTTTAAACCAGGGATCAACAATATATGCCTGAATCTGGCCTGAAGAGCCCCTAGGTCCTTAGAGCTGGAGGGCTTTGTCAGTGCCCGTGCTCATGCTTGAGCTGGGGCCAACAATGAGGAGATGTGCGGGTCCAAGGCAGCTTCCCTGGATTCCCTGGTGCTTCTTTTCCTTGCCCTTCCAACTGCCATCTGACATAGGCCAGGTGGTTTTGTTGGTGTGTCAGCAGCAAGGGGTGGGGGGACTTTACCTGAGTCTGGCTGCAGCCACTTTTCCCAACTCCCTGCTCCTTAGCTGTGATGTGGGCATGGCTTCCAGGAGGTGGGGAGCTGCTGTGCTACAATTGGGATGGGAAGATAAAGAAGGGAAAAGCAGTGTGGACACAGTTTGCAGATACCTGGTCCTGACAGCTCTCCTCAGGCTGAAAGCCATGTCAGCTCTGCATCCAGGGAGCAGAGGGCTGGGTGAAGTGGTAGTGGCATGGGTGCAGCTCCTAGCTGCCTGCCCCCAGCATAGACACAGGAAAAGTCCCCCACCCACTGATGCACTGCTGAAGTCACCTACACTTCATTTTACTAGAATTGGGTTGTTCCAGCCCCTGGCTTGTAAAAGGTTGCTAGCCCTTGTTCTAAACTGTGCTAAAAAGTCCTTTTTCAGATATGTAGGGAGTCAGAAAAAAAGCAAGGTTAACATTGGACCCCTGCTGAACCAAATGGGACAACTGAGAACCGACACCCAGAAAAAAGCCAACCTGCTTAATCAGTACTTAAGCGTTAGTCTTTCATCAGCCCAAAGGGACTGCCCTGCCTAGCACAATGTAGGATGGCCAGGGTGAGGGTGTATCTATACCCAGCATTGGAGCAGACCTTGTAAAGGAACACCTTGAGAGGCTGGACATCTTCAAGTCAGCTGGTTCTGACAGATTACACCCTAGAGTACTCAAGGAGCTGGCAGGTGTCATAGCTCAACCATTGGCAAAAATATTTGAAAACTCATGGTGCTTGGGTGAAGTACCTGAAGACTGGAAGAAGGCCCCCCTAAGTAGGGACCAGAACAGTCACCTCCCTGCTGGGCCCCCCTCAGGCCCCAGGGGAGGCGCACCTGGGCCAAGGGTTAGTGAGGAACTAGTTAGGGACTTCTGGAGGGACAGGACATATTCAAGTCAGCTGGTCTGGACGATTTCCACCCTAGAGTTCTAAAGCAATTGGCCGAGATCATTGCAGGACCCCTGGCACGGCTTTATGAGCGCTCGTGGTGCTCTGGTGTGGTGCCAGAGGACTGGAAGAGGGCCAACGTGGTCCCCATCTTCAAAAAGGGGAAGAAGGAGGACCTGGAAAACTATAGGCCAGTTAGTCTTACCTCAATCCTAGGCAAGCTGTTTGAGAAAATTATTCTGGCACACATCCATGAGAGGCCAGCAGGGGACTGCATGCTTAGAGGCAACCAACATGAGTTCATCAGTGGCAGGTCCTGTCAGACCAACCTGGTGGCCTTTTACGATGAGATCACCAAATCATTAGATGCAGGGGTAGCAGTGGATATAGTCTTCCTGGACTTCCGGAAGGCTTTCGACACTGTCTCTCACC
>NW_017728886.1:162212969-162220566 GCF_001723895.1 Crocodylus porosus
TGAACACCTTGCTGGGGTCATTTGACCCCAGTACTCTTTCCTGCCATGGCAGGGGGTCGGACTAGATGATCTACTCGGGTCCCTTCCGACCCTAGAAACTATGAAACTATAAGGCCAATGTGGTACCCATCTTCAAGAAAGGGCAGCAAGTAGATCCCAGGAATTACAGGCCAATCAGCTTGACCTCAGTCCCCGGTAAAATGCTGTGAAAATTATCAAAGAGACTCTTCTGGATAAGCTGACTGATGGCAACATCCTCAGGCACAGCCAGCACAGGTTTGTTGTGGGTAGGTCTTGCTTTACCAATCTCATCTTCTTCTATGACCAGGTGATATATTAATTGGACAAGGGGAAAAGAGATTGACATCATATATCTGGACTTCAAAAAAGCCTTTGATCTGGTGTCCCGTGATCTCTTTATGCAAAACTTGGCCAACTGTGGCTTCAGCTACATCACAGTCTGATGGCTGGGGAATTGGCTCCAAGGTTGGACCCAATGAGTAGTAGTTGATGGATGCGAATCATTATGGCACTCCATGACCAGTGGTGTCCCCCAAGGCACTGTCCTTGGACTGGTTCTCTTCAACATCTTTATCAACGATGTGGACATTGGTGTCAAAAGAACACTGGCCAAGTTCACCGATGACACTAAACTTTGGGGCACAGCATCCACACCTGAAGATAGGCTAGTGATCCAGGCTGACTTAGATAAGCTTAGTAAGTGGGCGGATATAAACCTGACGATGTTTAATACCAAAAAATGCAAGGTACTCCACCTCAGGGAAAAAAACCCACAGCACACTTACAGGCTCGGCAGTGCTATGCTCGCTAGCACCGTGGCTGAAAGACACTTGGGGGTCATGATTGACCACAAGATGAACATGAGCCACCAATGTGATCTTGCAGCTGGTAACGAAACAAAACTCTGGCCTGCATCTATAGATGCTTCTCAAGTAAATTCCAGGATGTCATCCTCCCACTGTACTCGGCCTTGGTGAGGCCGCAGCTGGAGTACTGCATCCAATTCTGGGCTCCACAATCAAGAAGGATGTTGAGACGCTTGAGAGAGTCCAGAGAAGAACAACACACATGATCAGGGAGCAAGAGAATAAGCCTTATGTTGAGAAGCTGAGAGCCATGGGACTCTTCATCTTGGACAAGCGCAGGCTCAGGGGGGATCTGGTGGCTGCCTATAAGTACATAAGGGTTATGCATCAGGATCTGGGGGAATGCCTGTTCACCAGAGCACCCAAGGGATAACAAGGACCAATGGTCATAAGCTCCTCCCTAACCATTTTAGGCTGGACATAAGGAAAAACTTCTTTACTGTCTGAGTCCCCAAGGCCTGGAATAGACTCCCTCCAGAAGTGGTGCAGGCACCTACTTTGGACTCCTTCAAGAAATGCTTGGATGCTTACCCTAGCTGACTTCCTGCCCCTGGGGCAGGGAGCTGGACTTGATGATCTTCAAGGTCCCTTCCAGACCTAATGTCTTTGAAACTATGAACCTATTACAACTTTACCCTAATGACCAAGATATACAGTAATTCTTCAGAAATACTTCTATTTTGGTGCTCAAAGAACTCTGCTTCTTGGAGTTATGTGTTGCTTTTATAGAATATATTTCAGCTTTCCTCATTACCATAAATATCTTTGATCTCTAAAATCTGTCACTCACAGAGTGTTTAAAATATGAGGTTTATATATTAATCCACCCCTTTAGGATGTGAGATAGCCTATCAGAATCTTGCTGCAGTGAAAATGATCCTTTAACTGAAATTACAGGTCTCCAATAGTCTAAAAATGAAACAGTATTTCCAATGTTGTCTTCTTTTCCTCTTTGCTCTCCCCCCAAAAACTGAAGTCTCTTATCTTTATGCATATACACATTTGTATGCATAAGTAACAGGGTGGTCAATTAATTGTAGTTAGTGTAAGTGATTAATGTGTTAATCTTTCTTGCATTATTTTTTTTTAATCACAGTTAATTGCAAATGTGGTTTTGGAGTCCGTGACTGGGCTCCACTCTGCCACTTACAGGCTGCCCATCATGGCAGCAGTGGCAGCACAAAAGACCACAAGGTAGTGCAGCCAGAGGCTCCGGGCAGCTGCAGTTGCGGGGGGGTGTGGATGCACAGACACACAAACAGACACACGTGAGCAGCTGCAGCCTGCATGATGCATGTAGGTGAGCCCCTCTGTGCCCCTAGTTGAGCTCCATGCTGCACCAGCTCATTCAGGGGCAAAGAGTGGCATGGCTCCCTGCCACTGTGCGCACCCTGTTGGAGACATGCGCCCTCCAATGTGTGAGTGGGTCAGAGGCAGCCTGCCCATTGCAGGCTGGGGCTGTGTGCCCTGCTGCTTGTTGTGTCAGGGGATGTGTGACGCAGTCAGTGTGAACCTCCTGGGGCAAAGGCAGCAGGGCACAGATCCCTGGCCCGCAATGGGCAGCCTGCCACTGCCCTGTGCACAAATCAGGGGGGCATATACCCCCCATACCGCTCTCAGGGGTGCATGCAGTGGTGGGGAGCTGTGCCTCCCCCCCCATGTCCCTAAATGAGCCTCCTGAGGTTCTGTCCCAGAGTCCCATTCACTTCAGCCCTGCCCCTGCCCCTGCCCCACTCCCTTTCCCGCTGTGGAAGCCTTGATCTACCCTTTCCCCCTCCCTCAACAGACTTACCAGCAAGGCACTGCTGTACATGCACCATGCAGGTTGCAGCTGCTAGTGTGTGCCTGTCTGTGTGTCTGTTCATGTCTCCCACCCCTCTCACTGCAGCCACCTGGAGCCTGTGCCTGGGCTGCCTTGCTCTGCACTGCCTCCGCTGTCCCGCTGGGCAGCCCAGGCAGTGGCTCCAAAACCACATGCGCGATTAACTGCAACTAAAAAAAATTAATGCAAGAATCCATCAGTGCGTTAATCACATGTATTAACTTTGATTAATTGACAGCCCTGGTTTTTAGCTGTGTGATTAAAATCGTCACGAATTACGACTAACTTTTTAAATCGCGCATCTTTCGTGATCACATTTTTAAATCATTTGACAGCCCTAATAATTAGATAGCTCAAGAGCCATATTTCTATAATTTGATTATTACACTGAAAATTCTCAACATATGTATATAATTAATGAGGAAAATATTTGGAGATGGGGAATTCTCCTTTGTCCTGGGAAGGGAGGGATATTTGATCCCTTTCTGTCTAGAACAGGTTAGGAAACTTTTGTTTCTTCTTTTTTACTCTAAATTTGGAGAACAGCTTACAATAATGAAGTTCTTTCTTTAGCTTTAGAACAGGTGCCAAAGCAACTGATGTCCCCAAGGGAGATAAGGTGTGGGAGTGAGGAAGATATAGATGAGCTTTGGATCAAAGGTTATCCTGTTCCAGGGTTTAAACTAATCCAGGTTTGACAATTGCATTTTCCCAGGCAGCAGGCAACAGAAACTGACTTTGTGATCACAATCACTCCTTCAATAATGCCAAGAAAAGGCAGGTTCCTGGAATGCAAATCCAGAAGGCACATCTGCAAAAGCAATAATTGTAGTCTTTATTAACCATGGATAATAATGCTAACAGGAACTCTGCTCCTGCCACTGGCTCTTCACATGAGCAGAGGGGACCACCTATGTGGAGTCAGTCACATGTTGAGGGTCAGGATTAGATGGCCAGGAGGTAAAAATGCTTGCACCTGGTATATCCTACAGGTTTGGCTTTTGGTGCAAGTATTGTTATAATTTTTCCTATTAGTATTCATGGTTAAAAAAATTGCTAGTGTAAATGAGGCCAAACTGTGACTTTGTGAAAAAGGGAGATGAGTTAATAACATATAAGGAAGACATCATATTTGGGTTCTATTTGTATGAATTAAATGAATGGTGACAATCTTAAAGGTTCTGCCTCTAAGCCAAGAGCTTGATCTACAAACCAGGTGCAACATACCAGAGCAGGGTGTCAAATTCACCCCCTGGCCCCAGGCCAGATCTGGACACCGGGACTTCTCCTGGGCTGGGTCCATGGGGCCCATAGGTCCAGTAGTGTCTGCTTTGCATTTGGTCATTGAGATACTGGTCCACTGGAGCGGCATTAGTGGTTATCTTTTGCCTCCCTACCATAGATGGCCATGTGCAGTGGGGCCCAAAGCCCCTGAATTATGGCAAGCCATACTTTTAATTTCCTGTAGCCTGGCAGGCCAGACGAGGTGGCTCCACAGGCCAGATCCAGGCAGCAGGCCATAGGTTTAACACCCTGCAGTAAAACAAAACAAGCCTCTCCCCTCCTCCCCCTTGCCTCCCCTCTGGGAGGTACAAGCAATCACTGGAAACAGGTAATTCTTGTTTCTCTTCTGTGACTACCAGTAATGCTGCTAGTTATGATGGTGGGTATTATTAACCATTTATCATTTCAGTCAATCAGTTATCATTTCTGTCATTATTTTGTATGTGCGGTAAAGTACTGTCAAGAGGCTGAGGTTGAGACCTGTCTTTGTTAGGCTGTGTTCAGCCACGTAGTAAGGGACAGTCCGGCCCCAGAGAGCTTACAGTCTGACTGGACAAAGCAAAGGCTGAAAGGAGAAAGAAAAATGCTAGGGCTGTGCAAAACACCATCATTTCATTTCAATGTCCATTTTGCCATTTCGAAGGGACAGTGTTTTGTTTCATCATTTCATTTAATTTCAAAGCACTGTCCCATTTAGTTTCATCAAAACTGTTTCGGTGTTTTGACGTGCTTCAACGTTTTGCCTATAGGCTACAATGGGGAATCATGAAAATGCCTAAAACTTTGTCATTTCTTGCCTGATTTGAGTGAAAATTGCAGGGATGGTAGCCCCTTCTGAGGGCATGAAGCCTGACAAGTTTCAAGGAGATAGGTACAGGGGTTTCTGGGAATCTGTACCTCAAACTGTAAAAAACAAAACTCATGACACTTGCCACAATGGCAGCTTCCTGTCATCCAGCGTGCAGAACTGGGGTCCTGCACCCCCAGGAGGGATAAGGGGATGTGCTGAATTCCATCTGAGGGTGCGGGCCCTTGAATCTGTGCCAGATGACAGGAGGCTGCTGCTGCTGCATGGCACCGGCACTGGGTGCAGCCCACACCCAGCGCCAGGGAAGACTGCTGCTGGCCACAGGCAGCAGCGGCAGCTTCCTGTCATCTGGCATGCAGATCCAGGGGCCCGCACCCCTAGGAGGGCTGTGGGGCTGTGCCAGACTCTTTCCAGGGGTGTGGGCCTCCGGATCTGCATTGGATGACAGGAGGCTGCTGCTGCTGGTGCTGCCTGGGATTGGTGCTGGGCACAGCCTTTGCCTGGCAAGACTGATGCTGCCACTGGCCCCAGACAGCAGCAGCAGCCTCTTGTCATCTGGCCCCGTGGCAGGGGAGAGTTAGGGCAGTGCTCTGAGCACCTCCTCAGCCCCATGGAGCTCAGGCCAATGGTGGGAGTCAGAGCACAGACCTGGCTCTGCCCACCTCCTGCTGCTGGGCTGAGCTCCGTGGGGTTCTGCAGCCTGGCAGTGCGAGGCAGGGAGAGCCAGGGCTGTGCTCTGACCAGCTGCACCAGCCCCATGGAGCTCAGCCTGGTGGCAGGAGGTGGGGAGGGCCAGGGCTGCGCTCCACTTTGCCTCGCTGGGCTGAGCTCCATGTGGCTGCGGAGCTGCTTGGGGCACAGCCCTGGCTCTCCCTGCCTCCCGCCACTGGGCTGCTTCAAAACTCAAAATGTTTTGAAACTTTTGAAATGTTTTGAATGCCCTCATTTCATTTCCAGGCTGTTTTGAAGCTTTTTGTTTCACTTCGATTTCACTGTTTCGAGCTCGAAATGTGTCAAAACAACTCTGAAATGAAACACTCGGTGAAATTTCTCACCGCCCTAAAAAAGCACTAGTTCCCCCAAAGACGTGCATCTGGGCGAATAGAGGGACAGGAACTGATGTAGCACTAAATGACTACATTGGCTACAAGGGCAGTCTGGGACTCTGAATGGCTTACATGATGCACATACAGATGTGGGTATGAGCCCACACAAAAACTGCTAACCCACTCTGTTGCTGAGTGTGTGGCTACCGAGTTCTTGGCACAGCTAATACAAAAACAGGGACAGGAGCATGGCTTAGAGGTTAAAAACAAGTGTGGGGCACAACATGAGCAGAGCACACCCTCTATGTGAATGACTAGACCGGGGGTTGGCAATCTTTTTGGGCAGAGTGCCAAAACACCCATAACCTCAACTTGTACAATGTTGGCGTGCCAGTGAGCTGCGAGGAGCCCGATCCTTGATGTGGCAATGCAGCCCCAGCCCCTTCCCCACCATCCACCCCAAGGTGCACATGCCAAGCAAAATGCCTTTGCGTGCCACATGCTGACACCTGTGCGGGGGGTTACCTGCCTCTGGATTAAACCTATTTGAGGTGTATCAGAAACATGGGCTTTATGCCCACAAAATGGAGTTAGCCCACCCTGTTACTAGGCATACTATTGGGCATGCCTCAACTGAAGACAACTAAAGAAGAAAGCAGGGATGGGATCTGAAGGTCAAGGGTATAAAACCAGTGCATCGCAGGGGGGGCACCCCCAGAGCGCACCAGTCCTGTGAACAACTAGGCCTATTTGTCAACCTTAAGGGGCACAGGTATAGACACACCGAGTAATGCATTAGACTCCTTCAGACAAGGGGACTACAGAAAAGGATGACAGGGGACCTGGTGACTGTCTATAAACTCACTAGGGGGGACCAGAAGGGTTTAGGGGAGACGCTGTTTCCCCTAGCGCCCCTTGGCATGACAAGGAACAATAGACACAAGTTATTAGAGAGTAGATTTAGATTATACATCCTCAAGAACTACTTCACAGTTAAGGCAGCTAGAAGCTGGAACCAGCTTCCTAGGGAAGTGGTGCTGGCTCCTACCCTGAGGATCTTTAAGAAGAGGCTTGATGACTACCTGGCTGGACTCATTTGAGTTCAGTCTTTTTCTCCCGCCCGGGCGGGGGGTCGGGCTTGAAGATCTTCAAGGTCCCTTCGACCCGACTTCTATGATTCTATGACAGTAGATTACTAGGGGGCAAATAAGAAGAAAAAAAACAGGGGCGGGAGTGCTGATTAAAAGTTCATAACGAGGCTGGGGCGGGGGGTGCACCCAGCTGAGCGCACGGGCCCTGTGAATGATTAGGAAAGCAGTTGACCGTGAAGGTCACCCTGGCAAACAGGTTGCAATCTTTTTTTCTCGGGCCAGGACAGAGTCCCTCTTGAGAAGAAAACCCTTCTGAGGAAGCTTTCTTCCCCACCCTCCTGCTGGGGTGTGGGGCTGAGCCTGGGCATGCGGCCATGCGAGGTCAGCCCTCACCTTCCCCATCCCCCTTCCGTCCCTGCGGCCTGAGGCGGAGGCTTCCCCTTCTCGCCGGCAGATGGCCCCGTCGGCCGCCTCTGCAGCTGCTCGAGCGGGAGCGAGGGGGGCGACTGCAGCTCTCCATGCCCTTAATCCCCCGCCCCGCCAGCTTCTCCCTCCCTCTCCCGCGGCGCCCGAGCGGAGCGCGCCCTGACGGCGATGCAGCCCGCGCCGCCTCCCGTCTCCGGGCCGGCTCCTAGCCGCCCCGCGTGCTCCTAGGTGAG
>NW_017728886.1:162220746-162234183 GCF_001723895.1 Crocodylus porosus
GAGGGCGGCCCGGCCCCCTGCGGCGGCTGCATGGGGTGCTGGGGAGGTGGGTGGCTCTGCGGGTCTGGGTGTGGGTGGGGTCTGTGTGTGGGTCTCTGTGTGTGGGTCTGTGTGGGGTATGTGGGTCTGTGTGTGGGTCTGTGTATGTGGGGGGGTCTCTGTGTGGGTGTGGGGGGGTGGGGGTCTCTGTGTGGGTGTGGGTCTGTAGGTGGGGGTCTCTGTGTATGTGTGTTGTGTGGGGGTCTGGGTCATGTCTGGGTGAGTCATGCAATGTGTAGGTCTGTGTGTGGGGGTATGGGGTGGTCTGTGCTTGTGCTGTGTGGAGTGCAGTAGGTAGCCCTGCAGAGCAGTCCTGGCCCCACTGCTGCTGCTGCAGGGGTTTGGTGTGTGTGTATGTGGGGGGGGGGTCTGTGGGTCCGGGGTCCTGTGTTTGTGTGGGTCTGTGTCTGGGTGGATGAGTGTGTGTGGGTCTGTGCCTGTGCTGTGTGCACCTGTGCCTGTATGTATCTGTGTGTGTGCCTGTGTCCATGGATCTGTTGGGGGGGGGGGGAGGGGATTACAGCCTTGGAAGTGCTGCTGAACATAGGAAAGCAGCACAGAGTGCTTCCCTGCCCTAAGCCAGCAGGAAAAGGCAGCAAAAGCAGCATGCCAACCACTGCAGCTGCCTGAAGGGAGGTGCCTATGATGAATGCCCCCCCCAACCCTCCAAAGTGCCCTTCTGGGAAGGGCTCCATGACAGCCAGGCACGTGGTGTGTCCAGGGTGCCACGGCACTTTGTGGCATGTCACTGCAGTGTGTGGCCTCCAGAAAAGCCAGGGATTAAAGGTCTGGTGAGGAAGGTAAGGGGGGGGGGAGCATTTCTTCCCTTTTTTTAAAGTCACAAGTGTAAGACTGTTCACAGTGAAAACAAACTCAAGTTCCTTAGTGTGGAGAAGAGAAGACTGAGGGGGGGTTTGAGATCAGTCTTCAAATACCTGAAGGACAGTTACAGAAGGGTTGGAGGTAGGCTTTTCTCTGTGGCCCTAAGGGACAGGACTAGAAGCAATGGTCTCAAACTGCAGCAGAGGAAATTTAGGTGGGAGATCAGGGGGCACTTTCTGACTCTAAGGGTGGTCAAACATTGGAACAGGCTACCTAGAGAAGTGGTGGACTCCCCATCCTTGAAAATTTTCAAGAGCAGATTAGACAGAGACTTGGCAGGATGGTTTTAGTCAGAGTTCATCCTGCCCTGAGCAGGGGCCTAGACTAGATGGCCTTGTGAGGTCCCTTCCAGCCCTGCTTTCATGTGATTGTGTGACTCTTGACTTGCCCACCTTGCTCTGTGCCCTCACATATTGTGATACCTTTTATTGGCCAAACTGTCTAGTTGGGGGATATGTTAGACCGGTTTTCAGGCACAAATAGGTGGACCATGAGGAAATATGGGACATCCAGGACACTACCTGCCCCCTGCAAGTCAGTGGTGATGCTGCACACATATGTAATAGGGGCTGCGTGGTGTGGTGCACTGGGCAGGCGGGCAGTGGTGCCTACATGCTATGCTGTACCACTCTGTGCTGCTCCATCTCCCTGCTGCACTGCACTCTGTGTTTCCCCTGCATTTCTGGGATGCTCATTTTAATTCTTATCAGCTGACCTCCAAAATTGGGAACTGTCTTGGCTAAACTGGGACATATTGTCATGTGCATGAGGTGCCCTTCTTCAGGCCTGGGGAACTGTTGGTCCAATAGAAGATACCACCAAAAAGCTGTTCTTGAATATTTCCTGGACCATCATGGCTACAATACCATTCCAGCCAAACTACTTGCATATTGTAACGTATGTGATGTCACCTGCAGTGCCATGTAATGTATGGAAACCCTGGAAATACCTTGGCATAGTAGCAAGAGTCATGGAAGATGTTTTATTTGATCCTTAACTTTGAATCTTCTTTGCCTCTGAAGCTCTCAAACAGGCTTTTAATTTTATTTCTGTATACATGGTGTTTGTAATTCAGCCCTTTGGGTATAGAAGGTAGCATGTGAATAAAAAAGACATAATGATTTGTACTCCATAAATCAGAATTAAACTCAGTGGCTGCCAAAGTGGTGCTAATGCTATTTGGGAGCTTCGTAATGCATGCATTTATTCATATGATATACTGGTAACTGTAATTTTGAGGTGCCACAATAACTTGTGACAGTCCTAATATTTTGAATCTAGTCCTCTGTTAATTTTGGCAAAACTTTCCTTGGTTTTAATTGGAATGGTGTCTGAGAGAAGATTTCAGCATTTGGTTTAGTATTTTCAGTGTTGTATTAATGACAGGTAGAAGCAGCAACTTTTTAGCCAGAAAGAAATTATACTTGTTACATTGTATAATTGTTTTGAGATTCCTTATTTCAGTTCCTCCACACTGTAGTTTTATTATTGGATTATTTCAGTCTGTGATTCACAATTCAGCATATCTAACATTTGTAGAATGATTTTGATTAAAAGTTTCTGCTATCATATAAAGGTCTTCCCATGTAAATAAAACTAACCCTTTGATTGCCCCAAATGCAAAGTTTTTAGCACTGTTATTAACTAATTACTTGCAAAAATAAGTGATTTTCAGAGCTGAGAGAAAATGAAGGTGTCAGGTTTGGACAAAAAGCAGTTTAACATCAGGTTTTTGGATGCCCTTTTCACTTAAAAGAGCTAGTTATGTTTAAATGTGTGGTGCATCTCTAATGCTAAGAGAACCATAAAGCAAAGCTGAGCACTGTAAAGTATAACTTGCACTGAAGGCTTGTATTAATTTTGGTCAGTTTTCAGAATTATGTCTTAATCCATCCAGCTAATGCACGCATACCAATTCTCCTTCTGGGAGCTAAATTTATCTCACTGGAGCTGGGTATCCTGTTTTGAGGTTAGCTTGTGGTATCAGGGCCATAGTATTTATTGCATCTTAGTAGTATATTAGTTTGTTTACATACTTTTTATGGAGAGAATGTTCTCATAATGAATTCCCGCAAGGAGGCAAAAGGTTATTTTTAGTCATCTGAGTGCTGTGGGACACGACACTCAACAAAACTTAATGGATAAAAACACAGCAGTTAAATTGGGAATTGGGACACTTGAATTTGAATTGCCTTTTTGATGCTTGCTTCCTGTGTGACCCTCAGCAGGGTACTTAAGCTGCAGTTTTCAAAAGGGACTGAGATAATGTTGAAACATCTGGGCCCCCAAAATGAAGGCTTTCAAAATTAGTGAATGCTTGGAAACTAAGCCTCGATTTTTCTTGTGCCTTTGCTACCTGATCTGTAAAATGACTTGAAAAACCCACTTACGAATGACTGAAATGCCAGGAATTTTGTAGGGGTGTAGGTTGTAGCCATGTTGGTCTAAGGACATAGGCAGACAAGGTTCTTTGGGTGAATCTGATATCTTTTATTAGACCAACTTAAGTAGTTGGAAAACAATTATTAAGCAAGCTTTCGGGTTCAGAAACCCTTCGTCAGGCTGAGGAAGTTTCAGCAGTTGGTGTGTGCTCTTCCTGGGTAGAATGAAAAGTAAGAAGGAACTTTGTATAATTTTTACATTTCATGTTTTAAAAAAGATAACTGCCCTATGAACTGATGCTTTGAATTGATGCAAAGCCACTCTGAGAGCTTTTGTTTAGATTTTCCTGATGGAATTTGAATTTTTCTAGAAAAAATATTTTGATTTTTTGTGGGAACACTTTTCTGTCATTCCAGCAGCTCTATTTGTGACTTAACGTGTTGTTTGTTACCTATTACACTTTGCATTTGCTAAAACTACAGAATGTTAGGCGGTATTAAAGTTTGGATGTGCTCTGAACAGCTGCACTTTATGGGTTAATATGGTCTGTGACTTGCGCAGCTCTGACTTGCTGCTAGATCAGGGGAGGACAATTATTTCAGGTGGAGGGCCATTTACAGAATTTTGGCAAGCCGTCAAGGGCCACATGACAGGAAACCTGGGGCAGATGAATATTAATATTCTAAGGTTTTTAGGGGCCCCGCGGGCTGGATAGAGTGGCCTGGTGGGCTGCATCCGGCCGATGGGCTGCATTTTGCTTCATTTGTGCTAGAGGGCTGGCAAGCGGGGGTGTGGCTAGCAGCCAGGATGCCTGGGCTCTATCCCTGCTATGGGTGGGGGGTGGGAGAAGGCTGTGTTGCAGGGACCCCTAAGCCAAGCCCAGCCGGCTCTACCAAACCCTGCTGACCCAATCCCAGCCCCCTGTGTGGGGGGCTGGGCAGCCAGTCTTACCTGGAGAGGGCTGTACTGTTAGCCTGGAGCTGAATGAAAGCCACACAAAAGTTCAGTTAACTGTGGTTATTCGCAGTTAACCAAAATTTTCCCACGTACCCGGCCACATTTCCCCTGAGCCCTGCTGGGGTAAATATGCTTCCTCCCTCTTTTGGTGGCTGTGGCTGCATGCTCTTAGGGGAGGATGGAGTATGGGACCACCACGAAGGAGAGAGGCCAGCTCTGTCTGTCCTCCTGGCATTGGCAGGGCTCCACCTGCCCCTGGACAGTAGAGCTTGGGAGGGTGGGTAGATTGTTCCCAGAGCTGGAATGAGGAGGCTGGGGTAAATGCATCCTGGGATATTGGAGGACCTAGCTTGCTCACTTTATCTTTGTGGGAGTTGACTGATGTTACCACAATATGAGCTGGGTAACATGACCCAGAGGTACTCCTTCCCCAAAGTGGTGTAACTTTAAAACACTCGGTGAGCACTTGGAACAAGTTTACTTGCTTTAATGCATGGATGCCTACATTTTAGCTCAGCCTAAGGGTAACACATAATGAGGCCCTTATTTTGACACTTCTTTACCCTCAAGGAGAGACTTCTGACCTTATTTAGACCAGTATAAGAGGCATGGTGTTAGAACTAACACATTCTAACTAGTGTATGAAAGGTTTACTGTTGAAAAGAAACAATACCTTTAAAATGTGCTAAATTGGCAAAAGCTTTGGGAGAAGATTTTGGGTTGGTTTTCAGTATTGTACTTCTAAATCTTAGTCCAGACAGGAGTAGAATGTAGAAGGGAAAAAAATCATTTGCCTCTAAATCGTACCAGTCATGGTACTTGAGATGCAAGCCCTTCAGACGTATCCCTCCTCCTCTCTACATCTCTTGGGTAGAACTTATAAAATTTGCCAGATGAACTGCTCTAGATAGCAAATTCCTGTGTTTTATCTCTATTATGTCAGGGTGAGCATCAGTGTAAATTACCAGATGCTGCTGCATGCTTGTGGGGTCCCTTCAGGTCAGGGTCATGACCCCTAGAGAATAGGTTTGTTAGTTTTTAGCTTGATTCTGTACTTGGAGGAGACTGAAAAAGAAAAAAAATGTCAATGAATGTAAGTTTTTATGTTGAAGCAGATACATAATCATTAATACTTGGACTGAAACCATTAATGTGCTTCACAGACAGTGTTCTACAGCTCTCAGATGTTAACATCTGGATTGGGATGAAATGGTATCATAACTCTGTATCCCTTTATATGAGATGTCTCACCTAATAATGCTAATAACAGAGGGCTGAAGCCTGCATTGTTACCTCAAATCCATTGACTCTATCATGCTTTTCAGGTGTAAATGAGAGTAGAATTTTATTCCTAATGTTTGAAAGTGATGAACGAAGGAGCTATTCGATTTTCATAGAGTTAGGAAATATTGAGGTGTGTCTTTAGGAATATTTTTAATGCCTGAATAGAATGGAAACAAATATGTAATAATTTTAGGGTTGTTTGTTTGTTGTTGTTGTTGTTGTTGTTTTGCAGAATAAGGCTGTAGTCTTTATATAGGATAAAAGATTTGTTACTGAACTAGATGACAAATTTCTCATAAAATTAACCATAATTTTATTTTTATTAGGGTCTGATTGGTGTGTGTGTGTGTGTGTGTGAGTGTGCATGCATGCGCGTGCGCAAGAGTGAGCTTTATACAATATAATGAGTATGACTGGGAGGATCAGGGCAGAAGAATGTCTGACAAAATGTGGTTGTGAGGAATCTGCCCTGAAAACATAACTGTAACGTCCTATGCCTCTCTGAAGATATTCTCTCCAATATTTCAGAAAGCATCAAAGATGTTATTGGGAGGAAGATTAAAATATCAGTGAAGAAGAAAGTAAAGCTAGAAACCAAGGGTGACAAAGTGGATAACAGAATATTGGTAAGTGCAGTAACTGTGATAAAAGTAAACAAACATTTAAGAGAAACCATACTGAGAAATGCATTCTCCCCATGGAAAATCTTGTTTTCAGGTACTTTGAACTGTAAAAACCACTTGTTTCCCCCCCTTCTTGCCCAGCTTGTATGGAAACCTGTGTGTGCATCTCTGGTTTATTGTTTAGAACTTCCAAGAAGTTGCTCTCATTGTGGGCTGGCACCAGGGCAAGTTATGGTGTGAATGTACCCCAAAATAAAGGGCTTAAATATACATTTCTGGTGGTCCTTAAATTTCTACTGACACAAGGTGGAAATTCTGAGTACACAAGATATACAAGATTGAACACACAGGAAAGTGTGTGTGTCTCAAGAAATTGTATGCTGGTTTTGTAGATTATTTATGCTCTGATGGTGGTGTCTGGCAATGTAATATTAACTGTCTGGCTTTTAAAAGCAGACTACTATTTGTATTTTTGTGCAGATGTGAACCAGTTTGTAGTGTGGAGGGTGAGGGTGGGCTGTTGTTAAATATAAATGCTCGTTTTATGAGCGTTATAACTTTGTTGTTCCTAAGACAGTAGCGGAGGAAGAAGTAACATTAACTTTTTTCCAGCATACTACTTTTTTCTCAAGACTAATTTCTTTCTCCCTTTTGCTAAGCAGAGAGGTAAAGCTATAAGATGCTAGTGGTACATGTCATCTTGCACGATTGGGTGGACAAAAAAGATGGAAGTGTTTTGCTTGTATATGGAGACAGGCAGAACAGGGTAACAAAATGCAAATGTCTGTCATACTGCTAAAATGTTCTGCAGAATATTTTTAAATTGGATTAATTGTGTCTTTAAAAGTGCCATAGATTTGAAGATTTTGTTGCCAAAATGTTTTTATAGGTTTTATCTACATGTCCAAAAACAGGGTGTTCATGTTCTGGTTGTGTCATTTAATGCAACTTATGTATTTTTTAAATCTAAACTTAGGACTAGGTTACATTCTGTCTTAAAGTATATTGCTTATCCCTGCCAATAGTGCTATTGACGGTAGTCAGATTTTCTCTGAGAATAATTGCGTAAGCATTTTGAAGCCATTCTCTGTATAACATCTGTCTGGAGATCTTTTAAAATATATATAGCTCCAGGGCCTAAAATTTTTGTTCCCCACTGGAAATCGCTTGGGAATGTGAATGTTGATTGATAGCATCTATTTATTTTAAAGCCTTGTTTACGGGGCAAGCTGATAGATTCACTGAAGCAGTAACACTGATTGACTTCTGACTTATGCAGGATCATTCTTGTTATCAATAGCAGACTACATTGTGGAAATACCGTAATACTGCTCAGGATTGATAGGGCATAGTCCTCATGCTGAGCCAGGCTAAGTTTAGTATTTTGAAGATTTTATTTGGTTTTTGTGTTGTTTTAGGGGAAGGAAGAGGGGTTTAATTTATTTATTTATATATTTTCCAGATTTTGTGACCTCATTTATAAATTTATTGGGTTTTTTGTTGTTTGTTTTTAAATATACAAACTTATGCTGGTCCTGTCTCCACAGTATATTTGAATTTACTTTTATAGAATCAAAAAGAACTTTATAGAAAGCAGGTCAAGCTTTGAACAGTGAAGGGGGCTTTTGAAGGGCACACTACTCAGCAGTAAAACTTGTAAAAGTGCTGATTCAGATTATTGTTGTCTCTTTTGAAGTCTAATCTTCTAAGCTTTTAGCCTGGTGATTTTTTTTTTTTTATTTTATGATTTTCAAGGTCTGCCCTCCTTGCAAAGTTCAGAAATGTGTGAACATTTTTTATGCATTCCCATCTGTGTGCATAAGTGTGTTTCTCATTCAGCGCATAGATTTGGGCTGCATAGAGAAAGAGGTTGTGTTGTTTAAGTTGTCTGACTCATTTATTACAGGAGTTAGAAGGCATATATAATAAAAGAGGCAGGGGAAGTACAGGAATGCAAAACTGAAAGGAATGTTTCATTGCCAAGGAAGCTGAAATTTTCTCTGCTTCTGTCACCAACCATGTTGTGATACTATGCAAGTCACTAAGACCAAACTTTTCACAGTGATTGCAAAGAGCCTGTTTTACATTTTTTTTGAGGTTTCTTTGGAAGAAGTACTGAATATTCTCAGGTGTGGATGAGGTTAATGGAAGCTGTGGTTTCAACATGTAAAGTCTTATCTAATGAGAAATACAGTGAAAAATGAAACCATTAACATCTCAAATTGTGTACCCAAAGTTTAATGAATGTGCCTCAATTTCCCCTCTGTAAAATAGGAGCAATACTTGCTCTCCTAAGAGGGGTGTTATGAATACAAGGTAGTTTGTGAAAACTACCATAAAAAAGTGATAAACGCCATAAAAAACCCCCCATAAGGAAATCAAAATTTTTACAGTCTGAACAGGATCTGAATAGTGGTTAGTAAATAAGTCACAGGACATGTTGAGCAATGAAGTTGAAACAGAATATTGAATAGTTGTTTGCTCAGTGAGCAGTACCTGTCTCATGCCCTAAATGAGATTGGTCCAGTAGAGGAAATATGTGATCAAGTGTCATGAAGCACAAGCACGAGGTGGCCAAATTGAAATTGCACGCGTGACCTTGATCCTGGCTTTTCCCTAATATTTTGAGAGCCTATCTGTGCAATATAATTTTTTTTTTAGCACAGTCTTTCACTACTTTTAATGCAGATTGTATCAGTGGAAGTGTTTTAAGATGGTGATGTTTAAAATCACATTTCCTAGGTTGTGATCTGTCCAATAGCTGACATGTTTGAAATGTTGCTCATTTTCACAATCTAGATGAGCCCATAGGCATTCTCTGATGCACTCAGGGTCACAAAGGAAGTTTGCTGTATAGCTAGGAATGAAATCTGGGTCCCTTGACTTCCTAAGCTGGGCTGTAATTACATGACCTTTCAGGCTTCCTTTCCAGTAAAATCTCCCAAAATCAATAACACTTCAAGGAAGTGAAATTATTTAAAAATGACTGAACTTTGTAAGTGGAGAAAGGCACTTGACCTATGGCCTTGATATTCAAAAATTAAGTTGATATTCAAAGTGCATTCAAGACACTTGTATTCTCATATGTGGTATAACTGCACACTGCAGTCTAGTTGTTTCTTACTTAACTTGGAATCCTCTGAGCTCATGTGTGCCTTTGATCCTAAATCACGTACGTCCTGGGGAATTTTGATTGAAATCTGAGACCACCATTTTAAAAAGGTGGGTGTTCCAAACTAGACACCTGAATAAACATTTGCTAACATCCTGCTTATGTTGAGGTGGATTTAAGTGCATAACTTGAGCACTGAAATTTGAAAATTGTGATGTGAAGATATGATTTAATTTCAATACAATTTTTCATTCTTAACCATGTGTTCTTTGTTTTGGTAGTTCCAATTTGCTTTTATTTTTTAATTTCCCTTACTGTTATGATCAGTAAACATGGCAAATAAGAGTAATTTAAATGATGCATTTTTGCTGATCTGGGCATCTAGACTACAAGTTGCCATTCAGTCTCAGAAAGCCAAAACCTAACGTCACTGGGGTTCAGATCAGTCCCCAGATACTTAAGGCCAGATCAACCTGATTTAGGTCAAACTAGTGTATGGAACTTCTATCCCAGACCCCTTCCTGATTCAGATTGACTCACAGTCCCCCAGCATCCCAGGATGCTTTGCAGCTCTGGGCTGGGCTGTGCTGTCTGCTTGAGCAGAGCAGGCTTGGCCCAACCCCTCTGCTCTGTAGCCAGAGCAGTGAAGACTGGTTGTCAAGGAGGTGGGGTGGAAAACCTGGCTGGGAATGCAGCCTGGTCTGCCTGGAAGGGGTGGAGCAGCCCCTGCCAGACTTCTTTTCCCACTGGAATGGAGAAGGTTGGGGGCATGGGCCATCAGGTTCAGGAAGAGGGGAGGAAGGAGGGTTCAAACCCCCTCTATGGCCCATGAGACCCTAGCCTGGGTCTGCATGGGGGAGGGCTGCCATACTTCTGCCCTCTTCCCATCCCACTCCTTGCTCTAAGGGCCACCAGGGTGAGGTGGGGAATCCTTCCCTCCCCTCTCCCACCAGCACAGGACCCCAACTGGGGTCTACCTGGCTTTTCCCCACCACTCAAGTGGTGAGTGGGGGCGGAAAGCCAGGCAGACCCCGGCTGGGGTCCTGTGCCGGTGGTGGTGGGGGAGGGGGATTTAATCCTCTTCACCCGTCTTTCACCTCATGCTGCTTCCAAGGGCTGGCATCTGGCCATGCTCCTCTGCTTGGGGACAAGCCTGGCAGGGGCTGCTTCCAGCTTCCCCCTCCAGGCAGGCCCCAGCTGGGGACCGTGCAGGCCAGGGTGGGGCTTTAATTCCCAGTCATGCTCGGTGGCCTGCCAGGGGCTGGCCATTTCCCTTCCTCTCCCACCCCCCAGCTCAGCTTGCCTCCATCCTTCTGGCCACTGTTGAAGGGAGGGCTCGCTCTAGCGCCCCCCAGCTTCTAGCCTGAGCCACTGCAGGCATGTGCTACATTTCCAGAAACAAAAGTGAATGTCTGTTCACTTGCTTCTCTGTTCAATCGATGCAGGTTAAACTAACCTGCAAAGATTGAATCAATTCAGGCCTGGGCTTTTTGAATGTCTGTATTTAGCCCTTTAGACTGAAGGTCCTCTTGGAAAATGCCAGCACTTAATTTTTTTTAAGCTACAGAATTTTTTTTTGACTACAGAAAAACAATAGAGCAAAGCTCCTGTTGCAAAGAACTCAGGAAGATCACATCAGGTCAGAATGTGTTTTAATACTAAGGATTCCTATATGAAATTTCTGGGTTTGTCTTGCGAATCATACTAGCATGCGTAACAGTGTTGTGTGGCACCCTGTGACACTCTTGAAGGGATTTCAAAGCATCCAGGGTGCTGTAGCAACCAGGTTGAAAATCATTTGTTTTAGAGGGTGGGAAAGGCACACTGGTACCCAGTGCAGTGAAGCTAACACTCCCCATGAAGATCTGTTAGAAGCCAGCACAACAGAGCAAGTTGGGGCAAAGGCAGAAAGATGACTAGCATATTTGACAGTGAAACCTTCATTGTTTTCTTTCCCCTAAACTCATACAGCTCTCAGTCCTCTTGAGGTACAGAACAGTAGAATGAGCATTTTTTTTCTATTTGGGTTTTCTTTTTGTAATTTAATTTGCAGACCTTTTTGATAATCATTTATTTTATGCATATACAAGTGTTTGTTAGGTTTAACAGACCTAGGTACCACTTGACCAGTATAGGTTTAAAAACGAGGCAAAACTATACATAGAATAAACCTCCCAATTTATCTGAAAGCAGTTCAGACTTCTCGGTACCAAGCTAAAACTACAGGGACTCCATTATTTTTCTTATTAATAGAAAAAGAAGAGAAGGTGTTCTTACTACACGTTCAATATGTTTTGAATGCTTGTTTTCAAATTGAAATTGTTTCAGACATTAAAGCTAAGGAAATAAATATCCTTACCTCCATAGTACTTAGTGGCTGGTTCATTTTATGTTTTCCTAACCTTTGGGTCAGAATAGCATAGTGTGCTGGCAGGGCCATTTTATTAAGAAATTCCATTCAGCTGCCTATGTGTGATGGTACCCTCAGGTCACTTACACTGCAGGAGTCAGAGGCTGCATTCTCTTAGTTTGGCTAGCATGGGTCTTGAAAAGCAAGTTTTGTTTATTCACCGTTAATCCATATTTAATGGTAACTTAAACTGAAATACTGAAGGAATTACCAATTTCTGCTATCAGCTTTTAAGTGAAACTCCTAGTTGGATTCAACTAAGAATTAGGGTTAAATACTGATGAATTGATGTTGCCTGTTTCAGTCACTATATGTTTCTTTGTGTAGAGCATTCATTTATATTTCATTCTGTAAGGCTCTTTTTTTTTTTTTTTTTTTAAAGATTTTTAGAGGGTTGTGAGGTGGTCATTGTGTACCCTAAAATTGTACTCCGGAAATGTATGGTTTTCACTGTAATTATAGTTTGCTGCTCTGGGGATTGAGTTAAAATGCTTGTCTTTAGGGTTTCAAAACCATTTTGACTTTCAAGTATTGGAGGTAGTACTTTTATTTTGATACATAACTCTACTGCAATGTGATGCCTCTGCTCTTTATATTTATTTGGAAGCAGAGGTAGGCAAAACTGGTGTAGTATTTTTTAGAAGAATTGTGTAACATTTTTCCAAAATATACTTGCCGATATTGCATTGCTTACATTTTGTTGGTTTGTGGCGGGGGGGTGTTTGTGGTATTTTTGGAGGAGGAAAACTGTTTCCCTGCTCCTGCATCTGTAATAGTTGTAAAATTGTTGTAATCTTGAGGAATTTCTAAGAAGTATAAAAATGGGCAAATTACAAAATTTGTAATTTTGTCAGAGTGAAAACTTTTTGGTAACTTTTTTCTACCTAGCTCTAATTCTAAGTCATAAAGAATTAACAAATTCCATTATCGAGAGATCAAGGATATTACCTCAATTTAGTAGGAAGTCTGTGTAGTAAGAACCTGAAGTTCACAGACCTGTTGAAGATGAACCTTCAAATAGGCATGCATGCCTACTCTAAGTTGTGCTGGCACATTCTCAATTTCTTTTGGAATGTGAACTGACAATTTGTATGATGACAGCTAGTGTGTAATAATGATGTTAAGTATGGAGGTGCTGTTCGAATAATACTGTTTCCTCTTCCATGTCCATGGAATTGAGTATTCTGACAGCTCTCTTAGTTTGTGTCTGTATGGATGAAAGGAAAAAAAGGAGTCGGCATATCTCTGTCATGTCATGAAGTCCAAACAAAATAAGACAATGTAATCAAGACCTGCACATGCATGCTTATTTTAAAGCACTTGTAACGCACCTCCTAGATATTAATTAAATGATGTCCAATAAGATTGCTTGAAACCACTGAAATAATAAAGTAGGGTATTACTGGAAAGAAATTTGATTTGAAAAATCTCTAGAAAGGGACATTGTTAAATGAAATTTGGCTTCAAGGCTAGATTTTGTAAAATCATACTTTTCAAAGAATGCAGATTGAATAGAAAATTAATTCCCTTCCTTATTTCCTTGCTTCTTTTTTGTACATTTTGTTACAGCCTTAATATTATAACACTGACCTAGCACATGCAAAATTAAAAGTGAATATAATTTAAGAAACAAGATGTCTTTAAAAAAACAAAAACAACCCTGAAATGGTCTACTCAATTCAATTGACTAAAGTGGAATGATCTTTCCCTTTAAGGATGCTTAGGGTTGGAAGGTTACAGCCTCTCTC
>NW_017728886.1:162234315-162270718 GCF_001723895.1 Crocodylus porosus
AAGCAACTTTTGTACCCTGGAGGCCTGCTGTATTTAACATATCACAGACACTTGTTTTCTCTCTAAATAATAATACCTATAAAACCAATACAGTGATTCTCATAGTTTCTTGGCCGGTTTTCTTTCTTTCTATGGGTATGTTTGCAGCAAGAGTAGGCCTCAACTACTCCTATTGAAAATTAGCCTCTGGTAAGTCAAGTCACTTCTTGCTTCTAACTCCCTACCAGTCTGGGCAAAAGTTAGGCTGTCCAGTACTGATGCTGGATTTCAGAACTGTCTGCATATGTCTGGATTTGCCATATTATCATATTTCTTTTTTAATACTTGACTTAATTATAGAAGATTACATGCACACTTTGAGAGTACTTTATTTATTTGATTTATATGCTGTTCTGGAGGGGAAACAAAAACAAACTCAGAAGCAAACTACTCCATCTCATCTGTTCCCTCTTCTCTGCCTTAACCAAAAAGAGTGCCAACTTGCCCAATTGCTTCTCAATACATGACTAATAAAAATACTTTCCCCTACCTGTATTCCCTAACATGCCTATGCCTACCCACCCCCACTCCCCTGCCTCTCATGCGGGGCGTTAACCAACCCTTCATTATCCCTTCCAAGCTGACCACCCCCCCCACACACACACATACTCCATCAAAAGAGGAGCTGTGGCTGTCTTCAAAACTCATTTGTTGTCCCCTTCCCTACAAGGAAAATGTGCTGTTCAATTAAAGCAAAAAATAAACACCCTTTTACCCTGTCTCTGTCCCTGGCATCTCCAGCAGAGGCCTACAGGCTGGCTGGGGTCTTTCTCCCCAGCTTGGGTGACTCGGCCTCCCAGCCTTTCCCCTTCTCCAGCTTCAGTCACTAAAAGTGGAGGGGGCAGTGTTTAGCAGTTATGATTACATCAGGATAGTGGGCCATTTGCATTTGCTTTCACCTGGTGGACACCAGGCATATTTAAGGTGGTGCAATTATCATTCATTTATTCTTCTTCTTGTGCACCAGCTACCCACTCCAGCACTATCCCCGAGGCTTTGTACACTCAGTTATCTATTTTCTTGAGAGTGAAAATGTAACCAAAAGCTTCATTACTTACTATTGCTCTAAATGCTGTTAGGAGTATTAAAAAAAAAAAGCAAGAATCCCTTGGACTCTAAAAAGTTCATAGAATCTTTCTTTCTATTGATTTAATTTTTTTTTCCTGCAGCACCATAAAAAAGTGTAACTTTTAAACAATTGTTCACTCTCCCCACACCCAGAACTGAATATATTTAATATGCCTGTGAGCAAGAAGTAGAACTTCATGTTATGTCCATGAGTTCCAAACAAGACAATCGACAACACAGATCATCATGTCTGTCCCTATTATTGCCTTGTCATCATGTAAAATAGAGATGAAAATAACATGGTAGTCCTTCCTGTCCCTCTTGTTGACTCGGAGCTGAATTTCCAAGAGTCCATTTCATGGTATGCCCCATTCCTTCCCCATATCTGATTTTAAATGCCATTAACCAGGAGTTTCAAACTGGTTTAGCTCCCTCGGACAGATCTGGACACACCTCCTTTGGTAGGGTGAGCAGCATGGGGGTTAACTCAGCCATCACTTGAGCTCTGCCCCTGTCATGTGTCCCTAGTGTGGTTCTGTATCCTGGATTTGAGCAGTAGGCCTCTCCTCTGAGTTCCTGCCCCCTCTGGGATGCTCACAGGCCAGGAATATTTTGAAGACATGCTAGAGAAAGCATCTTTCTTAATTTCACTTCGTTACCCTGAGTTAAACTTCGTGTATCATCCAAAATAATTAATTTCCTCTTTGGTGTTTATAATTAAATATCTCCTACAAGGTCATTAAAAGTTGCCACGCTACTTCAGTTACGTGACTGTTTAATCTTTGGTGCCTTGTTCTTTCAGAGTATAAACATGTAGCCTTGATCTGTGAATATCTTAGTTGTCCTTCAGTAATACACTTTTGCTTATGTATTTAATTTCAAGATTAAGAATTTGCTGTGTTCCTGTGTTTGGTTCTGTGCCCTCTTTAGGAGAATAACAATAACTTTGTGATGTCTCAGTAGTGGCTGTGGGGTACTATCTACAAGAGTAGATGTTCTCTTCAAACTTACTTGATTTTATTGGCGGGGGCTAACATTAGTAACATGTTCCCTTCTTTTACTAGTTTTGGCAAGATCTTTTCCCCCAGTGTCTTTCTGAAGTTATTCTTTGGGATTAAGGTTAACTGAAAGATAGGAGTATGTTATAGCCATCCTGGCCAGCTGCCATTGAACCTTGCCACAGCTACTGAATAACATTATTTAACAGACACCAAAGTTCCTCTCTTCCATCTATTACTCATCTGAGTGGTACTTTGATATTTAAGCATGATCCAGTTCCCCCCTTCCTGAGTCCCTTAACACACACCTTCATTGTAGCCTCATGGTTGAGTCTTAAATAGTGAGGAGAACCCATCCAAATGTCATTAATATTTTTTTCAGAGAAATCGGGATGGGGGGAGGAAAAGATTGAACATGTATGCACATACATGCATCTTGATACCTAACAGGTGGTATAGGATCTGGGTCAAGATGTTTCATACCAGTCTTTTCATGATAGATGCTCCTAAGTATCTAACTTTGGTCACTGCCTAAGCTCTGGGCAAAATCTTTTGGGCTATCCCAGTGAAGTCCAGGGATGTGACTTGGTGGAAAAAGAAAGCTAGTTAGCTGTGTGAGTTTGAAGTCAGGCAGAAGGCAGGGTAGATATGCACCTTGTTTATCTTATTTAGCTAATTTATAGAGTGCATAAGCTTTTGTGAGCTTTTGTTACATGAACTGCTGGTTTTCTGAGTTATGTGGATGGACTTCCACACTACTCCTGACAGGACTTCATAGATTTCATAGACATTAGGGCTGGAAGGAACCTTGGAAGATCATTGAGTCCAGCCCCCTGCCTCAGGGGCAGGCAGTCAGCCGGGGTCACAGGATCCCAGCAATATAAATGTGCAGTTGACTCTGAAAGGAATCCAGAATAGTTGCTTGCACCACCTCTGGCAGCAGTCTGTTTCAGGACTTGGGGGCTCAGACAGTAAAGAAGTTCTTCCTTATGTCCAGTCTGAAATGGTCCAGGAGAAGTTTGTGACCATTTGACCTTGTCATCTCATGGGGCGCTCTGGTGAACAGGTATTCCCCCAGACCTTGATGTACACCCCTTATATATTTATAGGCAGTCACCAGGTCCCCTCTGAGCTTGCACTTTTCCAGGCTGAAGAGTCCCATAGCTCTCAGCCTGTCATCATACGGCCTGATTTGCAGCCCTCTGATCATGTGCGTGGCTCTCTTCTGGACTCTCTCAAGCTTCTCCACATTCTTTTTAAATTGTGGAGCCCAGAATTGGATACAATACTCCAGCTACGGCCTCACCAAGGCCGAGTACAGCGGGAGGATGACATCCTGGGATTTGTTAGAGAAGCATGTATGGATACAAGCCAGAGTTTTGTTCACTTTGCCATCTGGAATATCACATTGGTGGCTCATATTCATCTTGTGATCAATCATGACCCCCAAGTCCCTTTTGGCCATGGTGCTAGCAAGCATAGCATTGCTGAGCCTATAAGTATATTGCGGGTTTTTCTTCCCAAGGTGGAATACCTTGCATTTTTTTGGAGTTGAAGGCCATCAGGTTTTCATCCACCCATTTTCTGAGCCTGTCAGGGTTGGCCTGGATCACCATCCTGTCCTCAGGTGTGGATGCTTTATCCCAAAGTTTGGTGTCATCAGCACACTTGGCTAGTCCGCTTCTGACACCAATGTCTGCATCATTATTGAAGATGTTGAGAGGGATAGGTCCAAGGACAGAGCCTTGGGGGAACCCACTTGTCACAGAGCACCACAATGATTGATTTCCATCAGCTACCACTCTCTGGGTCTGACCTCGAAGCCAATTTCCCAGCCAGTGGACTGTGATGTAGCCGAGGCTGCAGTTGGCCAGTTTTTCTATAAGACGATTGTGGGATACCAGATTGAAAGCTTTTTTAAAGTCGAGGTATGATGTCAGTCTCTTCTGCCTTGTCCAGGTGATATGTCACCTGGTTGTAAAAGGAGGTGAGATTGGTCAGGCAAGACCTACCCACAACAAACCCATGCTGGGTGTCCCTCAGGAAGTTGCCTTCAGCCAGTTAGTCAAGAATGGCCTCTTTGATTTTTCTCCCAAGATCTTGGGAATGGAGGTCAGGCTGATGGGCCTGCAGTTCCCTGGATCTACTTTACTCCCTTTCTTGAAGATAGGCACCACATTGGCCTTCTTCCAATCCTTGGGCACTTCACCTGAGCACCACGAGTTCTCAAAGATCCATGCCAGTAGCCAAGCTATGATGCTTGCCAGCTCCTTAAGTACCCTGGGGTGTAAGCTGTTTAGACCAGCTGACTTGAAGGTGTCCAACCTCTCAAGGTATTCCTTCACATAGTCAACATTGATGTGAGGTAATAGTTGTCCCTTGCCCTGGCTGTCCCATACTGTACTGGGCAGGGCCGTCCCTTGGGGCTGGTGAAAAACTGATGCAAAATACCTCTTGAGCAGATTGGCTTTTTCCTGGGCGTCGGTTGTGTCGAGCCCTTGTGGCATGTGTGAAGAGTCACCCTAAAATTAGAGGCACACCAGTATATTGGTCCATATCGTATCAGCACCCATAAAAGGGAAATTAACATTATCAGCAATCAGCTTTTTTTGGCTGATGTTCCTGATAATGTCACTGATAAATGCCATGTGCATGTACGCAGCCGCAGCATGCAAGTGGCCAGGAATGCAGCTGGGCAGCGTACGGCCAGTAGGTCTGGGGGGAGAAGGGACATGAGTTGGCGGGGGGGCATTTGAGACACCCACAGTAAAGGAGGGATTGAGGCTGGGGCAGGGGCAGGTGCTGCCTGGCTGGGATGGGATGGGGTGCAGAGCAGAGTCCCAGGCAGCTTGTCTGGTAAGTGTGGGGTGGGGCATCTCCCAGTGCTACATGCAGCCTGGGGGAAGCATGGGGAGGCATGTGTCCTCCCGATTTGTTCATGGGATGGGGGTGGGCTGCCCACTGTGGGCTGGGCCTGGAGGCTGCGCTGGCCTCTTCCTGGTGGGGACTGGATCGGGGCTGCACTCAGGGTGGGCGAGGATGCTGGGTGGTGGGGGTGTGATGAATTTTAAGGTGGCTGTAGCACACACTGTAACCCCCCTCCAAGCACCGCTGCAGCCCACTCCGAGCATAGCTCTGGCTCAGCCCCCCTCTCAGGAAGAGGCCAGCACAACCTCTAGTCCTGAGCCCACAGTGGGCAGTCTGTCCTTTCCCCATGCACAAATCTGGGGGGCACGTCCCCCCAGTGCCTCCCCTGGGGGTGTGCACAATGGTGGGATGGGGGGGAGCCACCCCTTCTGCCCCCAGATGAGCCATCTGTGGCTTTGTCCCTTGCCCCGCCCTGGTTGGTCACCCTCTGCACCTACCCTAACTCCATTCCCTCCCTCACTGTGAGGGCCTCAATCTGCCCCTCTGCACAACCCTTCTCTCTCCCATGCCCTCCCCACCCCCAGACTTACTGGCCGGTTGCTGCTTTCCAACCTGCTGGCGTATGTATCCTCAGTCGGATCAGTATCAGCCAATATAGTTGGCCATCGGTATCAGCCAAAAAAGTTTTTTTTCAGTGTACCCTTCCTATAATACTGGCAGCATTGCAACAGAGAGGTACAATTGTTTCTGAGATGTGTTTCCAACTGTTTCAGTGTTCTATTCTGTTTGTAAATATTCACACAGAGCGCACAATGTCACTCAAACCTGGGGGATCAGATTAAATAATTAAAAGCACTATCTTGGATTTTTTTTTCTGGAGTAAATAGTTTCCACTGAAACCTGGCTTTTGAAAACTGAAGTAACAGGAACCAAATATTGGGGTACTTTTCCTCCCTGAAGTGCCTCGTGTGGTCACCTTTTATGCATGTTCAGTAGTACCTTACTAAGCAAGTGATTGCGTTGACACCTGTGAATTTGGGTGTCAGACTTGAACTTGTTGTGAATTATGTGGCATAATATTATAGAAGTGAGGGGGAGGGAAACAAGTTTTAATACCATTTTTATGCTCCATTCCCCTCCCCCACTGCTGGTTAGTTTTCTTGCTTTCTTTTTATGGATCTTGCAAAACATGTCTGCCCTGATACCACTTAAATGTTTTTTAAGTACTTTTATCACATGAAGTGGTTGTCCATTTTCTGTAAGTGATGTGGAGGACACAGCAAGCTTCAGCTAGGCTGCTGGGTCTGCTAATTGAAAAAGTTAGTGCAACATACCATGCAAAATGCCTTTTGTTGCTCTGAGCCACTCTCCTCAGTTATTATTGTAGTAGAAGAATAAGGGAAGGGCAGTGATTGGTTTTGTTGTTAAAATATTTGTTTTAGATCACCTACAACTTTGCTCGAATTTTTTCCCCTCTAACTGCGGTAATATTTTAATGCTAAATAAAGTAATTAAATGCTGAGGATGTAGAACTATTATTTAAATATAATTGCTGCTTCACACTGATACAGAAGTCCACAAGCTGACTTCTGTTCTTGTTTCTAACTTATCTCTCCACATATCTGAAATACCCATTCCTGCAGTGACTTGTTTCTTTTTGTTTGTGAAAGCTTTTTGATTTCCCCCTAATGCTTAAGATGGTGAACTGTTATTAACATTTTAAATTTAAATGTGAAGGCCTAATGCCCTTATGCCCAGTTTAAACAGTCTTAATGAAATCCATAGACCTGCTCAGTGGATAAGGTACTATTTAAGGTGAGTAAGGGTCCAAAAGGATAGATGGACCTGAAGATGGGGGGGCAAGGGGGAGGGGGAGATAACATTGAGCTGAACATCAAAAGGCAAGTCTAAATTGGTGGGACAAGTCATGTCAGGCTGAGCAGAGTTTGGAATTCAGAGAGCATAGTCACAGTGATGTCATAAAGACTTGAACAGAAGGTTCCGGAAGAGCAGCATACAGGAGGGGATGAGGGCAGGGGAGAAAAGCAGACTCATTTCCTGCTCTAAAGCAAGGTTGGTGCTTGCATAGTGTTATTACTCTTCCAGCTGTGTGTTGCAAACATTAATTAATCCTGACAGTGCTCCTGTGTAGAAACAAATGAACCACATGAATTGTGTAGAAATGAACTGTTAACTAAAACCAGAGGGCTTGCAGAGTAGGGGTGAGGAGAAGTTGGTTTCTGATTCAAAATGGGATGTTCCTGCATGCTCCTTTCTTTTTTTGTCTTTTTGTTTTTAGAAAAATTGAGGACCTGAGGGCATGAGACAGGAGAGTGTCTCATCTGAACCAAAGGCTTTCTGTCCTTTGCAACCTACTGTTCCTCTACCTTCATCCCCATCAGCAGTGGGATCTGTTGGACAGTAGGGTGGGTTTCTAACAGGGTGGATTTTATTTAGATCAAATCAATTTAAATCACTGGGAGCCTTGATTTAATCATTGTTATTGACAAACAACCCAGAAATAGATGTAAGCTTCATTTTTAGAAGGTACTCACTATACATTTTAAAGCAGTGATTTATTTTGATATTTTTTCAGACTAATTTTGAAGCTGCATCAGAAAGCGATGCATTTGGTTGTTTTATTTGCCAAAGCTAATTGAAGCAGATACTTGTGAAGTCATTGGGAGGTGAACTATCTCCAATTCATTAGATTAATCATGGATATTTGGGGGATATTTTTGCCATGCTGTATTAGAAGGACATCACATGAGTGCTGCAGTCTTATGTTGTTAGCTCGAGGCTTTCTTTACTTTCTTTTAGATTTAGTCTCATCTTTGATTTCTTTTTTCTTGCAAGCCTGCTGCCATGATAGGTTTTCCCTTCTACCATACCATTCTCTCACTAGATCTCAAATCAATGGCGAGACGGTACTCAGAAATTTATCCCTTGAATTAGGGTGTATTCTACCTAAAATATTTCTCTCTTGTTTCTGCTGCCCCTCCCTTCTTGCATTTATCTTGGACTCGTCTTCCTTGCCCAGATCTACTCCACCTATTAAGTTCTTGAAACTTGAGAATGGTAAGGGCTTGACTCTGTGAACATAAACTTGCAGAGAAGCAATAGGTAGGTAATCAGATCTGTTGTCTCTCATCTCCATATACTGCTGTCAACAAGTTTGAAAACTGAAACTAGGCATCACAGAGATGCTTAATGGGATCTTCTAGACTGAGCATTGGGTACCATTGGGTAGAGTGGTTTTCTTTAATTTTTGCTAATCCATAGAGGAGCCTCTAATATAGTTCATGGCCTGTTGTGACCTATTTATAAAACTTTAGTAAAAAGATTACATGAATATATTGTCTCATAGTATATAATTAGAAGTTATAATCCCTATTCCATGATGATATCTTTGAGCTTTAACATACCTTAAATTAAAACTATATATGTTTATTCTTTTTTTAAAAAGCATCTTAAAAATAAATGTGATAAAAAAAATTGATAAAAATAAAAAATTGATTTCTTTTTTGCATTTAAAAAAATTGATTTTTTTCCCCCCATCCTCATTTCTAAAAGAGGGAGAGATGGGGCTTCTGCAGCTTGGGTTTGGGTCTAATTCCTGAATGATTCTACTGCCCTTGTAATTGTTAGTTTCTTGAAGCAGTAGCTGTGATTTGCCTTTGTGTGTGCACCTTCAGGTGGATCAATAAATAGATATTAATCTTCTTTTGCACTCAGAGGCAGGCTGCAGCATGTTTACAATTTCTAGAGATGCTCTAATATAACTGGTAGCAAGCTCAGTTCACTCTGAGCTACCCATTTCCATTCCATACTGTCAAGCATATTAAAATAAAAACAAGTGTTGCCAGTGGAGAACGTTGATGAAGTGGTCTTTGCCTGTATTTTTACATTATCATCAATATTCTTACTTTCACTTTTTAAAAAACTCTTTGAGATATAGACTTATATACTTGCATTGTAATTTCTCTTGCTGTTGAAATGTGGAACCACTTGTAAAAATGTCATGAAAACAAAAAGGAAATGGAAATCAAGCATTCCAACTAAATCCTGTGGTCTACAAGAGCAAAGTACAGGGATCAGGAAAAAAGTGAGCACAGGTAGTAAAGTTGCCACAGAGCAGTTTCTATTGAGATCTGATTAGTAAGATGAATGGCTGTTGAGCATTGATTTGAGCTGGAAGATGGAGTAGTGTTGCAGTTTGTTTATGACTGACCTCTGAATGAAGAGGCTTCCTTCCTGCATTGACTTCAAGGCCATCAGTGAACCAGAAATTATTCACAGAGAAAACTTGAGAAAGGGAACTTTTTTTAGGCCTGTGCTTTAGGCAACACTTGAGACTTGCTTAAGAGTGATACCATCTTAGAATTCTGAGCTTGAGCTTTAAATTGATATCAAGCTGTGGATGTTGAGATTGAACAGGTGTAGCTCCATTGATTTCAGTGAAGCTCTGAAGACTGACACTGACTGAAGGATTAGGTTATCGATGCTAAAAGATGATGCCAGCAGTTTTTTTTAAAATGGTAACTGAATAAGATGTTGATGCTTTAGAAAGCTAGAAGTGACTCTGTTGTACCTAAAAATATAGATGAGTATTACTTTGATAAGGTTGTCTGTATTACTTTTTTCTTGTTAAATGGGAAAACATATTTTTAAAATCAATGTTTGAAAGCCTCATTTGACTAGAACTTCTTTCCTTTTTCTCTCTCTGTCTCTGCTCATGATCTGAGCCTCACCACTTTGGAAGAGTAATTGATATCAGTGGTGGGTTTCATTCAACTTTTTCCCCAACTCCCTCAATTTTTCACACACTTCTTTTAATCACCAATATAGTTTTGTTGGTGCTGGACAAAGTACTTGAATAATCTGGCCCTTGGGTACCATCTACCTCCAGAGAACTTGGACTAGGAAACAGACACGTAACTTTTTTTTGTCCAAGTAGATTGATTTTGAAGACATAGTGAAACATGGCTATCTTTGAATTGACTTAAGTCAATGAAGTGGGTGAATGTAGATGGTGTCAAAGCACTTTAAAATGCTGTGTCTAAGACTGCTGTGGTTTGTGGAACTATTTTACAATGCTGGTTTGTCCACTCCGCACTGTGTGGTCAGTTGAGATGTTTTAATACTAATTTCAAATGTGTTTTCTTCTACAGAGAGGGTAGGGTATGGATAAGATGAGTGTGGGGCACCAGGTTTCTTTACTGAAGATGAATGAAATTGTGACCTTGTTGCATAGAATTTATGACATGCCCCCAAATAAAGTTTCTATATAAGGAAGATATTTTTTTTAGCTTACTGGCTTAGCAACACAAATACGCAAACTTTTGTTCATTGTATGTTAATTCTCCTACTTCTGTTTCTGTGCCAGAGCTAAAGTCTGAGCTGCTGATTAACTGGGAAAGAGTACTTAAATCTGTAACTGATTGACAGTGGGAGTCTGTAGCCTAGGCTGTGATACAGGGAGGAAGTATCTTTAATTTCAACAATGGAAAAAAAAGTTGCTGTTTTATTTTGTAATGAAACTAATTAAAACAACTATTATTTGTATTTCTCAATGTTACTTTGTTTTATTTTTTGTACATTAAAGTTAGCAAGCTTCAAGCAAGGTGACTTTAAGATTAATGTTAACGTTGAATCTATTGTGTGTCTGTGCCTTTTTTTTTTTTTTTTTAATCTATTACTCAGCTCTGACCTCTGTCAGTATGCTAGCTGGAACAGTCCCATTCCTAGTCCTGGAAACAGCCGGTAGTAGTAATTTGCATACATAAAGAAGTTGCTTAATAAAGTACCGTATATACTTCATTAGAGGCCTCTGACTTACTTTTTTTTCTGTACTGCAATTTAGTTTACCAGATATACAGAACATAAAGCAAAGTGCATACTTTTTTTAAAGTGCTTAATGTTGTCTTTTAAGATCTACCCCAGACATGTTTGTTTGGTTTTTTTTAAGTATTGTTTTATGGCTCATACTTCTATGAAGTTTCATTGTATCTAAATAGTGCAGTTTCTTGTGGTATTAAATTCTTACAAAACTTGCCTCATGCTGCTTTTAGGGGCTTTTTTTTTAAGCTTAAAGCCCCACATTGAGATAATTTTTAAAATTCTTCGTAATTTCTGAAATAGCTTCTGTAAATTAGTTAGCCTCTTTAAGGTAAGTGTTTTGCACTTTCCTGCCTCAGATAATTTGGCAAATTAGTGTTATAAAATAAAAATGTATCTTGGGGGCATATGGTTTAAAAAAAGAAAAGTCTGGCAATTTACCTATTATGCCACCTTACCTTTGTACATATTCCAGATTTCCACTGCCTGGCATAAGTGGGGAGGGGAGTGATACTGTCTGTAATATATCTATAGCATTTGTATGGAACCTCCTTTCCTTTTCATTTGGGAAGAATTAAGCCTGTTTGAAAAGGGTTATGTGGGAGAGGGGAGGCATGTGAGGGGCTCTGCTTGATTGAAGAGAGAGGAGGTCGGGTATGGACTGAACAGTTCTGGGTTGAGGAGGGAGAGTGGGAGGGAGAACACTTGTTTTTCTATATTTCTTCTAGATTTAGCTCTTGCAAGAGGTAAAGTTTGTACAGTGCTGCTTTAATTTCAGAGCTGGTTCTCCAACAAGTTGAAAAAAAAATATAAAAGATGGCTGGTTCAAAGCGAGCCCTTTCTTCTGACATTTGGCAGGAACACTGTACTATGCTAGGATCAGCAGTGTTGTTCAGTACCATTTTCTGTTTGGGCCCACTTGGTTAGTTTTTGCATCCTGTTGTCCCTTTTAAGAAACATGAACTTTTGCAGAAGAAGGGAATATTGATCTGCCAGAATTGGCGAGAAGAGAAATAACTTTCTCCACCTTCCTGTGTCACTGTTTCTGAAGTGGTGTACTGTAAGAGCTGCCTTTCCTGGAGCACAAACAGGAAGAGCTGGCACCAGATACCAGACTTTCTCTCAGCAGCCAGGCAGGAATTAAACAAGCTGCTTCAATAGTCCATTGCTTTCTTTTCTTTTCTTAAAATTATATTCTATGGATCAAGCAGAAGGGTCTGGCACTAAACACTTCACTAGCCTCACAGGATTAGCATGAGGCTTAATTATAAAGTAATTTGAGATCCTTGGATAAAAGGTGATATAAATGACAAAATGTTTTTATTTCTTATTCTAATGCAAATCTCTTGGCAAAAATTTGGCACATGGTCACTGATCTGGACAGATTTTATATCATTTTGAAGGAAGAATGTCAGTATAATTCTAGTATATCTAGAGGCAAGATGCAGAGAAGTAAAATTTCTGGGAGTTTGATATTCCAGGGACAGAATGTTGTAGTGTTCCAAATTTCACTTTAACACTTGGGTTTTTATATTCAGTCTCTGAATATAATGAAAGGTGCTGTATAAGTGTCTACAATTAGGTGGAACCTTGGCCCACCTTTAGAAGTCTATCTGAAGTGTGTTGTTATAGAAGAGTTCAGTCTTTATTTTCTAGATGACTTAAGAGACACAGAATAGCTTTGCCTAATCAAGGGAATTTTCACTGTAATTTGATGGCTCCCAGGGGGCATGCCCTTCTTCTAGGGACAGGGAGTTTTGCATAAAACAGCTATTAGGATTGCAGAATCAAAACTTCCTTTGTATTGTAATTTGAAGTCAAAGCACTGCAGTGTTTTTATGAAAACCAAAACCCATAAACTGTTGTAGGACAAAACATTAAATCTCTCACCAGTACAGATTGAGAACAACTGGGTGTGTCTATTAACATGCTTTAGTTAATGCTCATTAAATCTACTACCTCCATTGTGAGGTATTAGGAAAATGCACATTAGCCTGTCTTAATCAGCATTAACTAAAGAGCATGCTTTAAGTGACACATAATGTGTATTAGCCTATTTTAATATGCATTAAGTAAAAAGGCACTTTTTAAAAGTGATGCTTTAATGCATATTAAAATAGGCCAGTGTGTATTAAAGCACACATGTAGATGCGCCCTGTCAGTTTAACCAAATTTGATCTGGAATCATACCAATATGATTGACGTTTGATATGACCAGCCGGGGCAGATTCATCTCTCCTCCATAAGTGCAAAAGCATCTGATGTCTTCTTTTGATGTGTACAGATCTGCAGGTAAAGAGAGGACATGGACTCTATATTTGAGTTCCTGATCTGGTTTGGAGCACTTGGTGCTTTATAGATCCTGGCTATATGAGCAGGGTGATAGGCTAAGGGTTAGGCCATTTTGGTTGCATTTCATAGTTGGTAGGGTCAGAAGGACCTAAGTAGGTCATCAAGTCCGACCCCCTGCTATGGGCGGGAAAGAATGCTCTGGTCAAATGACCCCAGCTAGGTGATTATCTAGCCTCCTTTTGAAGACCCTTAGGGTAGGGGCAAGCACCACTTCCCTTGAAAGTTGTTCCAGCTCCTAGCTGCCCTGACTCTGAAGTAGTGCCTCCTGATGCCCCCTGATCATGCAAGTGGCCCTTCTCTGGACCCGAAAGCTGACTCCCTGGGTTATGCCAACATCAGCAATAATGTTAAGTTGGTGTTTTACCACAATGTTGTGAAAATCTGTCCTGGACAAGTTATACCCCTAACTGGTAGTAACAATTCCTAACCCCTCCTGTTATTGTCCTTGCATGTGCTGACCTTGTACAGCTGCACAGTTGTTAGCAGTTGCAATAAGATGGACATCTTTTTTTTAGTTCAGTAGAGATCAGTGTATAAAATTAGTGTTTTGGCTCTTGCTGTTTGCAATAGTAAAAAATGCGAAGTGTAGCAACATACACAATATGTAATGTGCATTACAAAAGTGTTTTAAATCAGGTTGTGAGTGAATTAGTTGCATAAAAATCTACAGAGATCATTAAACTCTGAAGCTGTTTCACTTTAAGGGCAGTGAAATTACTGAAACAAGAGGCAAGAACCAATGAAATCAAATCTCTTGAACTTAGCATGTTGCCTCTTGCCTCAATAGGATGTTCAGTCACTAAATGTGTGGGTTCCTCAGACAACATGCATATTTCTAGGTTTTGGTATAATCATTTGTTTCAGTATAAGCACATTCTCCTTGTATTTCATATAGCAAGAGTAAACTATAGTGTGCCTCACCTTTTATGCTTCTGAGCTCTTGTAGCTTTATCTATTTAATTTATTCATTATTAAATGCACTTCTTTATGCTTGACAAGTACTGTAAAATCCCTTTCACTTTACTGAACTCAAGAACTTATCCTCTAGATAGTGTACCTGCAGTAAAAAATTAATCCTTCCAGACTGTTACATAATTCAAGTCTATATTTCCAATCCAGTCTGTTTTAAAACCTTACTATTTCCCTGTTCCTAAGCCTTTGGGAGTTGTGTGTTACTCTCTACAATATTTTAAAAAAATCTAGAGCACTATTATCCCCAAAAATGAATACTCTGTGTGCCTCAAATGTGTATTTAATATAATCCGTATCTCTGCATCTGTCAAGATTTTCCAGCTGGAGTATCTAAATTTAGGAACACTAATCCATGTTTAGATGTGTAAAAATAAATGGCCTGATTTTTCTGACATTAGCGATTTTGTGCCCAGTCTCTCTAAAAGCAAGGTTGCCTTAGATACCTAAGTTAGAATTTTTTTGTTTTTGTCATCTTCATATTTGTAATCAGTGACAACAACAAAAAAGTCAAGGCTTCATGTCTTGTGTTCCACCTTGGATAAGCAATGAATTGCCTTTCTGTCTTTAATATCCTTAACTGAAATCAAGAATAGTTTGACTTGATAGTATTAGTTTGTAGAAGTATCTAGCCTCCTAGCTTTTCTTCCTTGTCTCCAGATCAACCATGTATCACAGTGTGGGTATTTATGCAAATCGTATTTGGTTGTATCTTTTCCCACTATCCCAACTTTTAACTTTTTTGAGAGTGAGTGTGTGTATATGTGTGCATGTTTGTGTATGCCAACAAATGTATGTTGCTGATTCTACTTCAAGGGAAAAGACACATAATGGATTGTTCTTGGTCTGTATTTGCCATATTTACTTGAATCTCAGACAAGGTTCCTCCCCCCAATCAGCATGGGGGGAAAAGCCCCATGTCTTAGATTTGTGTACAAAGTGGGAGGTGGGAAGGGGTGGGGGGCAGGCCTTGCGCTCAGGTTGGGGTCACAGCAGCCTCCTGGTCCCCCCTCTGGTTGCCCTTTTACCATTAGGTGCAGCTTGGCTCTGGCTTGGGCTGGATTCCTTCCTGGGCACAGACCACATGGAAACCCTGCCTCCTGCCCATCCAATCAGCAGTGCTGATACTGCTACATGGCCTGGCAAAGGCTGAGCTTCCATGTGCTGTACTCCAGGAGGGAAAAGATCGTGAGCAACATTTGACAGTCAAGCGGGGTGGTGGGGGAAGAGGCAGAGACTGTGGGAAGCTGGGAGTGGAGGGGTACTTGTGGGGGGGGGGGGCAGAGGGAAAGGGGGCCTACTTTACAACCCCTCTAGCCAGTATTTTTCCTGCTGTAGCAGGGAGTGGAGGGGAACACACATTTAAGACGATCCTTCAATATTTAGAATTCTGTACCTGGACAATTATAACAGCTTTTAAAATTTTCCATATATTGAATCTAATTATTGGCGAGGTTTGTCTTAAATTCAGAGTTGACTTAGATTTACATAAATACAGTACTTTTCTTTACTGCCTACAAAGAACTGCAGTGTGTTCTTCCTTTCTCATAGCAGGGGATGGTCAGTCATTTGAGACTGAGATGCTTTCCCCCTTTTAGAGAAAAACCTTGTTCATTTTGGAAGAAATTGCTGCTTATATCAGCAAAGGAAGCCCACAGACATGGTCTGACTGCTGGTTCCAATAGTAGCGGCATTTCTAAAGAAAACATCTTTCTGATATTCAGGAAAAGAATTTGGCTTTTCCTCAAAAAAAAAAAAAAAAATGAAGCTAGAAGGTTATTTGGAGAAGATTGCATAGGAGGGAAGGGCCAAGCGATTGGAAAGTAAAAGGAGTATTGCTTCCTTGCCTGTGTGTGACAGATTCTTCTTTTCATGGCACTTTGCTGCCTTATAGGAACCCAGGTGTGGGTTCTTGCAGCAAGGGATAGTCAATGTTGTCTTAAACAGGTCTGAAGAGACTGAGAAGAAGGGACTGGCAGAGCTTGAGTTCCACTGTGGAAGCTCGTCAAAAGGAACTGATGCCTCTGCTTGCTAACAGTGGTTCAGATGTACTATTAATAAGGAGTTCAAAGATTCTGAACTCCCAGGCAGTAGCTTCACCTACCAAAGTGCACTGAGCCACCTAATAATCAATCTCCTCTCCCAGGACAGCTGGTTCTTAGAAAACCTCTTCTTCTTACCTCTACAGTATCTTCTCTTTTACAACTAATAGGCTGTTCTGACTGCTATGACTGATATGATGGTGATAAAATGTATGGGGACCATGCTGGACAGAATACACATGGTCTCATCTGGTTGTGAATGCTAAGAAACTGTCTGAGCTGAGTGAATAATTTGTGGCTATTATGTTAGCAGATGACTTTGACCCTTCTCAAACAAGTTAAAGTTTCTTCAAATTTATTCATACTTCAGCCTGACCTGACACCTTTTCATTAAAACTCTAAGGAATGAGAGTGAATAGTTCAAGCAAGGCTACCATACTCGTTGAAATGGATAGATAATTCAAATGAGATCATTTCTAGGTCCACCAGATTGGATAAAGTGCAAGCAACTTTGGTAGGAATAATTGCTTTTGTGTAATCTTAATTCTTGAATCTTGCATGTGTTCCTTGAAAATCATTTGTATGTGCTCTTGTCAATAAAATCCTGGTTCTTAATTGTTTTAAGACAAATGTGCAAGCATGGCTAAATGGGAATCATTAAAGTATTTGTGGAATGTAGAAGCAGGGGGGTTTGTTTAGGAGAGGGTTGCTGTGTTTTTCTTTTTTTTTGCTCTAGGTGTGAAAACACCACATTAGAGTTGAAAGTTTAATATATTTATTACCACCAGTAACACTAAACAGCTTACAACAATGTTGGCAGGGCTTCTGCTGAGAGAGTGGAATTTTATTCAGAAAACAAAAAGAGATATAAAGGATACAGTTTGGCTCATCCATTCCTCTACAATTTACCAGTGACAATTATTTCTGTAAATGCTAAAGCGCTGAACTGACCCTTTAAGAGAGAGCCACTGAAAGCAATAAAAAACATGCTTAAGTAATGTGCTTTTGGCAGGCTGGACATGAAAAATATTTGAGAACAACATGGGGACAACTTCCATATAGCTCCGCAGGGCAGTCGAATAGCAAAGGTGTGGCAATGTTAATAGCCAGATATATCCCTTTTGTCTTAGGCTAGTAGATAAAGTACATGCTGATCAAAGGACACTCTAAAAAGTTAATAACAATTGCTACCCCATATGTTGCCACCTAGGGTCAATTCTTTCGTTTGTACAGGGTTTTTTTATGGTTCTTAATAAATTTGGGGAGGGGAAAGTTATAAATAGGTAGTGCCATCCCTTTCACATAGGTAATCATATTTGCTATGCCTGTTTTGTCCATTTAACAGTAATAAAAATTCCAATACATAGTGCAGATACATCTGAGCCAGCCTGAAGCGACCTAGTTTGGATAATGTCTATCTGTTGCAGCATGGACCAACATGCCTGCTAATTTGCCCTGCCAAGAGGGTATGTTCTTGCTACATAGCATTTCAGTAGAAATAGTGCAGACTCCACAGGACTGATGATTATGCGTTTGCATAAAACAGGAATCTCAAGTGGAAGAGGTATTTTAAGCAGAAGGAGTGCTTGAACTCTTTTTTCTCTCTGGTGTTTTTTTCTTTTTTTGGGAAAGAGGATGTTGAATCAAGTACAGAGTGCAACTGTTGACTTTGTCTTGCCAGCTGACACATGGTTTACATTTCAATTTTTTTTGTATTAAGAAAGAAACTTAAGTATGATAATGACTTTAAAGAGGGTCTGAAGGATAATTTTTAGTTAGGGTTGTGGTTTTCAATTTGCCTTTAACTGTCACATTGTTTTAACAATACCCAAATAGTATTGGCTGTGAAGACTCGATCAGTAGTGATACTGCTATAACTCATTTTTAAAATACATGATATTATACTTATATTGACCCTTCCCCCTGCTATTTTCAAAATGATAGTATTAAAGAAATATGCATGGCCCAAGATTATATAAAAGGACAGATATGGTAATAGCTGGCCCTCTTAAAAAAAAAAAAAAAAAAATCAATATGCAAGCCACATTGCAAATCCAGAAGGGCTGGCTCTAGCATCTGCCACTATGGTGACTATCCCACTGAGAATTCAAATTCAGTGAAATAAAACTTCAGTGAAGGTTTATTGCTAGAAAATATGATAAATATTTCATTATAAAGCAGATTTTAACATTAACTCATTCCAACTTGTATGAGAACATTTTGTTCATGGCACTGCAAGTCTGGTTCTCAGAAATGGCCTTGAACATGAAGCCACTTTCCTACATGAACTCTTAAAAAATTCAGGTCAGAAATTGCATCTTTTGCGTTTGTGAAGAATCCAGCAAGTGAATTTCTGAAAATAGCGATTTGTCACCTGAAAGTCTGGTGTAGCTGTGCTGGAGTGTACTTTAATTTGAGACAGGCTTTGGGACTTCTCTAGGACAATGTGCTGGGGATTATGTAACTCCTTAAATATTTCCTTTATGTCTTGGCTGGTGGTAAGGACAGGGAAGATTGTCAAGAAATCAAAGCATTGCTGCCCTTTTTAAGAGTCTTTACCCTCAAGGAAGGGATGAATGCAGCACAATAAGCTGCTCCCAGGAAGGTGAGAGAAGTTGGTTCCAGGGAGGTGCAGCACTGAGTTCAGTGCTGCTCAGCCTTTTTAGACTTAAGACTTCCATTAGAAATGCCAGCTCTTACCTTTTGCTTCTTTTCTGAGTCTGGAAAAATAATAGAGCAGTTCTGTTGCGAAGAACTCAAAAGGACCACAACAGGTCAGAAGGTTTCTGACACTTTGGGCTCCAGCTTGAAATCTCTGGGTTTATCTTGTGAACCATGCATAGATGTTTGCATACCTAACAGTACTAATATTGTACAGCACTCCATGGCACCTATGATTAGTATTTTATGGCACCCTAGCTCAGAATCACTGGTTTAGTTGATATGAAATACAAATGACAATTCCTAATGAATCAGGACCAGCCTACCACATACTAGTGCTAATAGGGAAGTATTCGATTCTGATTTGGCTGATTTCAGAGGATAGTGATTCAATTTGGAGATTTGGATAACTATCCTGAATCAATTTGGCTGAATCAGCTTTGGAAGAGATTCGGTGATTTGGATTGGCCGGGGAGAGGCAGGCACAGCTGGGTGGCTGTGGCTCCTCCAACTGGTCTGCCTCTCCCTGGGTAAGGGGGAGCCATGGGAGAAGCCCCCATGGCTGCCCTGGCCGGCCGTATCCTCCGCCTGGCCCCAGCCTAGTCCTGGCACTTTAAAAAAATAAATAAATAAATAAAAACCCTTGCGCTCACCAGCTGCAGGAATGGCAATTGGGGCCTCTGGGCACTCGTGGAAGAGCCTCCTCCACCTGATACCCACGCAGCAGCTGCTCCATGGCATGGGTCAGCAGGGTGCTGCATGCTGTCTGGGAGCTGGCACTTCTGTGGCCGAGCGCTGCTGGGCTCCGGCTGACTGCTGGAGCTGCCTCAGCTCCCAAGTGAATTGAACTAAGGGCTGGGGAATTGAGCTGGCTCAATTTCCCCATCCCTCAGCTTCATGCCCCAGCTTCCAGGCAGTGCCCTGCTCAGCTGCGCTGCACCCATGTTATGGGGAAGCTGCCACACGGGTGCCAGGTGAGTGGGGAGGCAATCCCTGCTGTCCCAGGCTGCGTGAGGGGGGGCTCTGCCATGAGTGCCCAGAGGTCCTAATTGTCGCTCTTGCATCTGGTGAGTGTGAGGCTTTTTTTTTTTAGTGCCAGGAAGATGGGGCCAGGTGGAGGATATGGTCAGGCAGGGCAGCCATGAGGGCTTCTACGGCAGCTTCTTTGGCTGGGCAAGCAGCAGCAGGGCAGAGTCCCTGCTCCCAACGCTGCCGCTTCCTCAGTAGCATGACCTCCACCCCGGCTGAGCAGCTTGTCCCAGCCCCAATCCCTCCCTCCCTCACACCCCTTCCCTCCCCCAACCCCAACAGACTCACCAGCTGGAGGCAGCTGGAGACTGCCTGTTTAGTCTATGGCCAGATCTCTGAATCAGTTGAAGCTTTTTCCGAAACTTTTCTAAATCGATTCAGATGCTTTGAATCAATTCAGAGCTGTTACTTGGTCTCTCGATTCAATTCGTATTTGGAGATTTGGTTCCTGAATCGGGCCAAATCTCCTTCGAATCGAATCAGCTACTGAAGCTTCGCACAGCCCTACCACATACCTCTCAGGCATTACTGAATTACTTCTTGGAATGTGTGGGTGTCTGGGAAAGAAAGTGACTGTCATTTTTAATAGTTATCCTTCATTATAGAGGAAAGCCAACATTTACATATATAGGGTATTCTACCAACAGAAGGGAGAGTGGGAAAGTCCAAATGATTGTGTTGAGGTCTTTATTTTCTTGCTCCCTCTCATTTGTCTATGTGAGTATTGGTTAATCTGATAAAGCTTGAATGTTATGTATCATCTTCTAGGAAAAGCTGTTTCAGTCATGACTTGTCTAGCACCTGACAGAATCCAGCATAGTGAACCTAAAAATCAGTTCCTTGTTGGAGGGGGGAGAGGAGAAGGAAGAGTGTAGAATAATTTTCTCTCTGAAATATTGCTGAGCAACTTTTACATGTTATTGATCTGCCTAACTTGATATGGAAAAAGCTGTACAATCTGATTTTATGTATTTAAAATTAAATTTGGGTGTCATTTTGAAAAAATGCTGCCTTGCCAGAAAAATAATACTGGGGCACGGGCTACACGGCAAGACACAGTGCTTATTAATATAGTTAATAATCATAAATGTTGCTTTTCTTTATGGTAAATACCAGGTTTTCTAAAAATTCTAAACCTGGTGACAATAAAAACAACATTACATACTACCTTTGTTCTTGTTTATTTTTTTTTCTTAAGCATGTTATGATGAGAGAGAGAGAGAAAGAAGAGGAAAAAGGTGAGAGAGGAAAAGAGAAAGAAAAAGGCAGGGAGAGAGAGAAGAGAAGGGAAAAAGAGAGAGAAAAGAGGAAAAGAAAGAGGGAAAAAGGAAAAAGAGGCTGTGTCTCCACCGCTACTGGCTGTGGGTCAGGCTCGCTGGTCCAGGGTGTCTGGCAGAGGGAGGCAGTGAGACCCTAGCAGCAGCTGCCAGGACTGGGGTGCTCAGGCCTCCCTAATGGTCCCGGAGCAGGGGGAGCTGAGAGGGAGGGCCCAGCTGGGGCTTGGGCAGACAGATCCATGTCCCACCTGTGCAGGGGCAGCACTGGGTGCTGAATGCTGGGGTCGGGGACTCGTGGCAGGGTCCAGGAAGCACAGTGAGAAGCAGGTGTGGGGGGAGGCATGGCGGGCAGGCCAGCCCAGCCAGGCCCCTGAGAAGGTGACAGCTCTAGGAGAGCAGGGGCCAGGTGGGAAGCATGGCCTGCTCTGGGGCTTCACAGACTTGGCTGCAGTAGGGTTGCCCAGTGGCTGTGCAGCTCCACAGGGATGGGGCACAGCTGCCCTGCTCATGAGGAGATACTGTCTGGCCGAGGCAGGAAACTGGGGTTGGGGGGTGGGGGACTCCCAGCTCAGCCTCTGTGTGTACTGGGCACTGTGCAAGTGGGGCAGAGTCCTCTGGGCCGTAGTGGGAGACTCCAAACTGTGGGAGCTCCCCAGGCTCTGGGAACAGCTTCTGCAGGCATCGCTCAGGGCTGAGCTGGCTGGGAGCCTCCAGCACAGTGGCTCTAGGCAGAGCCTGCCTGGTCCTTGACCCTGGCTCTGCCCCTCCTGCAGGTCCCCTCCAGGGTCCAGGCCAGGCTGGGGGGCACAGCCCAGGGGCAGAACGCAGGGCCAGAAGATCACAGATAGCATTTCTGCTTATTTTCTTCAGACACTGCCCCAGTGCCTGCCGTAGCATTGAGACCTGTGGCTGCTCTGGAGAGCCCAGAGCAGCACCTTAAAAAAAATTTTTTTTAAACAATTTTCTCACACGCCTCCTGGCATGCCAGAGAAATTTCTCTGAATGCCACTAATTGGCACACATGCTGGGGGTTGCTGATCCCTGATTTAAATCTTTACTATTTCAAAGGATGGCAGGGAAATTCTTGCTCAGAACTTAAATTTACTACTGAGTTCTTTCAATGCTTATACCAAATACTCTGGCTACTATGGCAGTTTTATCTTTACAGTGAAACGCCACACAGAATTAGTTCTAATAAGATTATTTTTCATCTTTAAGAGAATCCCCTGCTCTGCTCTGAAGTGGATGCAACTGTCACATTTTCTTCTTTGAAGAACCATTTGGTTTCCACTTTTTTCCATCCACTTCACAATTAATCCTGAAGAGTATTTTATCCATTTAAGTGAGGTGTTGGCATCCCAGCCAGATTTTCATTTGCTGGCAAGTTTGAGGAGGAAAGCTTCTTGTGAAAGGTAGTAATGATTTGGATGCATGCTGAAAGTTGGGTTTTTTTTTAATGACTGAAGAGGAACAGCTGATGTAACAGCTTGATTTCAGCCTCCCCACCAACCTTGAGCTCAACTCTTCATGCCTTTACTTTTTTTTTCTTTCTTTCCACTGTGAACAAATAAATATTGATCATTTTTTTTATCATACTAAATAACTTGGGAAACAACAGCAGGCTGAGTACTAGCTGTTTGTTCTTTAAAGAAGAGAAAACTAAACATGTCTCCAAAAAAACCAGATGCTACCTTGTTACTCATCTTCAGACAAACTGCAGCAAGATTCTTTGTAAATGCTTTTTTAAAATTTTTTTTTAAGGCTAATGATTCTGAATTAATAGATCTAAAGTAGACCCTGCAAAGAGAGAGGCCTCATGAATACTGTGTGCTGTTTCTTTGTTACACTGACGTCCTTAAGGCTATCCTGTTTCTACTAGGAATGGAAGAGGCAAATTTACTTTTGCTTAATCCTTCTGTTTGAAAGTCTTTTTAATTTTCCCTTTCTGAAGAGTGGCTCTAAATCTGCTGCTTTTTCGTCTCAATGAATGCGTAAGAACTGAGTTACTTCTGATGCTAAATGACTGTTGGAAGGCTTCACTCAAAGAATTTGTAAATGCAGGTCAGACGGCACTGTATTGTGCACTAGTGGAATGCCACAGGGAACTTTTTATTTCCTTGTTCTGGTTAACATTTTACAAAGCCACTGGGGATGCAGACATGCTACACAGTTACTATGGAGTATTTAACTATGGATATTATTCTGCAGTAAATTTTACTTCATGGTAAGCAATGGACACATGACTGGCTCGCAAGCTTGCTATCCTTATTAGGCACTATTATGGAGCTTGTCCATTAGGTATTTGGGGAGCTGTTTTGAATTCAACAAACAGCTTCCTTGGGCTGACATTCTTTCCCATAATCAGATTCATAGATTTCATAGACATTAGGGCTGGAAGGGACCTCAGAAGATCTAGTCTAGCTCCCTGCCCGAAGGGCAGGAAGTCAGCTGGGGTCATAGGATCCCAGCAAGATAAGCATCCAGTTTGCTCTTGAAGATGTTCAATGTAGGTACTTTAACCACCTCCGATGGCAGGCTGTTCCAGACCTTGAGGGCTTGGACAGTAAAGAAATTCTTCCTTATGTCCAGCCTGAAATGGTCTTGCAGAAGTTTATGACCGTTGCCACAGATTCTATGTGGTAACTTTACTATCTAGTAAAGTTACTACATATTTTCCAAGGGGTAACTTTACTGGGATTCTAGTGTTTTAATATGTAGTAGGGCTGAGTGTCTGCTCTTCTTTTCTACACAGTAAATTCAAATTGCTATTTAATAAACTTGACATAGGTCCAAAGTCTTGGGGGAGAAATGTTGAACTTGATGAGTGCAGGTGTTGAGAATAAGGATCTTCACCTGGTTACCTTGTTACCCTTGTGTCTAGCTGAGGTCACATTGCAGCTGAGAAATTCAGGTTAAATTGAAAACTGAGGCAGGCAGAGCTCCTGGTTGGGGGGGGAATGGAAATATGTGAAAAAACTAGCTGCCATGATGGAGCAGTTTTTAGATTTGCCTAGGAATGTGACACAGCATGTTAACTTATCAAAAAATAACCATGTAAATGGCAAACCCCTCTGTTTGCTGTGTGAGGACAGAAAGGAGAACTAAATCCTTTTGAAAAGATCTGTTTTACTTAATTTTCGAATTGTGAAAAGTGGTCAACAGTCGCATGTACTTTAATAGGGAAGAGAGCTTATGTGTGTGATCACTTTTTCTTTTCGTTGAGTACAGTATTAGCTAGGTGTCATGATGTGTCATATCTGAGTTGTGAGGAATTGAGAACTATCTTAAGGGATGTTGTAAAGAGCATGGATTGATTTAAAAACAGGCAGCATGGATTTAAGTAAAAGAGGTCACGCTTAACTCCCTTGATGGGGCTCTGTAAAGGTATTACTGCCATGATAGGTACGAGGGATTCAGCAAATGTAATATATTTCTATCCTCAGAAGGCATTAAAATGATTCTACATCCAAGATTAATGGCCAATCATAGAATGAGAAGTATAATATGGTTCAGGATAGGAAATTGGCTAAAGAGGAGGAAATGCAGGTTTTTAAAATAATACCAGAGCTTGCAAATAAAGTGGAAGAAATGAAATGAGGCTGAATTCTTTTTTTTTGGCTGTCCTGTTTTTCCTATTACCTTCTTCCCCTTCCTCTGTTCATCAGACTGAAGCATATACCTGGTAGGCCTGTATAGACAGGGAAGTATTCGATTTGGATTCGGCTGATTCGAAGGACAGTGATTTGATTCGGATATTTGCGTCACTGTCCTGAACTGATTCAGCTGAATCTGCTTTGGAAGATTTGGCACTGATTCAGAGAGATTTGGTGATTCGAATCGGCTGGGGAGAGGCAGGCACAGTCAGATGCCTGCAGGTTCTCCTGCAGCTCCTCCAGCTGTGCCTGCCTCTCCCTGGGCAGGGAAAGCCATGGGAGAAGCCCCCATGGCTGTCCTGCCTGGCCACATCCCAGCCTAGTCCCAGCACTTAAAAAAAAGCCCCACAGTCACCGGCTGCAAGAGCAGTGACTGGGGCCTCTGGGCACTGGAGGCAGAGCGCCCCCCCCCCTGCTTGGCACCTGTGTGGTAGCTGTAGCTTCACACGGGTGCAGTGCATCTTGGCAGAGTGCCATGTGCTGTTTGGGAGCTGAAGCGGCTGGGACTGAGTGGTGCCAGGCTCCAGCTGACAGGTGGAGCCACCCCAGCTCCCAGACAGCGTATGGTGCCCTGCCGAGCACCATGGGACAGCTGCCACATAGGGCCAAGCTGGGGTGGCAATCCCCTCTGTCCCCCACTGCCCTGTGCTGAGTGGGGGGGCTCTGCCACAAGCCCTCAGAGGCCACAGTTGCCGCTGCTAGAGCCAATGAGTGCAGGGCTTTTTTAAAGTGCCGTGAAGCTAGGCTGGGTGGGGGATGGGGCTGGTCAGGGCAGCCATGGGGGCTTCTCTTGCAGCTCCTCCGGCTGTGCCTGCCTCTGCCCCGGTGGGGGCAGCCACGGGGGCTATGCCCTGCTGCCACTTGCCCGGCCAGCGTGCGGTGGGGGGGCTCTCGATGCAGACACAGCTCACTCCAGGTTGCAGCAGGGTATAGCCCCTGCTCCTAGCGCTGCCATGCCTGCATTCCGCTCCCCCTCCACTCCTGTCCCCGAGTAACATGCCCCCCTGCCCCCAGCAGGGAAGCTTGTCCCGGTCCCAATCCCTCCCTCTCCCACATCCCTTCCCTCCCCACTCTGCCCACTGCAGCAGACTTTCCAGCAGGAGGCAGCTGTGTCAGCTGCCTGTTTAGTCTATGGCCGAATCTTCGACGCAGCCAAATCTTTTCTGAATCGACTTGGAGCTTTTAATTGGTCTCCTGATTTGATTTGGATTCAGAGATTTGGTCCCCGAATCGGGCCAAATCTTCTCCTAATTGAATCAGCTACCGAAGCTTTGCATAGCCCTTGTACCTGATACATGATTACAGACAGCATCTTTGTTAGCCTCTCTTCATGATGATCTATTCTTTTGTCCTCTCTCCCCGCCCCCTCAAAAAACTCAAAAAACCCTGTAAGTTTTGCTTTGCATCTCAGAACAGAACACAGGAAATGATTCCCTGAAACTGGCAAAGACTAACATTATCCTAAATAAAAGTGAAGTGAACAGTATGAAATCATGTCTAATCCCACTCCAAGTAACAGTTTTCCTCAACAAGCAGCTTTGCAGGAATAGTTAAGTCAATTCAGAGTTTATTTTTTGTATTCAGCTCACACTCTGAGTTCTTGCTTGTTATTTAACTGTGTGGCATCTCAGAGTCCAATCTTTGAATCAGCAACTCCCCCTTTATACTATCTCAACAGTTTTTGAAAACCCAGGGTGTGGGTCTGTGTTGCTGTATTAACCAAGGGATTCTGTTTTGTTTTCACAGACTGCTCTAGTATAACATCCTGGGAAATGTAATAAACCATTTTAAATGTAATAGCCATTGTATACCATATTTAATGGAAGCCCTCCTCAAACTGTTGTTATTTCTCCAAACTGCATGCAGGAAATCCATGTAAATATGACTTTGTTCCTGTGCTGTTCCTCATTTGATGTACTCTGTCTTAAATATTGAAATGTTTTGGGTACACAACACAAATGATCCCCAGTTCTGATTGGAACCATTAAGTGTTACTGAAATGCAAATCATATTTAATAATTTCTGTGGCGTTTTTGGTGCCTTTGTTTCTACACAGGTGTCAGTTCTCAATGCACAAAGCTCCCTTTGAGTACACCTTGGTCAACAGGAACTCTATTTGCATGCTAGTGGGATGCTACGATTATAGTTCTCTATATTGCCAGGCAGTAGTTCATTCCCTTCTCAGCCCTAGTTTTAAGTTCCCATTCCCTGAATTTTTCCCATTGTTCCCTTTTTTCTCAACAAGTCAGATTCTCTTTTGACTGTGATTTATCAATGGATGATGTACCTAAGCTATCATACATTCCGAAGGATCTGAGTCATAGCAGAGACGGAGCCAGCAGGTTCCAGAGTAGCTTACTGAAGAGAAATGAGATATGCAGATGAGGTGTCCTGTTCAAGAGGACATGGAGAATTCACAGTTACTTCTCCCTTAACAGAGTGAGGATTTGTGAACCAACTGGGGGTAGATACAGCCACATCAAACAACTGCACAGGTAGCCTGAGCTGCCCAATGGAAAACCCGTGCCGTTTAAAAGTAGAAGCCACGCTTAAACAGCTGCATGGCTCTTGCTCAGTTCAGTAGTCTGCTGCCAAGTAAGCAGGTTTCTACAGTCTGGATTCTACTAAAGCAGTGGTTCTCCAATTTTTTGGACTCCAAACAATCCTCACTATACTCCAGACAGCCCTTGGAAAATGCTAGCTCTTAGCTTTCACTTGTTTTTGATAGGCCTGTGTGAGTCAGCAGCGATCTGATCCGGCTTTGGATCTGGCCATTTTGGATGGCCTTGATCCAATCTGGAGCTCCAGACCAGGTTTCTGCCTCGATCCAGCTGAAGCAGCTCCAAGCTTTGGAGCTGCCTCGGAGATCTGGCCATAGGATATAATGGGGAATCAATGAAATATCTATAACCTTGTTGTTTTTTGTCCGATTTGGATAAAACATGCAGGGATGGTAGCCTCTGCTGAGAGCATGAACCCTGCCAAGTTTCAAGAAGATCGGTGCAGGGGTTTGGAGGGAACTGTACCCCAAATTGTTGAAAGCAAAACTCCTGTCACGTCTATGCGTTATACCACAGGGGGTCAAAACTGCAGGGGTGGTGGCTCTTGCTGAGGCCACAAAACCTGCCAAATTTCAAGGGGATAGGTGCAGGTGTTTGGGGGGAACTGCACCTCAAACTGTGGACAAGCAAAACTCGTGACATGGGTGACCCTGTGTGTGTTAAGACGCAGCGGGGTGAAAGCTGCAAGGGTGGTGGCACCTGCTGTGGCCACAAAGCCTGCCAGCTGTGGAGGAGATCGGTACAGGGGGGTTCTGGGGCCCTGCACCCCTAGCTGCTGACAGACAAAACTCGTGCCATGGGTGCTTGTGGGACTGACTGTCTCTGTCTTGGGGCAGTTGATTGTCTGTATTGATTCTTTCGAGTTGTTTTCTGAGTGAATCATGATTGACTGGTAACTGGTAACACAGTAGCTTAGCATCCAGGCCTGTAGTAGTATCTCTAGTCAGTCCCACAAGCACCCATGGCAAGAGTTTTGCCTGTCAGCAGCTAGGGCCCCAGAAGCCAGAACCCCTGCCCTGATCTTGACAGCTGGCAGGCATCGTGGCCACAGTAGGGGCCACCATTCCTACAGCTGTCACTCCGTTGTGCCTTAACGCACGCAATGTCACCCATGGCATGAGTTTTGCTTGTCCACAGCTTGAGGTGCAGTTCCCCCAAACCCCTACACCGATCTTCTTGAAACTTGGCAGGCTTCATGCTTTCTCCAGAGTCTACCACCCCTGAAAATTTCATCCAAATCAGACAAAAACTAACAAAGTTACAGATCTTTTATTGTTTCCCCATGATACCCTATGGCCAGTATAATGTTTCCCCATTATACCCTCCGAGGTGGCTCTGAAGCGCTTCGGAAGCTCCGAACTGCTTTGGGAAGCCTAACGAGGCCAGCGCTTCAATCTGGACATGCTGCTTCGGACCCCGAAGCCTCCGAAGCTTCTCTGGAACCAAAGCTCTGTCCGAAGCCTTGGACAGCCCTATTTTTTGCGTGGAAAAAAAAAACAGTGCAGTTCTGTTGCAAAGAACTCAGACCACAACAGGTCAGAAAGGTTTTGATGCTCTAGATTCCTATTTGAAATCTCTGGGTTTGTTTTGTGAATCACGTGTAGGTATTTGCATGGCAGTGGTAATATTACGTGGCACCCTGCTACGCCCTTAAAAGGATCTCTCAGCACCCAGGGCTCTGCAGCTCCCTAGTTGAGAATCACTACTCTAGTACATGGGAGGCTTTTGGTTGCCAGCATCTTCCATGCCCTGCTGCCTGTGGCTGAACTGGATTGACAAGGAAAGAAGCAGCAGCTGCTCGCTTGCTTCTCTTTTTCCGTTAGGACAGGGGTCAGCAACCTTCAACCCACAGGCTGGATCTGGCCTACAAAGGGGTTAAATCTGGCCTGCAGAGATTTGATACAGTTGGCATTTTACCTAGGATGCACCATGTACCTCTTCCCAGGCATTTGATCCAGTCCGTGTTTTATTAATTTATCACCTCTGGCTGCTTTTCCTCCTTGCAGCTTATGCTCTCAGTTGCTGGAGCGGCTGGGAGGGGCAGGGTAGTTTGCAGCACCAGCTGGGTCACAAGTTGTGGCCCACATTTGCAAAAGGTTGCTGACCTCTGCTTTGGAAATAGCCAACACAAGCCTGCCCTCAGACAGTCTAATATTTCCTGCCCCCACTCTTAAAAGATGACCATAATGTGGTGGGAGGTGCCTGCTGACCAGCTGTTTGTCTCCTACTCTTTTCTCCCGAGAAATGATTTGAAAGTGGTCTGTATCCACCTCATGGTCTTTCCACATTCTTCTCTTCATTCTGATCACAGTGAATCTGGTGCTGCCCTCATTTACATGGGTTCAGTTCTAGAGGAATTGATAGAGCTGTACTAGATATAAATGAAGTGTGGAACTTAGCCCCAGGTGGAAGAACACCAGCACAAGAGGCAGCTCCAGCTGAGTCAAAATATATCAACAGTACTGTTGCACATCAGAGCCAGTAATTAATATGGGAGCGAGGGGCCAACCCGGGGAGCACATGTGAAATGGAAATTCTCTGTAACAATCAAGTAAAACAAAGATGGTTATGGTAGAAAAGTTCATCAGAGCCATGGAGTGTGTGGGTCTGTTAAAGCTGCAGCTTAACAGAGGTGATGTGTGCTAGCTTTTATTAGTAAGGGAATAGAATTCAGAAAAGGAGTTGTTACAGGACTGGAGCAATAGAGGACTTAGGCATGGAATGTGTGTAGGGCAGGCCTTCAGGAAGTTCCTGATACAGCCTTCGTTCAAGCCAGTGGCCAAACTCCCACTGACGTCAGTGATGCCCAGTTTAGCCTTCATTGAAATGCTGTAGTAAAATGTATGCATGGGTGTTTTTAAATGTCACAAGAGTTTAGTCACTCTTTTCTTTCTTCCCTCCTCTTCTTGTCAAGTAATTCAAGGGAGAATCCTGCAGGAGGCAACTGTGTCTATGTCCTGTGGAAAGCACCATCAGGAACATAATAGTTGATAAATGTAGTATTTTATGTTGTTTCATGTGTAAACTTGTTGATGTACTGTCCTAGGAAAGTATAATGTTACTGTGGGCTTTAGACCAGCGGTTCCCAAACTTCGACAGATTGCGCACCACTAATTTAAAATGATACAACTTTAAGTACCATTAGCAATTTTTTCAGCTCAGCCTTAAGTAACACCAGCAAATTTTTGTCATAGAAAGTAATTATAATACATCTGTTAACGTGTATCACTGACAGGTTGTCTGCGTACCACTGGTGGTACCTGTAACACAGATTGGGAACTGCTGCTTTAGACTGTTCTCTTTTATGCTGTTTTGGCCTTGAGCAGTTTGAAGTCTTTTTCTAAACACCAGAATTTTTCATTCTTAGAAGATGGCCAAATTGGAGGGCTGAAGCAGTTTGATAGATCAAATAAATAAGAATGCTTTCCTTTTCCACAAAGAGGACCCTCTTGCTTCATGTCTAACCAAGCTGATGTTTCAGACTGCATGGAATTGTGTATGAAGATGTGACTGAAATAAAGAATATGGTGAAATAGAATATATCATCTTGGGCTAGATTTTCAGGGCTTTGGAATCTGGAGTTTAAAATGCCTAAACTTGTTGGCCACTCTTGGAAGTTCTACATGACGCAGGTCTGTCAAGCACCTTAATACCTTTGAAAGTTCTGCCCAATTGCTAGGATGTTCAGAAGAAAAATCCCTTTTTTGTTAAGTGGGTAGTATAAAAAAATATGAAGATCTTTGTGAAAGTGGCAGTGTTTTATGAATCACTTTCATTTTATTGTCTAGTACTGTGGGGAAACTGTCTTGAAAGAATAAGGTGTTTGTTTTCTTGTCCAGTATACCAAAAAAAAAGTTGGAGCACTTGACTATTGATCCCACTCTAATTATTCGAGAAATGGCTATGTGCCATCTTTTCTTCATCTTTTTTTAAAGTATATAGTTTTAAAATTTCCTCTGCTAAGTACTGGCATGTGACATGCAAAGCAGAATGTCTAATTTTTAGTGGTGTAAGTAAAACAAATAATACTTCACACTAACCATGTACCTCTCTCTGTAAGCAAGCCACAATGGTAAGGACCTAATAGGTTATGGATTGAGGTGCTTTAGGAGAACTCTTAACAACACTAGATTATGCAGCCCTACCACCAAGAAAACCGTACAGTTGCTTAAGTATGGTAATATAAAATTAGGCACAAGAGTTTTCTGTACTGTTTAAGCACAGCAGCTTTATCTCTTAGTTTTCCTTTGTAGTATACTGACTTGACAGCTAATTATTTTAATCACCACAGCTTCTGCTGCCCTGAATAAGACATGCATCTGGAAGGCAGAATGAAAGAAAAAAGATCTTTTCTTGAACATACTGTTAAGTACCATATTTTCTCATGCAGCTATGGGGGAGCAAAAACCTAGCTGCAGGACATAGTGCCCACCTGGCTCGAAGTGGGCAGGGCAGTTCTGCTCCAGCAGATCTGGCTCTCAACTGACTTCCCTAAGTCAGATTGCTGAGCCTTTCTTCCCTAGCTTGATAGGCAGGCAGCAGTGCCTGCCAAGTTAGTTGCAGATCCAACCCAACTGGAGAAGTAGTGCTGGGAAGTTCAGCTTCAGTAGGATCAGGCCCTTTACTGGGGCTGCTGGGTGATCCCACCTGTCAAGATGGGGGGCGGGGGACTTCACCTGGGTCAGTAGGTGCCACTGCCTGCCCACCCTGAAATGGTGGAACCAGACCATCTGGCTTCCCACATTTTCCTGTTTAGTACATGCACCCCAATTTCCAGTAGCCAATTTTTGGGAAAAGGGTGTGTGTCATTGTCATGAACTGGGGGTTCATAGTTTGTCTTGTATGATTTATTGAATTATATTACTAATATGGCATGTGTGATCTGTATGCAAAGGTAATGTCATGTCCTTTTGTTTATAAGCAAGTGTCTACTAAATTTGCAGTTACGCAGATTTCATGGAGAACTGGCTTAGATGTATCCGTACTATGTAGGTCTCTCCAGAAAATTTGGTAGGCATGCCAGTAACTTGCTGCATTTGTGTTCAGCAGTGTAAAGTCTTTCATTGCTGTCATCAGATGCTCATGTTATGATCACATTAGAGAAGCAGGCCTTTGAAGAAGGGGTATGCTGTAATCTGCAATGAAAGAGGAGCTGGAGTTTCAATAAGACAAGATAACTGTGTTTATTCTGACTATTCCTTCTCTTACATAATAAACTAGAATTCAGAGTATTAGGCCCTGGATTAGTGGTTCTCAGTTTCATTAGATTTGAGACACCCCTCATTAGACTGAAGGCACTCCTCCATAATTTTTGCTAAGTGAGTTGCACCTAGTCTCAGGAACTAATTTATATATTGCAGTGCTTGCTTCCTTGCAGAAAGGCCAGGCATATGGCACTTATCTGCTTATCTCCTCACAATTGGAAGCACCCTTCAAAGGATGGTTGAGAATCACTGCCCTAGATACTTTAATTTTTTTTCATAATTCAGGAGAATGATTGCAGGTTGAATATCCATTATTATTCTTTATTGTAAAATATGCTACAGTTGCACTGATTCTGGGTCTGGATGTATAAATAGGATAAATTAATAGCTTGCTAGGACCTCATTCAATATTCACAATATAAAAATATTCATTATATAAAAATGAATTAAAGTTGTATGGTACACCCCTTGCAAAACATCCAAAAGATACTGTGTTCTGTATTTCTAACTACAAGGTGTTACCTTCATTGTCAAATGCGGCATAGCTACCATAGCCAAATTTGGCAAAAGCAAAGTTTGATTTGTCTGATAAAACGCTGGGAAATGAGAATAATGCAGTTAGTTGTCCTGGGACAAGTGAAGCCTTTTCAACATTTCAGTGTTAATAATATGCTGGTGCATCCATCAAGGAGTGTACATCTAGGTTAGATCCAAACTAAAGTCTAAATAGCATCCAAAGGCTAAGTCCCTAGTGTGACTATTTTCAGGTATGGTCTGTAGTTCAGCTTTTTCTAACACCTGTATGGAATAAGCCCTTTAAAATGTGTCATCATACATTTTATGCATCTGTTATGGCAATGTTAGAGTGATGTTGTAGCCATGATTAAGCAGCAGTACTGCAGAAGAGTAACTGGAAGGTTATAATGGAATATAAACTGAACATGAGTAAAAAATACGATTTTGTTGCAAAAAATGGACAAAACCGTCAGTTTTGGTTTCCGATTTTATGTTTTCAGTGTTTGTTTTTTTTACTACGTTGGTGCCATGAAACTTCCTAGGAGTATTTGGTTTGGTAGGTGACTTTGAATTGCTTTAGCAGCTAACATATACAATATCACACTAAACCATCTACAGTGAATCTCAGATTTTTTGTATGAGGATGCTTCACAACCTGGTAAGGTTGCAGCAGGTTGTAGAATTCATTAATAATGAATTAAGAGTTGCTCATCTGCTTCTGTAGCTCTGTGTACCCCTAGCTAGTTCACAAATTTCCACTTCACAGTGGGGTCTTGGTCCTCCCCAGAATCTGGGTTCTGCTGAATGCACATGATACTGGAAAGATCTTCAAGTCAAGAGCCATTTAAGTATGAGCAGAAACAAATTATTTTCCATTAACAATGAAATAAAATAATCACTCTAAAGCTTCTCTTTAAATCACCCTCCTTTATTTTCAGCCTTCCTTCCTTCCTATGCTTTACTGGTCATGTACAGACCAAAAATTGATTCCAGTGAAAAGGAAGTGTTAAAGATCTGTAAGTTGCAGTAGGCAGCTGAACGATATTCAGCGGAAAAGCCTAAAAGAAAGGTTGTAGTTTTCTTCCTTGCTTTTTGCTTTTACTTTCATAGTTTAAAATTGTTCAGCTGGTTTCAGTTTGCAGTACTATTTAGCATTTGTAGTATGCTACAACTTAGATGCCACAGAGAAATGTATGCAGATTAAAGGGAGGGGGGGGGCAATCATTCATTAAGAGGGTGAGGTGGTAATTTGTTTTATGTGAGCCAGTCTGAAAGCAAGTCTTTCTTAGTTATGGTTTGGAATTCAGATTGATGAATTAGCTTATCATCATTATCCTACCTTGTGCTAATTAGGACAGTGAACTGACTCCATAAAATTGATTGTCCACTTTCCATTGTTCTTTCTGTATAAATTTGGTAGTTTATACAAGTTTGGTAGTTTTGCTGTTTAACAAAACACATTTCAAAGAAGCATTTACCACTCTAACTTGTTTTAGGGTGGAAGTCCATAGATTCATATGTCTCACAAAGCAGTGCTGCTTTCATTGGAGCTTATTTTTGTGTAACTTTAACTCTGGTACCCTTCATGGAGTCTGGTGTTGCTTTACTGTTAATTTTTTTTCTTGTGCTCTACGTAAAAAGCACTGTGCATAAAGAAACGATTATTAGTTGTATTATGGTTACTGCATCACTATAGAAAGGTTTGCTCAAGCTGAGTAATTCATTTTTCTTGTGCTAGATTTTTAATATTAATCATATTGCGTTGAACTCTTTTTTTATTTCACATCTCTGTCTTGATTTGCATGTGATATATTAACAATGCTCACGTTTGAGACATTGTGATAATTGGAACATATGTTTCTAAAGCAGAAGTCATACCACTCCTAATTTATTTTATTTCAGGTTTAAGCTATGAATTAATGGCCTTTATACAAACAGCCACATATAATAATCCCAGTGAATCCATTAAGCAGCATGTGAGTCTGCTCTTTAGCCTGTAAGAGAATTACCCCATGTAATAGTAATGGCTATAGCAGTAGAAGTTTCATACAGACATTAGTTAATCTGTTTGTCCTATGATCTGTGCCAATGTTATGAATATTTTACAGATGGGTTTGCTAAAGATGAGGTTAAATAAATTGACTGTAGGCACACAACAATTCAGTGGGGGATTTGGTATTAGAATTCAGGAATTCTGTGCTCCCTTCCTAATTTTAAATCTATCAGCTGCCACTGATTTCCTAATTTATCTTTTTTTTTCTAGAAGGCTGTTTCTTTCTGGTGAAGCATTATATACTGCCTGGGATTAGAGGCACGTATGCACTACTAGGCCACACATTCTGAGGGAGTGACATGGTTTTAGGTGTGGGTAGCAATTTATGCTGTGCTCCGGGCTAAAGGATAAGCCTGCTTGGGTACCTAAGTTTGTTCAGTTATACTGCACTGAGTTGGAACCTGTATTATAGTTAGGCTTGGCAGAATTTTATTTTTATTTTTTAATAATTTCAACAGATAATAATGATGTTTGTGTATTTTTAAGCATTTCTTTCAATTTTTATGGATTTAAATTTTCAGAATTGCACAGAATTAGAGAGTGTGGGGACAGATAATTTAATGACAGTATACTGTTAAAAGCTTTATAAAATTGCATGTCAAAATATAAAAAGGAAATACTCATACATCAATAAATCATACCTGTTTTAAATCATCCTGTTCACTTAGTAGCACATTCATAAAAAAGTGTAAAATTGAAAAATAAATTAAAAAAAAATCTTGGGTCTTTTGTTAGTTACTGGAATGTATAACTTGCTATATCTAGCAGACTCATCCAGATTTCAGAAGCTCTCCAAATTCGAGTTTCTCTTTATTGTAGTACAAAATGTTGAGCTGTCCAAGTTGGTCTTCAGAGAGGCACATGTGACATTTGTCTTGAACTTTTCTCAACAAACCTAATGATCTTTCCACAGACATTGAAGTTACTGGCACTGAAAGTACATGTAATGCCACGCTGGACATGACAGGCAATGACTGGGTCGCACTTTTCCAGTAATCAAGTGCTGTTATATTGCTACCACAGGGTATTTAATGTGCCAGGTACAAGTCAAAATTGTGCTTGAACTCTTCTGCCTTGCAGGGGAAAATATGCAGAATATTTTTGTAGTTGCTGTAATTGTGAAATCTGAGCCTTGATAAGTGGGTCAAATACCTTACAGTTGGGAAAGATGCATCTGATAGGATGCATCCTGACAAGGCCACATGTACCTCTTCCTACATCTCAAAGCAGTTTGAGATGCAGCGAGAGGCATGCTGGAAACAAAAAAACCAGATA
>NW_017728886.1:162271003-162272553 GCF_001723895.1 Crocodylus porosus
TCAGGAGGGGTGGATCCACCACCTGCCTCCGACAGGGCCCACAGCTCACCCCTGCAGCAGCTGTCTGGGTGCTTGGGGCCTTCCTGGCACAGCTCCTGCAAGGCACAGGACAGCGTGGCTCAGCCCTGGCCACTTGGTGCCTGGCGCTGCCTGTGCCACATCACACAGGCCCAGTGCAGAGCCATCTGGCAGTGGGGCCCTGGGTGACAGGACCTGGTCTGGCATGACACATGGTCCTGCAAATGGCATAGGGCCCCCCGGGTGACGGCCCTTGTGGCATGGAGTTGCCGGAAGGCACACGGGCCCATGCGATGTGGCACAGGTAGCACCAGGTGCCAGGCGGCCAGGGCCGAGCTGCGCTGCCCCATGCTGTGTGGGAGCTGTGCCAGGAGGCCCCAGAGCCCCTGGATGGCTGCTGCTGCTACGGGGGTGAGCTGTAGGCCCAGTGGGGGGACAGTCCATGAGCTATGCAGGGGGCTGTGCCCTGTGGGGGGCAGGGGACTCACCCCTCCTGAGCAGCCTCCTCTTCTCATATGGCATCCCCACACCCACAGTCCAGAATCTACCCACAAACCCCTCACTCACGTACATGGCCCTGTGGGTCAGGAGTGAGGGGTCTGAGGTGGGGGGCAGGCTGTGGGATGAGAGTAGAGGCAAGGGCAGGGGCAGGGTACTGGCATATCAGTGCTGCTCAGCACTGTACATCCTGGTGAGCAAAGGTGGTAGGGGCGGCTCTGATTTTTCTATGACGAAAAAACCAAAAGTAAATGCCAAAGTATATAGATATTTAGAATTAATTTTTTTTTATGATGATAGAGGCACTGGTAGGCTTCAAAATTGCTTTAAACTAGTAAATATATCAATAAAACATTGCCCAACTATTCTCTCTCTATATAGAGGCATTTCATGTTAATAGTGAAAGAACGCTATTTTGGATATTTTAATGAGAGAATTGGGGCTTCTTATCAGAGAATTTGCAGTTTTTAAACATTGAACATCAGGATCTTTGCTGGAGAGACAAGTAGTGAGACCCGAGCAGAGGAGCCTGTCCAGGGCCAGCACTGGGGACCCAACTGGAGGGCAGATGAGGTGTTTCATAGTTTCTGGGGTTGGAAGGGACCTGAGTAGATCATCTAGTCCGACCCCCTGGCACAGCAGGAAAGATTACTGGGGTCAAATGACCCCAGCAAAGTGTTCATCTAACCTCCTCTTGAAGACCCCCAGGCTAGGAGCCAGCACCACTTCTCTTGGAAGTTGGTTCCAGATCCTAGCCGCCCTGACCATGAAGTAGCACCTCCTGATGTCTAGCCTAAATCTCCCCTCTGCCAGCTTGTGACCGTTATTCCTGGTCGCTCCTGGCAGTGCTTGGGGGAACAGGGACTTCCCCAATGCCTGCTGATCCCCCCTGACTAGTTTGTAACAGGCCACTAGATCCCCCCCTCAGCCTCCTCTTTTGGGGGCTGAACAGGTTCAGGTCCTGTAGCCTGTCCTCATAGGGCCTGCCCTGCTGCCCCCTGATCATGCGAGTGGCCCTCCTCTGGACCCTCTCC
>NW_017728886.1:162273024-162350152 GCF_001723895.1 Crocodylus porosus
TGGTGATCTGATCATAGAAGGCCACCAGGTTGGTTTGACAGGACCTGCCACTGATGAACCCGTGTTGGTCGCCCCTAAGCATGAAATCCCCTGCTGGCCCCTCGTGGATGCGTGCCAGAATAATTTTCTCGAATAGCTTGCCTAGGATTGAGGTAAGACTAACTGGCCTATAGTTTCCCAGGTCCTCCTTCTTCCCCTTTTTGAAGACGGGAACCATGTTGGCCCTTTTCCAGTCCTCTGGCACCACACCAGAGCACCACGAGTGCTCGTAAAGCCGTGCCAGGGGTCCTGCAATAACCTCAGCCAATTCCTTTAGTAGTCTAGGGTGGAAATCGTCTGGACCGGCTTACTTGAATACGTCCAGTCCCTCCAGAAGCTCCTTAACTAGTTCCTCACTAACCCTTGGCCTAGGTGTGCCTCCCCTGGGGCCTGAGGGTGGCCCAGCGGGGGGGTGGCTGTTCCAGTCCCTGCTTAGGAAGATGGAGGTAAAGAAATCATTAAACGTGTTGGCTTTGTCATCTGGTGTGATGACCACATTTCCTAATGTGTCCTGCAGGGGGCTCCACGTTACCTGGAACCTTCTTTTTACCCCCTGTGTATTTAAAGAAGGACTACTTATTGTCCTTAATCCGGGAAGCTAGTTCCAGTTCCATCTCTGCCTTGGCCTTCCTGACTGCCCCCCTACATCCCCGAGCAACTGCAGTATAGTCGTCCCTGGTGATGTCCCCTCCCATCCATTGGGTGTACGCCTCTCTTTTAGCTAGGAGACATTCCCGGATGCTTTTGGTGAGCCATGGGGGCTTCTGTGGCTGATATATTGGCCATTTGGGGCCAGGAGGTCACACTTGGACAGTTCAAAGTGGGCCACTGCATGGAGCACATCTTCTGGGCAATAGCTTCCCAGATGGCAGAGTGGGGGCACCCCATCTGGGTCTGGCAGGTGCACAGCCATGGGGTCCCAGGTCCAAGGGGGTGGATGCTGTCGCAGGTGGCAGCAGGTCCAAGCTAGGCAGGCGCCCCTACTGCCAGACTGCTGCAGTGCGTGGAAGGGGCAGGGGCCTCTCCAGGTTAGGGTTGCTTCAGCAGTCCAGCTGGCACAAGGGGTAGTGTCCCCAGATACCAACTGGACAGGCCTCAGAAGCCCCTGAGGGCAAGTAGCCCTGAGCTGCTTGCCAGGGCAGGTTTTTATACTGCTGGGGCCACCACAGGTGCTGGCCCCAGGCTCTAGCTGGCTGCAGATCCAGGAGGAGTTAGGTAGGGCTATTTTGTCCAAAGTGGCACAACTTGCTCCACACCAAAGTGCGTGTCTGAGTATGTGCACTGAGGCAAACATCCCCAGCTCAGATTTGTGCTGCTCCTCTTTGAGCTGCTGCAAGCGTATATGCCTACATGTGTGGCTGTGCCCATGGAGTCAGTCTGGTAGATTACACTGTGGGATGTAGTTGCCTTCAGCTTGCTTTGAAATTCTGAAGCCAAAAGCATGCATTGTGGATGAAAGAGGCCGGCATTCAGAGCCCATTGCCCTGAGTTCCACTTCTTTCAAAGCATTATTTACATAAGCAGCCACTTGTAGATCACAGTTAAGCAGAGTGTCAATGCAATGCATTAGGGGTGCATTTAATTTGCATTTGCAAATAAACAGCGTGGATATTCCCCAAAAATGCACAAGTAAAAGATAATTTGCAGTATAGTTCTTGCTCTTTTCCATCATCTTTGATCAGATCACGTAGTTTTGCTGCTTTCTTTGAAGTGACTCTGTCCTGTTTTTTAATTAAGAAAGCCTGTTGCACTGTCTCAATGTGCGTGAACATATTTTGCTGCAGCAAGTGAGGAAAACCAGTGAGATTTGCACAACACAGGGACACATGCAAATCCAATGGACTTGCATTGTTGCTGGCAGAGACTTTAAAAAACGGTCATCTTTACTTGTTGGCATGTTTCAATATCGCTGGAAAGTGTACCACAAATTTGTTGATGTACCAAATTCGCAGAACTCATCTATTTTTTAATGCATGATGAGTGGCCACATGCAACAGATGAGCAGTACATGGAATGTGCAGCAGAGGTGGACTCATTTCTTTCAAGTCCTTCACTAGGCATTGCGTGGAGTCATTATTAATTGACACACACTTTCTCCATGTTAGGCCCTATTCTCTCAACACATCTTGAAGCCAAACTGACATGACCTCTGCCTGTGCTGCACTGAAGAACAACAGAGGTTTTAATAGAATTTTGTTTACAGACTTAACACTGCAAGGGCATTAATTGCTGGCTGTCCTGCAAACTTGGGGGTTTCTTCAGTTACTAAAGAAAATTTCTCACCACTCAAAACTTCCTTAATCACTGCCTGGTAGTGGGTGACAAACTTCAGGCAAGTATTTTTCTTCCAGCTGACGTTGTTCTGCGGAAGTTTAAGCTGCTGGTGCATATTTGCAAATTAATAGCTTGAGCCCTGGACCTCAGTACTGGGATTGCCTCAAAGCACAATACACGTACCAGATAGTGAGGAAAAGTTGATGTTTCTTCCTTCTGTTGTCTCACTCTTCCCAAGCAGGCTGTGTTGTCTTTGGTTGACTTTTAATTTCAAATGAATCTTAGTGTTCAGATGTTCAGTCATATGATTTGCCAGTTGGTGACTTCTCTCTTACAAACTGTGCAGTGCAAAACCTCCTTGTCTCCCTTGCCAGTCTTTTTAACCGTTTTTAATTCTAGGTCAGGGTGTTCACTGTAAAATTTCTCTATAGATTTTCTTTTGTGATCCATTATTGAAATGAGACCAAAACCCCCCTATTATTATAGTGTGACTAAACCACCTACCATGACAAACATAAAGTACATATGAGAGATAATCGTTCTCAACTTTAACCGCAATAAACTGTACACTTGAATGATGCACTGAAAGGTGGGCCGAGTGCCTGTGACACCAAGATTCTATATGACAGCAACAAAGGGCCGGAAGGTTGTTACTGCTCCCACAGGATCTGGGGCCTTTCGTTAATGTGCCTGTAGTTGGTGGATTTTAGGGTTGCAGGTTGAACATTGAACTACAGCCCCTCCCCATTCAACCTTTATAAATCATGCAGAGACCATCAAGTTCAACACAAATATGTATTGGAAACCATAACCATTACAACAAGGATATAATCACAACAGCAGAATTCTGATCAACTGTATACACAACCACTGAAGCTTAACTACAACAAGAAAACATAACGATCTTACGGAACTTGCTAAATGGCAATATGGTGCAGCATCAGGGCCTACCCCAGTGATTCCCAAACTTTTTTTTCTACAACCTGCTGCTGGGAGTAGAGTGCAGTGGCAGCAGCGTCCTGGGGACTGCAGCTTGTCTTTTGTGTGCGGTGTCGCTGGCATTGCCCCTCATGACCCTCATTTGGGTTGTGACCCAGGGTTGGGAACCACTGGCCTACCCTGTGGCTCACTGAGGTGACAGTGACTCTTGACAGCTTTCAGATCCTTCTCTGTTAAGGGTACTCAGCTCTGAAAGTATAGGGAAGAAGGTGATACATTACCAAATGAATGTTGAGATTCAAAGACCCCATCTCCAAGCAAGTATCCAGGTAAGCATCCTTATGTCCAAGGTTGTCTGCGATATGCTCTCTTTTCACCACAGATCACTATCAGAAACACCAATACTATAAAGCCTCACACACACCTGTGCCATATGCTCTTCCCTCACACTCACGCTGACCCACATCTCATTCTATTTCTCTACCTCTCTCCGCATTCACGTACTATCCCTTACATGCAATCTCCTTTTATATCACTTTAATCACCCCCGTCAGTCATTACCATCCTCCAGTCATAACATTGTGCACATGTTCCCAGTTACTTTTGCACTCCACACCTGTGCAGTGCACACGTTACTCCACTTGTCCATAAGACACACTGTGCAGCATATGCCATCCCATAAGTGAGTCACTGACATCATTAAGGTGGAAAGTTCAGATGTCCTGGAACCTTCACACCTCTAGTCACAGTGCACATGCACCCGAGCGTGTTCAGGCCTAGAATCCACATCTAACAGTGCTGCAGAAATTATTCACAGGTCTACCCTGGAGTAGGTTGTTCTAGCTAGGGATGCAAATACTTGCTCCACTCATTGCATTTTATACACATGAATGGACTCTAATGTTTTCAGCCATCATTTTTCTTATATAAATTTTGATTATTAATGGTGGAAATATTTTTTCGTTGGCCTGTGTGAAGTGAAATTGTCATTAATGGACATTTACCGATTAAAAATCTAATCCTGCCAAGCCTAAGTATAGTGATATCCTGTAAATGGAGGGTTTTCAACCTTTTTAAATGTATACCCCAGTGGTCCCCTTTTTAGTAAGTGTTTGTAGTTAATAGGGGAGTGGTGGCAAGCAGCCAGATGCCAAGCAGGGGGAGGAGGGGGGCAGGGTGGTGAGTGGCTAGATGCTGAGCAGGGAAGGGGGTGGCAAGTGGCCGGATGCTGAATGGGGGTGGGGGCGGTTTGTGAGTGGCTGGATGCTGAGCGGGGGGCATGGCGGGGGCCCTGCTCTTGCTGGGCTCTGCTTCTGCGAGGCAGTGATACGGGGTGGCAGCGCTCCATCTCCGCCTGCCCCTGTGTATTCCCTGGGACCTTTCAGAGTACCCCAAGAGTGTGCGTACTCCCAGTTGACAACCCCTGCTATAAATAGCTGAGATTCTTTTTTTTTTTCCCTACACACCTCTACCTACCCACCTTCCATATGGCACGCTTGATGTTCCAGATGAAGTTCCTACAATAATCTGGCAGGAATTCTTTACAGCAATAATTTTTGGCAGAGTACAAAGATTCCTCATGATTAGCATAATCAACAGTTATTTATCCTATACACTATAATAGAGATTAAGAAAGCTTTTGTTGAGAAAATATTATAAACTAAAAAGTAATAGAAAGAATCATTGCCTATGGGCAATAACCACCTTTAGGTCTAAATAATTAAGAATGTGCTTAAAGGGCCAGAGCTCTTGAAAGAGCATGGAAAGTTAATACATGCTATGCTTTTAGCCTCACCAAGAAGCAGAAACAAATACAGTGAGTGAGACTCACTTGAACAGAAGCAACATGAAGTATTTGCACTAAATATATGGCAGTGGTGGTTATGCTCTGTAATCATAAAAAAAATGAAGCAGTCATTTTAATAAAAAATGCGAAACAAAAGATGTTAGTCTTATTATTATTGCTACCCTGATAGTAAATATGCTTATTCGTTTGGCAAATATATACCAAAAAATTGAATTGGGTTTTGAAACAATTTAATGAAAGCAAAGAAAATTTGAGACCAATGCTGACATGAACTATCCAGAACTATGCTTGCAGCCATACTACTTTATGTTGCCGTCCTGTGAGCTATTAAGCTAAGAGTTAATATCAGTTTAGTTCTCTTGAAGGTCTCCAAGTAGCATTAGAAGCCACACTGGTAGTTTCATAAGGGTAACACTTTGTATCTTTGCTGTGGCAGTAGGTGTCATGAGCCTGTCTCCTGGTGAGATGTTAATGCTGCACTCCTGACCACTTGTGGTCATCAAGTATCACCCAGCATGTTTTGCACTAACAACACTGTTTACTTCCTATCCTAAACTTTTTGGTGGTTGCTGTACAGTTGGGTGTTGTGAATACATCTGTTGTGTTTCCTTTCTCGGGGCTGGCTTGCTAGTTGTGGATGTATGCCCTAATCCTGGGAGCTCATATAGGACACATCTACATGTGCAATTAATGTGCATGAATAAACTCTGGAGCTTATTGCTTCCAAGTTTTTTTTGCGCCATTTGAATGTGTTCTCAGGAGCGCAGAACTCTGGAGTATATTGCTCCAGAGTTTATTTGTGCACAGCGCATTGAGCCCAGTCAGAGCAGACCAGGGCTGTGTGGTTGTCAGCATTGCAGGGCTGCTCTGACCTGGCTCAGCGTGCTGTGGAAGGGCTGGCTGGGGCATGAGGGTACTTCAGTTTGGGGCTAGCCGATAGGCAGCCTCTTGACTGAAGTACCCAAAAAACTCTGCAGCAGGGTATTTACAAATATAGGTTTCTCTCACTTTGTGTGAATTCACTTTTATATGATGACCCTTTTTATATAAAAAAATTAGTTATATGCAAGGTAAAGTCACTTTTATGTGATCAGTGTGGTAGAAGCCCACAGTCAGCTGCTTTGTGCGGTGCATTGTGGGAGTGACAACATAGGAAGAAAAAATTATTTTAGTGGGGGCTGAGCTGGGTGGTGGTGCCCAGGCTGAGCTGCAGCACCAGTCCCTGCAGCCCGGCCTATTCTGGCCGCATGCGCACGGTGTCCCAGGAGCCTGTGAGCTTAGAAGCTGCCCAGCAGCAGTGCCTGCAGCCACCGCTCTGGGCAGCTGGTGCCTGTGCTTCTTGAGCTGCAGTTGCCCTGGGAGCGGTGCGATGCCACATCAGTACAGTTGAAGGGGTCAGTGCAGTCGAGGTCTTGGAACGTATCCCTATTTGTTACATTGTAATGTGGGTGCTCTTTATGCGAATTCAAGTTATGCACCATTTTCCAGGAATGACATGTACAGCATAAAGCAAGGGAAATCTGTACTACTCTGCTGTGGAGTTGTTAGTTTTGTGTGCCCTAATAGGGGCGCATGCCTGGATGTCGAGATGATTACTGCATAGCTAATTAGGCAGCTCTGCAGTAAACATCTTGTGTAGACATGCTCATAGAGTAGTTATTTGAGCTCTGTGGGACTGCTTGGGTGCATGTGTGAAATCACTAGCTTTCTTAAGGGTTTGTGGGATGTGGGCCAGGTTTTATACATGAGTGTATGAAGTGTTAAGGAAGTGCATGTGTATGTGCGTTTTCAAAGGCCTACTTATTGTAATAATAATGTTGTACATGAGCATTCATAAATGTACTTGGGAGCTGCTGTGTCTTGTCTGGAAAACAGAATTAGACCAGTTGTGTCATATTTTCTGGCATGATTGCTACCGTATGGGTAACCACAACATTCCATTAGCCACTTAGCCAAATTAGAGTGTGGAGGAGGAAGTTTTTAATGCACAAAAGTCAAATGTTTATGCATTTATATTATTGTAACTTCAAAATTGCAACAGACATATAGAAAGAGAACAAATGCTATGAATTATAAGCTGCGATTGAAAGAAGTACCAGTGAAACAAAATTGTTTTCATTGCTGAGGTAGACATGTTGTGCCCAAGAGAATTTCAAAGTGCTTCTGATAGGAAGCTCTCCAGTCTGGTTACAGTGCAGTTCCCTGCCCCAGGCACTCTTTGAGTACCAATTTCCTTCCTATCCTGATTTTTGAGAGCTTAATTAGTGGTGAAGCAAATTCCCAGGTCTCATTTTAGGTAGTTGCTTTAATAAGCTGTTTATTCAGCAGTGTAAAAACCTGCTTACATATGTCAGGCTGTGGTATCAGCTCTTCCAATATTTTAGTGCAGGGCTGTCCAACTTTTGAGTGGCCAGGGGCTGCATCCACCACAACCATACAACATGTGAGCTGCACGCCCCCCCCCGGTCACATGCTGCATGGGCTACATGTTACACCACGAGTCCTCTGTGCCACCCTGCCTGGGCCCCTAATGTGTGCAGATACAACATGCCATGTGTCCCCTCCCCTACCTGGTGTGTGGCTGGCAAATCCCACTGCAGTGCACCAACATGCAAGGTTCCTGAGTCCCTCCCCTGAGCCCTCCAGTCGCAGGCTTTTATCTTATGTTTGAAGTTTGAATCCAGCAGAATAATCAGGGCCCTCTCTTCACATTTTTGAGGGTTAGTCCCAAAGAAAGTGTGTGCATTTTATGTGTAAGGGTTTACAAGGCATGGGTTTGATTTTTTGGGCAGAAATAAGTATACATCCTAGTTTGGGTTAACCTGCAAAGCACTGTGGGAGGAGGAATTACAGGGGCCAGTATTCCAGCTACAGGGAAGGGTTGATGCTTTGCAGTGTTAAACACACAATGCTGTGATACAGAGACTTTCTGCTGTTTACCTTGATCATTAGCTTTGTGTGACAAAGTGGAGCACAGCCAAATGTTCCTTACAATAATGTACAAATAGGCATAGCTATAAGGATTTTGCGTTGTAAGAATCTATGTACCTCTGCTGAAGGAACAGGTAAAGTATGCATCCTAGTACATAGCCCAGAGGGGTAGAGGAGAGAGGAAGGGACCAGTCCTAGAGACCAGAAAGAAGTAAGTGGGAAGAGACAGCGTCACAGCCTATTTGAAAAAACTAAAATGTTGGCCAGGAAGTTGTTTCTCAAATCCAGCATTGTAGTTATGAGCCTAATGTCTCAGTCTGGATAGGGTAAATAGAGGAAAACGGAGCCATCGGGTTGCAGCTGGTATGGAAAAACTAGCTTAGGAAATGGACAGAACTTCTAGACAGCAGCAAAATCTGGTGCCAAGTCCCCTCAGCTTCTTTAATCCTCTCACATCTGTCTCCTTTCTTTTTCTTAAGTGTTTTTAACATAAAATGTAACTTTATATAGTAGTTGCCTCATCAAAGATATTAACATTTTCAGGATTTTTTTTATTTTGGAAAAAGTGGCAGGTTTCGTTTTTCACTTTTGAATGTGGCATTAAGGTAAATGTTGTAATCAAAGACTAATTTAACAAAACACAAAGGCCAGCTATAAAAGTCCATTGCAGTTGAATGTGAGGCCAAAAAAAAACCAAGTTAGTTTCCAGTGTATAGCAGTATGAAACAAGATCAAGGATTCTTTTGTCTTTCCTTTTGCTGTTGAGTCACCTCTGATCACGCAGCTGCCTTCTAGCAAAAGGGATAGGTTTGTTGGTCTTGTAACTATTTCATCCCTGTCCACTTCCCCTTTGTTCTCTTTTGCTTAGTATGCTGAATTAAAATAGATTATTTCCTTTAAGTTCAATTTAAACTGGTTCCTGTTCCCAATTTGTTGAGAATTTATGTAAATAGAGAACAAATACTGAACAACAAGTCAATCACGTTTTTCTGCAATTACCTTTCCTTCCTCAGTGATAGCAGTGATAAATCTTATTAGTTTCAGCGTTACATTTTGGATGTCTCTATAAACAAAGCCAAAACAAGCATTCACATAATAAACAAGATAAAGCATCTGCACTCACTTTATTCATATACCCAGTGTGTAAAACAATAGAAAACAAATCTTACAAAGAGTGCCTGTATTATTTAAATTGTTCATTCCCAACATCCCTGGAGGAGGGATCTAAAGTGGGGTAGAGGTGAGTTTTCAGCTGTCAGTTCTGCTTCTGAAAAAGATTTTTTTGTTATCAACGTGCTCCCATTCATCTTTATATCCTACGCTAAGTGGTTAGGTAGAAAATTTACCTGTCATAATCTTCACACTGTTCACTTAAACGTAGCATTATTTTAAAAAAAGATCAGTTGCTAATCTGTCAGTTAAATGGGGAAGAATGATGCAATTTATTATCAGAAATCAGTTTAAAAAACTTTTATATGCAGAGTTGAGTATTCTGCTAATTCTTCTAGACATTGCTACATTATTAGCAATTAAAGGAAGCATTTTAAAAAATTATAACATTAATATTTGACAATTGCAAGTTTTCCTGAATGGCCTTTTAATGAATACATTCTTATAGGAGACTGGAATGAAATTAATCCTTTATGGCTTCCATGTGCTGTAAAGGATTTAGTGTTTTAATTGCAGTAACAAATTAGTTTCTCTAAACCCAAAAGTTAGTCAATGATGTAGGAACAAAAAATTAAACTTGAAGTTTCTTTTTAAAAATGGAGATGCTGTGTGTTCTTTTGGTTCTTGGAAAAAGTCAGCAATAGAGGCTCTGAATAAAAGCTTGATGCCTTTTGGGGGCCTTTTAAAAATGCTTTTTCCTTGTGATGAATTGTTAGAACAACACACAATTCCTGGAGTAGATTTAAAAATATGCTAAATAATTTTAAAGGCTCTGGAATCCTTTCCCCTTTTTGCAAATGACCAACCTTAGTAATTTTCCTCCTTGTTAGAATTGGAACATTCTGTGAAACCACTTTAAGAATGAATTCATATTATATTGCCCAAAGTGAAGGCAAAGTGTTGTAAAAGTTGCTGTTACAGGGAGACAGAATCTGAAAAAAAAATGGAAATCTTCATATGCCAACTGAGTATCATATAAGCCTTCTTTTTTCCCACCTTTTCTACAGATATGCAGTGCATCTTTGATATTTCTGCTCTTCTTTTACTCATGCAGCTGGAATTTTATTGTCCTTAGCAGCCCTTCCCATGATTGAACTCCTCATGGGAGCTACATACCAAAAGAGTATGTTCACTGTGGGGGTGACCCCTCCCAACCCCCACAAGATCCACTGGTGCCATATGGTCTGTGCTGGGGTGGAGGCTATAGTGCAAGCAGCCCTCCAGGCAGTGCCAGTGATGCTTGACACAGTCCTATGCCTCTGTTAGAAATCAGGTTCCTCCTTAGGTTCTCCCATGTCCACAACAGTGGGAGAGGAGGTGGCTACAGGGGCCTGTGGGTTGCATATTAGCCACTTACGGGCTGCCAGTTGGATATGGTATTTTGTGCTTTGTCATTAAAACTTCGCTTGTAGTATGCAATAGAGCTCTCTTATTCTCAGGAATTAGGAATGTATATTAATTCAGCATATCATGGACCAGTTATTTAAAAGGAGGTTGTGAGAGGGTTTGGCTCTGACTCTTGTAAATGATCCATGTAAAGCAGTTGACTGTAATTTTTTCCCAGTATATTTAAGTTATAAAGCTTTTCTGTTCGGTATCATCAGGGGTCTGAGTTTTCCTTTTCCCATAGGGAAAATTGTGGATTTACTGTTTACCAGAGGCAAACATAGATTTCTTTTTTTATCAGAGAAACCTGCAGTTTTTGAAGTTTTGCAAAGAGCTCTCTGCAGGCTGGCAGAGTTTCTGCCTGCCAGGGGCTGGGAGAGAGTGGGAGGAGGGCAGTAAGCAGGAGTGCCATATGCATGTACTGTACATGGCCCCAGGCAGCCTTGAGAGAGCAGCTTCAGCAGGTAAGTGTGGGGGGAGGAAGAATTGAGGCCCTCACAGGGAGGGAGGGAGGGAGTTGAGCAGCTGGGCAGTACATGGGGCTTGGTGTCCAGGCTTGCAATGTGCTGCCATAAGACCCCAGCAGGGAGCAGGATGGGGTCACGGGCAGTTTGTCTGGGGTGGGGGGGGAGGCTGCCTCCCCGTTGCTGCTGCACACAGTCTCCGGGGGGCAGGAGTGAGCTGTGCCCCCCACATCTGTGCACAAGGCAGTCTGCCCGCTGCAAGCTCGGGATCCCACCCTGCTGCCCTCTCCTGGGGCCTCTGCAGCCCAGCGGGTGCGACCTGGCGCTGCAGGGCAGACCAGTGCCATGCAGGAAAGCTGCTTGCTGCTATGAGCTCTGTGTTGCCCTGGTGAGGCATCCCCTGCCTGCACGGCAGTAGTGGGGGCAATGGCATAGGCTTGTGCCCCTTGCTTCTGCTGCTCATGCAGGGGACGTGTCACCAGGGCAGTGCAGAGCTTGCAGTGGGCCCCACTCTGTCCTATAGCACCAGGTTGCGCCCACTGGGCTGTGGGGGCCCTGAGGAAGGGCAGCAGGGCAGGAGCCTGAGCTCGCAGTGGGTAGCCCATGCTCGCCCCTGCCCTGTGCACAGATCTGGGAGGAACATGTCCCCCCAGCCCCCTGGGAGTGCACACAGTGGCAGGGAGCCGATTTCCCCCCCACCACGCCCAAGCCCTCAGGAGGCAGGTGCAGTGGGGGAGCTGGGCAGGTGCAGCAGCTGCTGCCTCCTGCAGGGGGCTGTGGACCTGGGTCCCTGGCCCCATAGCGCTGGCAGCTGGGGCCCCCCTTCGGCAGGGTTGTCGGTGGCAGGGGGCTGTGGGTGGGGGGTGAGGGGCACGAACAGGGCCAGGAGGCTGTTGCGAGGCGGGGGGAAATGGGGAGTGAGGGGTCTTTAATGTTAATCACAGATTTGGGGGCGTTATTTGCGACACTTTTTCTTAGAGAATTTGCAATGTTTGTATCAGGGAAAACCAAGGTCTCTGATTATCATTGTACCCAAGTGCCTTGCAAGCATAAATTTTTCCTCTCAACATTTGTGTAGGGACAGGATCAGATACAGTTTGGTGAGTTGCAACCTCACCATGACTTTGTGCAGGAAGTCTGCTCTGAAACCTGGTCCAGCGAGTTAACCACAAGACCATCCATCCTTTCCAGCTACTCTCTTGATTTTGTTAGTCAGGTGTTTTTGGTTTTTGTTGTTGTTGTTGTTGTTCTCTCACCCCTGTAGTTCTCAATGTCTTGTCTAAATGCATGCAAGGTATTAGCTGGGAATTTTTTTTAAGTTTATGTTTTGCCGTGGAGCTGAGTTGAAAATAAAAATTAATCTAGAATAAGCTTTTCTGTGGAGAGTATGAGTTCTCTAAAGTTCCACCCAGACATTGAATCTCATTTTGCCATACCTTTTTAACTGTTGCTGCCCTCTGGCCATCTGTCTTCCAGCTTGCTAGAACTAAACACATCATTATTGGTACTCTTGAGTCTCAAATTAATTAAGGATCCAGGAGCTTCTGGGCCTATGTGGTTAGTTGAATTCATGAATTAGTAAATTTGTATCTCTACATAGGCGATGAAGATTAGTGGTTTGTCCAAGGGGCCTTATTTTTAGGAAACATTTTCCAGAATTCTGTAACTGAGTGTATGGCAGTGAAAGCCTTATTTCCCACCACTACATTAGGATTTTTTTATAGAATGAACAAAAAAATCCACTTGCTTTCTTCTCTTCCAAATTTACACTTTTTAGAGTGGTTTTAGTAGAGCTGTATTTAGTGAATATTTGATTCTCTAATTTTCAGTGGATCAAAGTTTAGCATAAGGACAAAATATCCTGTCCCCCCACCCCACCTTCCTATTTTTGTTTGCTTGTTGTACTGATATAGTTTATAGACATGATTTAAATCCTTTGTCACTTTAAGTCTGGCCCCTGCTGGGTAGGAAGAGAGTTGTTCTCTGGAGGAGCACAGTTTTTTTGGAATGGTAAATGAATTTGTGCACCTTGTCATTTTTGACATTTTTTCCTGTAATGTCATAGGAACTACAGAGTGAAACTCTTAAGATCCCAGTTGGCTGTAGGGCTGCACGTTTTCATTCGGCAGCCGTGCATTGAAATTGCATTCAGGAGTACCGAGATGTAGTTAACCATATTGGTCTGAAGTCAAATGGAAAGCAGGGTAGGTTTGCACCTTATAAACTAACCAAAGTGTGTGTGTGTGTGTGTGTGTGTATGTATGTACGTATATATATATAAAAGCTTTTGTGTGTAATACTGACGTACTCCTTTTTTTGGATGGAGTGTTCCCTGAACTAGAATTTTTAAAATGTGGATAATGTGGGAATCCACATAGAAATGATTCTGATTTCCAGACTACAAGTACACGTGTTTATAGCAAGTAACATAAAACTAATGAGAAAGCATGACATGCTACAAAGCTTTACTGCTACTTGTTAGGAAGATCTGCATAGTTAACAAGTTGTTGCGTAGCCATCCCAAGCTTTAGACAATAAAATCTGTAATTATTGTACATAATGCCATATTTTCTCTTTGGAACATTTGTACATAGAGAGAAAACAGAAACAAGTAGAAAGTGCACTGTAGGAAATTAGTCCAGGACAGGTGTGCTCAACCTCTGGCCTGTGGAACAAAGGCTGCCTGCGGGTTGGGAAGCTTTGTGGCAGGGGAGCAGTGGCAAGTACTACTGCTCCCCTCCCCTGCTGCCAAATTCACAAGCCCCATGCAGCCGAGCCATTCCCCTTCCTCCCCATGGTGCCCAATTGGGTTTGGGCCTCTCCCTGACCCCTGGACAGACTGAGCACCATTCATCCAGCCTGGGGGTGGAAATAGTTGGGCACCGCTGGATTAGGATACTTATTTGACTTAACCTGGTCTCACCCAAAGTTTCTTGCAATAGGAGGTATGTTACCATTTGCCAGCATACTGGCATTTTAACTACAGGAAGCATTTTGGGACAGACTTTCAATACAATAGGATAGCATCTTGCATGTGATTACTTCATGGATGGGGTTTTATAGAGCTTCCTGTAAGGGAGAAAAGCTGTGGACTGAACCCCCAAAAATGAACAATCGCTTAACATTATTTGACTAAGTTCTGTTCTGTTTCCCAACCAACCTGCCGGCTTTGTATGAATCTGTTTCTTCCACCTGGTAATAGTTTGTCCTGGGAAGAAGGATTTCTCCCTTAAAATGAAGTGACTTTTTTCCTTCTGTGGCGAGTCTTTCTGCAGATGTTTTTTGGGGAATGGTAAGAAGAAACAAAGCACCCAATTTAAGTGCTGAGGAAAATCCATTCTTAAAAGAAAGGTCAAAAATAGCAGTTGAAAATGTAGTCCTCTTGGTGTTGAGTGGGTTGAACAGTGATGAAAGTAACTTGGTTTAATTCCAAGTCATGTCAGGATCATATCTTATACAAATTCACTAACACACAGCATGCCATTAGCACTCATTCAGTACCAAACAGCAACACTGACAAAAATAATTCCAAAACGTGCTCTTTACCTTGTCCTCTTAATATTTTAGATGGTTAAAACAGAAATAATGGGTCAGTTTGAATTAATTCTTTGCTGCTGCTTTTTCATACACAATGTCATTTTCACTTACTTGTTTTTGTCTGTTGATGCAAAGCTACCTGAAAATGCTATAGGGAAGATTTAAATCCAAATAAAAGTGTAATTCTCTTAGGTTAAAGGATTCAAAAGCTCTGATTTGTGCATCTCCTTGAAATTTCCTGTGACCCAGGGATGTCAAAAACATTTAGCTCCCTGGGCTGGATGAGGGGCTTGAGGCCACTCTACAGGCCAGATTGGGCCCACAGACCAGCTGTGTGCCAGCTCCAGCCTTTGGGGTGGTCTGATGTGGGTGTTGCCTGCAGCGCATGTGCTTGCTCCAGTCCCACCTGCCACATGCATGCAGCATGCGCCTGCCCTGGCTCTTCACATGGCACATCTGCTAAAATGCAGCCTATGGTTCCAGTCTGGGGCAGACATTGTATGTGTTGCCCATGCTGAACCAGCACTGTACACTGGATCTGGCATGCGGGGCCAGTTGATGGGTCCAGTCTGGCTCAGCCTGCACGCAGCACGCATCTTGTATCAGCTCTGTGCTGTGTGCAGCCTGTGCCAGTGGGCTTTGTGTGCTGCATGTGGGGCTAGTTTCAGCACATGGTGCATTGCAGCAGGCAGCATTGCTGGCCATGTCTTTGGCATCTCTGCTGTAACCCAGTGATTCTTAATCAGGGTGCTGTAGTTGAGGTTGGGGTTCCACGACAGCCTTCGAAGCTGGGGTAGAGGGAGATAAGTGAAATAACTAGGCTGCATGAGGAGATATGTGCAGGCTTTTACCTTCCAGCTGCTCCTCGTTGCAGCAGAAGGTTCTTCCCTGCTAGCAGCTCCTTCTTCCCTGCCCCTCGTCAAGCAGGTAAGCACAATACTAATACTGTACTAGTTTTTGAAATGGAGTGCTTCTCAATTCACGAAGAGGAGCCTTGAGCATATAAAGGTTGAGAATCAGTGCTCTAACCAGTTTGCTTTTTCTTTTACATGATACTTACTCATATACCACATGGTAATTTTCCTCAAAATCAGCTCTCCAAAACTGAGGTGCAGGTCTCAAGCTAGGAAACTGTTTTGCACATTTTTACACAACTTTTTAAAAACATTTTTGCACTGGAGTGGAAGCATCAAGTGGCTGCCATGGGCTGCATGTGGTAGAGCTGGAATCCATGGTTCAGCACTGCGCAGAGGTTAATCCTTTCACAGATACTGCTGAATTGGCAGCAACTTTTGGCTGAGCAACCAGTTCAACACCAGCTGCTACAGGGTTAAACCTGTAGATTTTGACTGAGCGGGAGAGGGATGGTGAGTAACTCTGAGTAGATGTGGGCTTTGCTGTATGTGGCCAGCATTCAGCCATGACTGGCAAGATCTTCATTCTGCTTTCTCAAAGCAAGATGCATGTCTTATGCATGCTGTGTGAGATAGTGTGGTATATTTATGAATTAATCTTAGTTTACTCTTTTAAATGAGTGGCACAAAATGATTTTAAGTATGTTTCTCATACCTAATATAGAGAAAAGGCTTTGGGACAAATTTGCATTAGTTTCACTGTGATACAGATATCATGCCATCAGCAATATTCCACAAGCTTGTTTATTTGTAACCAAAGAAATGAATGTTTTGTATGACCATATACTGTGCTGTAAGGTAGCTGTAGATTTTTTATGAATAAAATGTAGGTATAATAAAGTTTTGTTCTAAGGTACAGTACTAACTGATTGTGAAGTCATGGTTTTTAGGCCTTTTACAAATATTCAGTTCTAGGGATGGAAAATTTCTCCTGCTAGAAATGATTTCAGGAGGGAGCGGTACAGATGTTCAGTCTGCAACTGCCTCTTCCACCCTGCTCCTCTGTGCCTTCCCCAGACTGGTGTGATTCCGGTCTGGGGAAAGAATGGGCTGCTCCAGTCCACTTATTTGTGGGGAAACTGGAGTAGTGGGACAAAGCCCCTACCTACTTCTTACACCAGAAACTGTGGGATTGGCCATGTCCAGTCCTGGTGTCTGGCAGCCAAGCAGAGGGAGCCAGGATGGCAAAACCCATGCCTGATTCTCACACAGGGACCTCTGGAGTGAGAAGCAGTGGGAGAGGAACTGGGGGCTGCTTTTCTCCTTCCCTCCTGGTACACAGGCAAGAGCAGCTGCCTCCCCCACTTTCTCCATATCAAGGACTTCGATCTCTGAAAAGCATGGTAGCCTTTCTCCCCACTCCACTCCTGGCTCCAGGCAGAGTTAATTCTGGGGTAAAGTGTGCAGACATTGTCTCCTGGGAGCGATTTCTACCTTGTTGTAGTCAGGCTAGTTTTCTCTCAAAGCAGCCATTTTTGGCTTTAACAGGAGACAAAGCTTTAACCTCTGCCCACTTTGGATTTTTGTTGGTTTTCTACTAAGAGAACGGTGATTCTGCTGGTAGAAGCCGAATGTCTGTATATGGCCATAGTGTCTCAGGCTTCATAAACACTAAGCACATAAACAACTGAGTGTGATTTAATGAATATTCTTTTGCTATACTGTGCTGAAGTTATGCAAGTGTTTCAGGACTGTAGTGAATCAGCATCTCAAACACTGTTCCCTCTGGGGAGGTGGTGTATGTGTGCATGTCTTATAAGGGTTCTTCTGAAGAAAGTCTTTCTCAGCAGTTCCTTAATTATATTGGGATGCCTCTTTCTCAGCTGGTACTCCATATGCTCATACGACTTTGGATTATCAGTAGTATTTGCCGTGTTAATACTACTGATAATTTTAAAAAAATCTAATGTTTATCCATTATGGGTACTCTGTCAATGGCTAGGTTTATATGTTTGCAGAGAAAGAGAGACTGCTTATGTGATTATTTTTGCAGGAAGCGGAAAAGCTTGTCACATGACAGTGAGCTTATGTCTTATCTGTCCAGTCCCATTGCTAGGCACTCAACATTCAGGAAACTTCCAAATAGCTTTGGGCAGAAAGGCCTCTCTCTCTCTATTTATCTGGGACTCAAGTAATGATACTTCAAGTGTAGTATAGGATTTTCTTGTTGTGCCCTCATCCAGTAGGAGCTGGCTATAAATGATATAAAACCACAATCTATTGTGTCCAGTTCCAGGTAGTATATTAGCTATGAAGAAATTTGGTGTTTTTAATTTTACTGAAGAATTAACTGAGGAGCACTATGTCTTTCACAACTGCAATCCCAGCAAAGATCAGAAAGCTATGGATAACCCGTGAAAGTTCTAGGAAAATATATTATGCAGAGGCAGAGAACTGATTCTGCCTTGAGTGAGCCAGCAAACAAGCCATTCCTGTTTGCTGAGAATTTGTACTTTGAGTACCTGCATTAATGTTCTGAAACTGTTCTGTGAAATCTACATCATGTGCTTGTTTTGCCCACAGTTTTTATCAGACTGTCTTGTCAGAAAAAATGTCTGTCGGTCCTGCAAGGCAACAGAGTTAGCAGTTGCTATGACTTCAGTGTGGATGACTTAGGGATTCCTCATGGGCACATAACTCTTCAGCTTTGTGTTGAGGATTAGCGTAATCGCTTATGAGAAACTTGGTCATGTTCACCCAGAATTTAGTATGTGGTTCCTTTTTGGCTGTAGCTGTCTTGTGGCTTGTCAGTATGCTAAACTCAGTTATCTCTGGCTCTATTAACAAACTGATTCAGGATTAAGATTAGGAAAGGGCATGTTTCCCATTGGGCCCTTTCCTCCTGAGCAGTTTCCTTTTCAATGGCCATGTATTGTTAGGCATTATTGTTTCAGTTCTGAAAGACAAAGTCATTTGACCCCTCTGTCTACAAGTGTTTTGAAGTGCTAAACACAAGCTACTTAGGGAAGCTTTGTTGGGCAATTTTGAATAGTTTGAGTGGCTTAATGTCTTTTTTTAGAAAGTCATAAAGTCTTTGCTGTATTTATACTCTGCAGGAAGAATATAAAAGTTTTTAGTGTTTCATTTGTGGTATTCCATTTTAAATATTTAAGATGCGCGTCTCATATCTATGCATGGAGAATCCATAGTATTCTACATAATTTGGTACATAATAAAAATAATTTGGTACATAGGCAAACAGAGTTCTTTGGGTAAATCTGATATCTTTTATTAGACCAGCCCAACGTGCATTGAGAGTGAAATCTAGTCTATACGTTTGAATTTTATAACCTTACTGTTATGAACTTTTTTCGCTGAAACAATCAGTTTAACAATAATGAAATTATTAAACATTAAAAATAACGTAGAACAGTGGCTGTAGAGTATCTACACTAAGAATTTTGAGAGAGAGAATTTCCACCAGTAATTTCACTGTCCTGGGAAACACTTTTCAAGAAGAATTAAAGATTATTTTTCCCCTTAATAAGTAAAGACTCAGTGATAAAACATTTATGGAAAAGTCTCCCAGTACTATCTGAAGAATATTATGAAACAAGCTGCTAACTGCTGAAGATCAAATAACTTAAGCTTGCCTTCTTGACAGTGCATCAGTTTATAGGACCTCCCTCTTTCTGTCTTTCGCCCTCAGCAGATACAAATAGTGAAACTGGTTTAAAAACAACCATTTTCATTTTACAAAGGGCTGATTAGATACCAGCATTCTAAAAAAAAATCCTGAATGTTTTATTTTCATGGCAAATTTTTTTTATATTAGTTACATTCCTGCATTTGTACAGTGTCAACAAGAAACCTAGCATATTCAGTCCACTTCTTGAATATGTTTAAAACTGACTTGTAATTTGCTCCTTTTTTGAGATACTAAAACTTAAACTGACACTTTCCAAAGTAATTGGAGTGCATTTTGGTGAATTTCTTTATTTACTTTATGAACACTTACAGAGGGCTGGATTATGCTTGTTAAGTGTCATGGAGAGGAAGACTAAGTCCTAAAACACAGTTCTACAATGATTTACGTGTGCGCTTGGTTTAGGCCTTTTACTGGAGGACTGCTCAGAGCATATAATAACAGATATTAAGTTAAGCATGTACGGAAGATCAGGGAGTGACTTGAGAAATTCTCGTCTCCTGTTCCTGATTAGCAAGGTCTACTGAAAGCTGTCAAACTTCACATTTCAGATTTTTAGTTTCATGTCCTTGGAGCATTGTTCTGCAGTAAATCAATGCTCATCTTAATGATGGCCCCTTTTGTAAAGGTCTTAGAGGTCAAGTGAAGAGTGCTATAATTCTGTTCCTCTGTACTCTAACTTAAACACTTTTTACAGTCAGCCAGCTTAGTATCATCTATTGCCCTACTAACATCCTGTTACTTATGCACATATATCCATGCAGCGAGGCTGCTCTGATGCTCTGTAATTACATTAATCAAGCCTGGTGGAGCATGGTTTGAACTAGATGACTTTCTGTGCAGGCCTACTTGCCTATGGCCATTTATACACATGGGGGTGGGGGGGTGGACTTTAATAAAAGCACCCGGAGCCTCACATGCATCAGCGTCCCCACACTGAAAAATGGCGGTGGGGGCACTTTAACTAAAGCTTGTTCAGTGATCTTTAGTTGTCATGCCCACTGCCATTTTTCATTGCGGGGATGCTGATGCATGTGAGGCTCCAGGTGCTTTTATTAAAGTCCTCTCCCCCCCGGTGTCTAAATGCCCATAGGCAAGTAGGTCTGCACAGAAAGTCATCTAGTTCAAACCACCACAGCTTAAGGCAAAATCATCCTGACTAAAGTATTTTTGTCAAGTGCCTGTCTAACCTGCTCTTGAAAATGTCCAAGAATGGAGATTACACAACCTCCAATACTTAATTATGCTCATAGTCACAAATTTGTTCCTAATTTCCAACCTGAATTTCCCTTGCTGCAGTTTGAGATTTTCTTCTAATATTGTTTTTTAATGATCACAGAGTATAGCCTGTGTCTATCCTCTCTATAAGCCCTTCAGGTATATGAAGGCTGTTATCATATATCTCCTCAGTTTTCTCTTCTCCAGACTAAATAACCCTAGATTTTTCAGGCTTTCCTTGTAAGTCATGCTTCCTAGGCCTATCTTCATTTCTGTCACTTTCCACTGAACTTTCTGATTTGTCCACATTTTTCGTGAAGTTGTGGGGCAAAAGCCAGATACCGTACTTCAGGTAAGGCCTCACAAGTGCCAAATGAAGTGGGAGGGTTACTTTTCTTGATTTGTAAGTGACATTCCTGTTGATACAAGCCAGTTTGCTATTGGCTTTTTTGGCGACAAGCGCACGCAGCTGGCTTGTATTCTGCTCACTGTCTGCTTTCTCCCCTCATGTCCTTTTCTGCAGTGCTGCAGCCCAGCCAGTCATTCCCCAGTCAGTATTTGTGTATACAATTATTACTGCCCAAGCATGGACAACTGGTGCCTCCCGCATCTGGGGGGACATCAGCAGGGCATGACAGGGTTTCCCCATGGCCAGCTGGCGACCATTGCGGGGGGGTTGCCAGTGGAGCCTATTTCAGGGGTAGCACTAGTGTTTCCATGCCCTCCTACCAGCCAGAGGGCTCGCTGCCGAGGGGGGGCACCAGCAGTCTCAGGAGAGACATGTATCCTCCTGTGCCCCATCTGTATTCCCAAGGGCAGGACCTTGTACTTGTCCTTGCTCAATTTCATCTGGATGATTGCAGACGATTTTTTCTAGTTGATCCAGATCACCCTACTCTCCAGAGTGTCTGTAACTACGCCCAACTTGCTGTTATCCTCAGATTTTTTAAGTGTGCATTCAATTCCTTTGTCCAAATCATTAATGAATATATTAAACAATATTGGATCTAGGACAGATCCCTGGGGAACCCCACTTAATACCTCCTTCCAACTAGACACTGAGCCATTGTTGAGCATAATAATCCACCGAGTTACATATCCACCTTACGGTACTTTCATCTAGTCTGTATTTCCTTATTAGGGAGAGAGGTAGTTAGCTTGGAAGGCATGCGAAGAGCAGAGCAGCATGGCATCTTAGAGACTGACCCACTAAGCAATATTGTAAGCCTTCATAGGCAACAGCCTACTTTGTCATGCTGTGATCAAACCTATGCTATGGCATCTGATGAAGTAGGCAGTCACCCATAATAGCTTATTCATTGCTGAATGAGTTAGTCTCCTAAGGTGCATATACACATGCAGCAAGGCTGCTCCGACGTGCTGTAATTACAGTGCGTTGGAGCAGACTCAATTAATTACCGTGTTCCAGCAGACTCCTGCGTCTCATGTATTAGCGTCCCAGTGCTGAAAAATGGGGGTGGGGGCGTCTTAACTAAAGCTTGTTTGATGAGGTTTAGTTGATATGCCCCTGCTGCCATTTTTCAGCGCCGGGATGCTGATACATGAGATTCTTTAGGTACTTTAATTAGAGCAGCTCTGAGCCTCCCTCCCTCCCCCCACTCCCAGAGTACATGTAAAAACACCCTAAAGCTGAAGTTCCCAAATGGTGGGTTGCAACCCTGACTGGGGTCGCAGCATCAACAGATAGGGTTGCAGGGGTGGAGGGCTGCAGGTTGGAAGTGAGGGGCCATGCTGAGGAAATGGGGTCATGCTGAGGAAGTGGGGCCATAAATGGGGTCATGCTGAGGAAAAGTTTGGGAAGCACTGTCCTAAGGTGTTCCTTTGCCCTGCCTTCTGCCTTAGGCTATTAGTTACAGACATGGTATCTTGCTCCGAAGAGTAGCCAGCATTTTGGCTCTTAAAACTAAGCCAGAAGTGTTTGGTTTGCAGCAAATGGCATCAGCAATAGCTTTTCCAAACTAAAGGTGTGTTGCATGCTTTCTGCAGTGTGAAATGTGAATGTAGTAACCTTTGAAATATTTTTGGAAGCAAATTGAAAGATCATTTAAAATTGATTTGAGATGGTTTCCAAAGGGAAATCTTCTACAGTCAGGAAAATTTAAGAAATACAGGTAAACATGTAAATGTATGTTGCCATCCTCTTTGCCCTGCCCCCTTCTCCTGGCCCCTTTTTATAGTTACTCCATGCAGCAGTCTTTTTTAGATATATGCAGTGTTCACTAAGTATCTCTTTTTGTGCAGCCTTCACTGTTATTATTAGAGTTTCGCTTCAGTACTCCTTCAACAAGCTGTTACAGTAAGCATAAAAACAAGCAAATTAAACAGTGAATAAAATGCACCATCAGCCTCTTTAGACAAAAATGTGATGAAGTACATGTGCATATAATTACAATAATTAAACATTTGTATTCACCTGAATAGCACACACACTTAAATTAAAATAACATACTTCTAAAGCATACCAAGCTAGGACCCGTGCAGTGCAGCACTGTTGAGGTGGGTTTATCAGTGGAAAAAAGAGGGAGGGAGGCTTTGGGTTGACTTTAATCTTAGCTCAGGAATACTCTGCAGTGTTGGCTGCACTGTCATTTGTTACAGCACAGCTGATTTCTCTACTGCATGCCTGCATTTTCATTGTAAAGTGTGGGTGTTTTTGCTTGCTTTTCATTTTAAAGAAAGTTTAAAATTTGCGTAGGTGCAGAGATGTCCTGCTTCACATTAGCACAATAAGTTGCTAGACCATGGACATAGAAAAATGGTAAAAGAGGGAACACTTAATCTGATTAAGGAACACTTAATCTCTTTCTCTTCATATAAACTGTAGTTGTTTATAACACAGCTGTTTCAAGCTTTTAAAATAAAAGGTTTCAAGACAATTGTGAATTATCTCTTTAACTTTAAGACCTAAGATTTGTTAGCATGCGTGTGTGTTATTGGATGTGTAAATATTGCAAGTACTCCATGTTAAATACCATACTAGAAAACTAAATCTTTATTAAACCCTTTAAAAGAAGTCCTCTCATCGTGGAGGCAGTATTCCTAACCCAGAAGATTAAAAAGTCATGAGTCAGACCTCCCTAAAATCCTAAGATTAAAAAAATTAAAACCTTTCCTTTCTTTTGTCTCTTGTATTTTTGTGTGTGTGGTTTTGGTTTTTTTTATTTCTTCCTGCCCTTTTGAGTTATGAATAAGGCTTCCTTCTTGTCATCCCTTGACAATGCACTAACACCCTTGATATACAATGAGGCTTACTGTCCAGAAAGATGAAATTATTAAATCAAGTCTGCCCTCTTCAAAGCTACCCTGACAAAATCTTTTATTCTTTGGACACACAAACAGTTTCTCATGTTCTAAAAAGACAGGGGTAAAACCAACCTTAATGCTATATATATATTCCTTACACTTAATGTGTGTGTTTGTCGAACATCCTTTTTTTGTTTATTAGCAGGGTTTGAGCCTACAACCTTCAGCTCCACAGAACATACCTCTTCTACTTGACTAATGAGAGTAACTAGTAGGGGAAAGCATGCAGATATGCTCTGCGTAGACCAGAGACAAAACGTCCATTTCAAGTGTAACACACACACATTCTTCAGACAGTGATTAGACGCTCTGTATCTCTTTGGTTTTGTTCCTGGTTCTGGAATTGGATTGTGGCCTGGTGATTACAGTCAGCCTAGCCAAGTGCAATAATGCTTTAGTTGAATAGTCTTTGGGGACCTCTGGTTGTGAAACCATGAACTTGAGCAAAAGAGCCGGTGCTGTTAGCACAGAAGCAAAAGGAGTACGACTAAAAGCATATCTATACAGAAGACTGAAGTTTGAGAGGTACTTGAGAAGCAGAATAAATTAGTTGATGTGGAGCTTTATACTCTTATGTATCTGTATCCAAAAAGTTGTGCTACCAGCCATGCACATTCAAAAATTATGAATCAAGCTCCAAAATACGTTGGGGTTAGTTTTAAAAATTTAGATTTTTGTTTTTAAATAATTTTGGGTTTCTCTTTATTTGTTTCTGGTTTCTGAGCTTTTAAGAGAAGCATTCCTGCATTTGTACAGTGTGTTTGACTAGATGACCCTTGGGATTCTTTGCAACCCTATGATTCTGTGAACTTGAGTCCAAATGAGTGTGTCTTCATGAGTCATTTACTGGGGGGGGTAGACTAATTAGCTCTGCAGTAAACGTCTCACATCTACACTTGTGGTCCTATTAGGAAACTAATTAACTCTGCAGCAGGGTATACAAGTACTATCCTGCTACTGAGTTTTTTACTCCGCAGTACTGCACATATAGACACTGACACAGCTGGCTGGGGTCTGAGGGTGTGTCAGTGCAGGGGCTGCCTGCCAGTCACCCCACACTGGAGCACACTCATGCCCCAGCTAGCCACACCATAGCACGTTGAGCTGGGTCAGAGCAACCTGAGGCAGGCAAGCTGACCCACCCTGGGTTCCCTGCCAGGTGGGGCTGCTCTGACCAGGCTCAATGTGTGGCAGTCCCAGATGCACACGTAAATATGATGCCCGAGAGGAATAAACTCCAGTGCACTATGTGCCAGAGTTTACTGCTGCATGCTAATAGCACATGTAGATGCGCTTATTATCAATCTTTCCTCTGCAAGAATGAGGGCTAGATACTTACTGTTCATAATGAAATGGTGATGCTGATGTAATTGGTTCATGTTAGAGGCTGGGACTGAAGGAAAACGTGGGCTGTCATAAGACTTAAATAAAATGCTTGAAGTTAGCAAATGGTTTCCAATTCTAGCTTTGCCTCAAGTGAACTTGTGAGCTGTCTGTAAGTTCTGTAAAAGGTGAATGGTAGTTGCCTTCCATTGTTACAGTATGAAACAGTGGCTCATAATAATTGTTTTTAGTGCTGCTCCAACAATGAATTTCTTATTTATGGCAAATTCCAAAGTTTCCAGGGAAAAAATAATTCTGATTCGGAATGAAAAGGTGAAATTTTTAGATTATTCAATTAGTCTGCAGTTGTAGAGTTGAGTATAGGGCTGGGAGTCAAATGGTAATGGCATTTGTGTTGTTTGATTGTCTATATAACTTTGGGCAAGTTGTTTAACCTTTTTCTTAGTTTTCCTCATCTATCAAAGTGAAAATAATGCTTTTCTACCATAGGTAATTTTTTAGTGTAATGATTGTAGTACTTGAAGAATATTATATAGTTCTTAATAAATACAAAACTCAGTTATGTTGAAATCTCTAAGTAAACTTTTTTAAAGGTACAGTTCAGTTAAAGAAGAGAAATTTAGGCATATGTCATTTTTGGCATCTTCATGATGTCTGAAAAAGCCTTGAAAGCATGTGTGTCTTGTTTCCTTTTGCTTTTACAGTGGGAAAAAAAAATTAAAGCCCTTTTTGATTGCTTATATTTCTTCAGAAATATTAGCAATGGGACTTCTGATATTAGCTGGTTTTGCAGCAGTCTTTTTTGAAGTCTCTCACAGGATTCTCTGTTTCTCCTATATCGCTCCATATTTGTGTTACTTCTTCCATGGACTGCTCCTTCAAGGCTCTCGTCGCCCATGACTTCTGAAAAAGTAGTCATTCAGTATTGGAAAATTGAGAGGGAGATATGGATGGATACATGGCATAATTGTGTCCTGTGTTGTCTCACCAATGTCTTAGATTGTAAGTCCTTTGGTCCTATATCATGTCCGTAAATGTGTTTATGTAGCGCTAGCACAGTACAGTTGTGATCGTAACTGGGACTTATAGGTGTTACAAAATACAAAATTAAACAATAAGTTATCAGATATGATTTGTGAACTTTTATTTGCCCCTTATGAATGGAGCATATATGCTGAAACTTTAGCTCAGGTGCTTGAATTAAATAGATGTAAAAAAACACCCCAAATAGCATTTAAAAAAAACCTGCTTCTCTTCTTAATCAGGTTTTATTTACACTGGATTTCTGATGTTCTTTCTGCCAATCCTGTAGTCATGACTAATGTCTTCCAAAAGAACCCAAAGAAAACTGTACCTAAATTCATGTTAAAATAAAACAAATAAAGAAAAAACACTTAGTTTTTAAAAACAATAACAAAACCCTTCAAACTTCCTTTTATACATCCATCCTAAAAAGCAATAATGGGCAAGGACCCACATTTTCCCCTCCCCACTAGGGTTGCCAACTCTGTTTGAATATATTCCACAAGGTTTCATCATATGATGTAATGACATTAAAGACTTTACGTCAGGATGGCAAATGCACATTGCTATTTCATTTTAAAAACCCACTGGACAACTGTATAAATCAGATTCAACATTTAATATTTATTTTACTGAATGCTTTATCATTTATCTCCTGGGTGATTCTCAGCAGTCTCCTGGAGATTTCTTTCTAATTCCTGGAGACTCCAGGGTAATCCTGGCAAGTTGGCAACCCTACCCCCTACTTGTATATCGCCTATAAATATTTATTTTTAACTGGGTGTAATGCTGCAGTATGGAAGGAGCTGTGCCTGTCAATATGTATGAGGAGTTCTTGAGTAGGAGCAGTAGATGAAAGTGCAGTTGCCTGAATACTGCATGGCTATGGAAACTATTGTGCAAAAGTGTACAGCATTGCTGTACACTGACAAGTAGAGATCAGTTTAGTTGAAAATTATTATTACTGACTACAGTGGTTTACTTGTATGCTTTTAGAGTAAAGATTTGAAATGCTCTGTAGAAGAAACAAGCAGCTCACATTGTATGCTTAGTGTGTAGCTTTCAAAACACAAGACATTTTAATTAATATCCTTGGTTTTTTTGGATTGGTGCTTGACTGGCCCAGGTGAGCTTGAGAGCCGTGATATAGCATACATAAGAGACAGTGTCTGTCTGAAAAACTTAACATGTAAAATGTAAGATGAACCAAGAACATGAAGAGAACCTTACATGCTAAAATTGAGGGGAAAAAACTGTGCCCAAGGCCTCCACTGGGTTCGAGATTAGTATGCAAGGCTCCAGCCACCGTCTGGAATTCTGTCTCCAAGGCCAGGGCTCCTCAGCCCCAACCTGTAGGCCAGATCCAACCCACAGAGGCATGCCATCTGGGCTGCCAGGGTCCCCAGGGCTAAGGACAGACATTGAAATATCCTGAGCCTGAATTGATTCAATCTTTGCAGGCAGGGGAAGCAGCGTGACCACGTAGGCGAGCCCCCCAGGGTAATTGTCTCTGATATGTCCTCCATAGGAGGTCTATATTGAGCAGATTCTTTTCGGTATTGGGTGGTGGAACCGGAGCGTGCTCCATCCACTCCATGCATTGACCTGGTATTGCAGTGCTTCCAGGACCGGTGCAAAAAAACAGAAAAGAAAAAAAAAAAAAAGTCTAAGCTGGTTAGGATGAACTGGTTTGTAACCACACAGACATTCTTTCTGGACTGAGGAAATTCAGGCACATACCTGCTATGGCTCAGGCTAGAAGCCGGGGAGGACTACAGCAGCCCTACCTTCCCATCAACAGTGCTGAGCTGATAAGGGATGTTGCCAGGCCCTGGCAGGATGATTTTATTAGGAACACCTGCCTGCACTGTCTCAGGCTTTTCCCCACTTGTTGCTCAAGGGAGAAGAGTGTTGCCAGACACCAGCCCTGGGCTAGCACTCTGAGGCAAAGGGAGGGAGTAGTGCATGCATCTACTGGTGATACAGAGCTTTTCAATCTCCTTCCTTCTTTATATTGTCTGCAGCAAACTAACAGGTGAGCAAGCCAGCAGGGAGGATGATAACAGTGTTTATCACCCCATCAGCAAAACAATAACTTCTCTCAAGGGAGGGATGTTACCAGCTGACCTGTTGATTAGCTCCAAAAAGCCCTAAGTGGACAGTGTTTTGTCTTCCTGTCCCAGTGAAATTGGAGACCCAAAGACACCTCTCAGCATTAGCTAACATACCACATGCCTGGGGTCTGCGGGGCTGGGGTCCATGCTGTGGGAGATGGGAGGAAGGGAGGCAGGGGAAAGCCAGGCTGTGCCTACAGTCTCTGCTGGAGCTTGTGCCAGGGAGCAGAGGGGTGGAGTCAGCTCTCCTGTCTGGAGCAGAGAGTCCTGTCCAGCCCAGCCCAGAGAGCATGCCAGGATGCTGGAGGCCTGTGGCTTAACTTAAACCAGCAAGGAGTCTGGAACAGACATTGCATTAAACCAGTTTGACCCAAATCAGTTAAGTCTGATACTACATTCAAGCAGGTTTGTCTTAAACCAGTTTCAGCCATTTTGAAACTAATTTATATGTGCAGGCATACCTCGTTTTATTGCGCTTCGCTTTATTGCGCTTCACAGATATTGCGTTTTTTATAAATTGAAGGTTTGTGGCAACCCTGCGTCGAGCAAGTCTATCGGCGCCATTTTTCCATCGGTTAGCATTTTTTAGCAATAAAGTGTTTTTTAATTAAGGTCTGTACATTGTTTTTTTAGATATAATGCTATTGCACACTTAATAGACTACAATATAGTGTAAACATAACTTTTATATGTACTGGGAAACCAAAAAATTCGTGTGACTCGCTTTATTGCGATATTCGCTTTATTGCGGTGGTCTGGAACCGAACCCGCAATATCTCCGAGGTATGCCTGTATTGAACTTATATTCTGTTACAGGTTTAAAACAGTTTCTGATCGCTTAAACTGGTTTATGTGTAATGTTTGTCCCTAGCCCAGGGGCCCAGGGGTCTGAATATTTGGGGGTGGGGAAGTGGTGGCATCAATTGCTGCCCCTGCTGCCATATTTCTGGACCTGTGGGCTGCCCTATGGACCAGAGACCACAGTGGATTGGCAGGTGGAGGTGGCCTGGTGCTCAATGTGGTCACATAGGCACCGTTTGGAGGCATTGTGGGGCCAAGAGAGGTGGCATGGACCCCAGGAAAGCCATGTGGTGCCCTGGGAGGTAGTGATCCCCAGTGAAACAGTAGGGGGTGGGGGTCTCAGGAGGTAGCATAGAGTGGAGGGATACAGGGTGCAATTCTGTGGTGTGGGGCTGATGGAGATGGTGCAGGCCCTGATCTGGCAGTACAGAGTCCCTGTTCAGGGCATGGGGGCCAAGGGAGGCAATGTGGGGCCCAGTCGTGGTGTGTGGAGTCTAGTCCAATCTGTGTACCTGCTCCATATCACTCTTCTGGGTTGTGGCCAGCAAAGGCTGAGCACTGCTGTCTTAGGCCATGCTGTTTCTAAGTTGTTCAGGGTCAGTCTGTAATAGATGGAGATGAAAATGGTGTGAGTAAAATGATGAAGGAAAGTGTAGCCTTGCTTAGAGAGAGGGCCTGAAACCAATCCAGTCAGCAGTAACCAGATTACCTGTTGTGCTGTTTTTGTCATTCTCTTGTGCTCTCGCAGTATTTCTGTTGTCCTTTCAGTATGATGTCATGCTGCAGATGACAGAAAGAAAGATGTCTGCACTAGATGTTGCATGCTGCTAAATGTGGTGGAAAAAGGGACTTAATTACTATTGCAGGGTAGGGTAAAATGCAGCATGTGCCCAGTTCTGTGGTTCATTTTGCAGTACTTCTGTCTGCACAGCAGTTATATTTAAAGCTCCAAGTGTTATTCTGTCCTAGTCTGTATTGAGAGTCTTGTTAATTTCGCTGTAAAGGAAATATAAAGAATACAGTCCTGGGTTCAGTTATTTAGATGAGTAATCATTTTCCTTAATTTTCTCATTCAGTTTCTTAAAAATTTGTTTCAGTACTGGCTGTTAGCTGTCTTGTTTTTTAGATTTTTTTAAATTGTAATCTATTTCCCCAACTCTTTTTTTTGTTTATAGCAAAATCCAGAAATTGGGTCATTCTCTCTCACTCACCATTACAGCACCATATTTTTTTTTTAAAGGAAAAAACTATCAAGTGGTCAAGTTTTTTTAAAAAAATGCATATTATTTATACTTAGATGGGATGTATTTTATAACAAGTAGGACAAGATTTACCAAGTGACTTGGGTTTTCCATGATCATAGTTGTTTTTTTTTCCAAGTTACTAGAAACTTCAAGTTTTTTTTTTTGTTTTGTTTTTTCAAATTACCAGCAGAGGAAAGGATACTGCTTGGATTTACTGACTCATTTTAGGAGTTGGAGTCAGCAACTTCCTTCTGAAGTGAGCAAATGCTCTTCTGCTGGTTATTTTCTATTTCTGCTTACATCTTTCTTGACACCTATCTCTTTATTACTTAGCTATCACTTCAGCCAGTTTGTGCATTTCCTAGCTGCAGTTGTCATTTTTATTAAATCTTTGCCCTCAATTTATATGTATTCCCTCCAGCATACTCTGGGAAATGTGATGGAGAGATTCCTTCTAATGCAATTGAATCAGAAAAGTTTGTTGGGGTTTTTGTGTGTGTTTGGGTTTTTTTATATCAACTGAGCTGAATGGCAATGTTGTGGTATAGTTCTGGTGTTACCTTATGGAAATAAAATGTGGAAATGAAAAGGGTGAGGATGTCATCATTTATGAGCATGTATAAGCTGATCCACTCTAACTGTTTGTGTATCTGCTCTATCCTGCAACCCACTGTTGTAGCTCAGTGGTAGTAGAATCCTTGTCTGCCAAATGGGAGACCAAGGTTTGATTCCTGGATATGCTTCTAACTACAACCATTGAGACACCAAATGTCTGGACTCCATCTGGCCTTTAGATTCTGTCTTAGCAGTCTGAAGGGGTGATAGAAAGTCTGAGTGGCCTCCACTCCATGCTCCTACCTACGTATACATGTCAAAGGTCCTAGTGACCTCTCATGCATATACCGTGATCCAGAAGGATTGATGGCTGCCTACTAGATGTGCTGTCATGCAGTTAGTAGAAGCTAAATCAAGGCAATTTCTCTGAACAAACGAGATGATCAGTTACTGTAGTTCATCTCCTTGCTGCCAGATAGAGCGGACACATAACTGTTACACCTGATTGGTTGATGTACGATAAGTCACATCCCCTTTTAAATCATGATGCTTATTTTGTCTGTTGGCATTATAAGTATTTGTCTGTATGGTGCAAGGCAGCACTGTGTTGGAACTTGCCACCCCCCCTGCTCATCCTGCTAGCCATGCCCTGCACCTCTTCCAATTTGGATTCATTTTAATTGCAGTGGCTGACCAGAATTGTACTTGGCATTCCAGATGAACACACACTAGTGCCTGGTTCAATGGAATTAATACTTTCCTAGCTCTGCCTGGAAATACTTTGAATAATACAACCTTGGCATAGCTGTTTCATGGAACTAGCATACTGAGAGTTCTTGGTCCACATCTGGTTAACTAGTATACAAAGCCTTTTCTCTTTAGCCATTTCCAAATGGATAAATTCTTAGTTTATAGCAATTCTTGTCATTTATTAGTCTGTAGTTGCATGAACTTGTGTTTTGGTAATACATTTCTTCCCATTTTTATCACTTCTGTCTTCAGGGTCATTGAGTTCTTCCTGTAAAATAACTTAATCCTCTTCTGTATTGTTGCTATTTCCTACTGTGTTGTCATCAGCAAACTTCATTAGCATACTTCTGTCTTGTGTATCCAGGTTCTTAATGAAAACATGAAATAGGATTGATAACAAGACTGAAACTCCACTAGTAGCATCCTTCCAGTACAGTAGTTCCCCTTTCAACACAACTTGTTGACATCTCTCTGCCTTACCCCCTGTCTCGTTCGTGTACTAATTTCCATTTCCTCCATTTGAACTAATAAATTAGCACATTGGGTGCTCTACTGAAGTCCAGATAGTTGAGATCTATTACATCTCCTTTACCCAGAAAAATAGTAATCATATCAAGGAAATATATTTTAAAATTCTATGTTTTGTATTGGCCCATTTTCCATTTGTCCGAATCTTTTTAATTATTTCCTTTGAAATTTGTTGCAAAGCCTTGCATGTGATTGGTGTCTGACTGACAGGCCTGTAGTTGCTTGGATCCTCCCACTGTTTATTCTCCAACCGGTGATTCCCTGAGGTGGTCCCCCCCCCCACCCCCAGAATTCTCAGATAATGATAATCTGGTATGATTTGTGTGTTTTAAGCTGTTTAGAGTTTGTAATATCTGGTTTGATGTCATCATTCCTATTAGCCATCCTGGATTTCCTCATCTATAAATTCACAGAATTCATCCAAAAGGAAGAGTATTAAAAAGTAACTTCTGGCATACATTGATATTCTGTAGCAGATGCTGCTGAATATTATAATACAATGCTTTGGCATCAGCAGTTGAAGACTAGTAATAGTGGTGATATAGACAGGGCTAGAATTTTAATTTTTAGCGAAATTATTTCAGGCACTAGTCTGAATTTTAGCAAAAGAGAAATGCTTTTCCTTCTTCCCACTCCTTCCTCACACTCTCTTGTGAGCAAATGCTTTTAAATTTGATTTGGGATTGAAGTAATTTCTCTTCCAATTCTCATCCGTGAATTTTTAAAAAATCCCCCTGAGCTGCTATTTAATATGTTTCAGGGCCTTAGCAAGAGCAATGAGGTACAAGGAGCAGAAAGGGAAAAAGCTGTTCCAACCTCAAGGAAGGAAAGCGAGTAGGGAGGAAACTGAATAGTGTAATATTAGGAAGATTTAATTTGTGTATTGATAATAACCCAAACAGCAAAACTTCCACTATAAAATGAAATAATTTCTGTTGCCTTACTCTTATTTTTGAAAGTGTAAAGGAGGCAGAATGCTACAGCTGAATTGTGAGATGTTGATGGTGCCTTATCTATTGTCTGTTTCCTTTGGATTCACAGATTAAAGCTGGGAATGGGTTTAGATATGAGCCTGGAGGAGAAACAAACTGACTCAGATAGATTAGTTTAAACATTGTGGATTCAGGCATATGTCAGATTGTTTCAGTAATTTGAATGTTACCCCAGCTAGTGAAACAGGGGAGGCCAAAGTGTTTCAGGTCTGGGGTTCATTATGGAGCCAGGAGGAGCAAGTTCAGGAGTTTTCTGTGTCCTGCTGCTGCTGAATGAACAAAGGTGGGTTGGAAAGAAAGGAGGGAAAATCTGCCATTCCTCAGATCCTTCAGTATGAGTGGAGCAGAGATACAGATGTTAAGCTGTAGGTTGTGTGCACCACTCCACTCCAGGGTAAAGCTACCTGTCAGAAAGTGAGGAATATTTCGTCCCAGGGTAGTTGTTTGTTCCTTTCAGACCAACTCTACCTGCAGAAAGAATTGGTTGGGTGTTTATTCCTTATTGTTGAGAAAATTTACTACAGAATAAAATCTGGGATGGATTAGTGGGGTAGCTTTTGTGTTGTGTTTCCACATTCACTGTGATGTTTGAGTGGAGGAGGCAAGGAGTGCTTGGGGAGAACCCACATCCTCTATAGATGGAAGCAGCACAACAGGCTTCTTTCTTTCCCCTGCTCATCCTTCTGTCCCTTCCTCAAAAAAATAAAAAAGCATGAAGTCCAGAACAATGATTTAGGAGAGAGAAAGAAGAATACTGAGGAAGTTAAGTTTTCCTAAAGCTGTGGGAATGCCAAATTCTCCCCCTTTTCCTTACTTATTCCAGGAACCTGTATTGAATTCTAGAATAACAAGAACATGCAAAAAATTAAAAACGGAGCACCGTTAATACATTTTATACAAATAACTCTTTGACACCTTGTAGCTCCTCGTTTGGTAGTCTTAACCGAGACTAGTTTGGCTCCAACAGTCTTTGTCACTTGTAACCACTGGGCTTCGAATAACCACTCTCGAGCAACCTTTGCTCCACTGGTGGATGTCAAGCTCCTCCCAGGTTCATGTCGTTGCTGGAGTAGCTCTCTTCTTCCCGTGTTGCCAAGTCTGTTCTCACCTGCTACGACTTGCTGTTCCTCAGTAGGAGGGGTCAGCTAACGGGATACTCAGTGGCCTGCGGTTCACCCATCAGTCACTCTCGGGACTCCAACACCCGTACACCCCGGCCTCACGCCTCCTTCAGTGTGCTGCCCAGCTGTTGGCCTCGGCCTCTTCTTGCAGCGATAACCCTCTCCGCCCTCACGTTTTAGATGCCAGCAGCTTAAGGCCCCACTCGCCCGTGAGGGCCTGCCCCACAGCCCTTCACACCTCCGTCCCCTCCTTCAAGGGTACATGCAACCAAAAAGGGGAAATCCTACTGAGGCTTCTCCACAGCCCCGCTCTTTGGGCCCTCATCCCTATCCCCTATGCCCCTTTGTCCGGGGTAACAAAAATAAATGTGCCAACTGCCATCGACTACTAAGCTACTCCCTGCCCCTTTCTCCTTTTCCCTGGAGCGTAACAGGGAGAGGATGCTTTTCTTCTTGACCCGTCACCTCCAGGAGCTACTCCCATCTGTTCCTCAATCCGGCAGAACTCGATGGTGATACCTGCCCTGACTACCAACCCCTTTGAGGCTCTCCCAGGGTCGTCTCCCCCACGTCATGCCTTCCTCTGTGCCTCATCATCCTGGCACTCCCACCTGTGTTCCGCTCGGCTTCCAGGTGCTATTTCAGCTTCGCCTCTGTCCAGCAAACCTGACACTCCCTCATCGTCCTGCGTGGCCTCCCATCGGGATGCTCCACCCTCCACCACCTGCGTCTGCTCCCACTTGCCAGGCTCCCCAGGTCCAGCAAGTGGCGTATTCTCCACTGCTAGCGTCAGCCGCAGCTTCCTTCCCAGGCTATCCACCCCCTCTGCAGCAGCAGCCACCACTTTTATTTCTGCTGGCCAGCATCCGATGCTGACATCATTGGCCACCTGTAATTGCACAAAAAGGCAGCTAACGAGCCACGCAGACTCTCCCTTCCACCCCATGCGCGTCCCGTCCCGAGCTGCCAGTAAGTGCCGCTCGTTATTTTGACTCCTGGGACATCACTATCAGGCTAATGTCTTTTATTTTTTGATGGGACACAAAGTGTCATTCATACTTAAAGAAGTACTGGAAGCCTACAGTTTTGCCTCAAGCTTTAACTTCCTGAGCTGTGTAGAAGAGTATCTGATAGTTTTCTTCTATTTTTGTCTTCTAAATGTAGCTGAAGTTCTGTGGGCCAAATTAGTTGTTTTTATGTATTCCCGTTCAGCACTTTCTTTACTGCATTAGGGAAGGAAAAGTAAATTCATTGAGATAATAAATTTAAACAAAAAACCTGATAGATGTGTTTGGCTAGGTTTTTACAAGCTGCTGCAGACCTGTGCAGCTGAGCCTGTGAAATTGAAAATAGGCTTGATATGCCTTGAGAAATCCCATCGTCCATCAAATCTATCACGTGTTGTGACCCTGTCCCTCCTGTGCCATATCAAGTCAGTCTTGCCCTGCATGTCAGTTTAGATACTCAGTCTTGGCATTTTTGCAAGTGGTATACTCAGAACTTGGCAGGTTACCTTTTTTTTGTTCTAATTTAAAATATACTTGATTTGTTGGAGTTTGAATTTGGTGATTTAACATTTTAAATAGTCATGTGAAGGTGAGCTTCAAAAAGCAAAACAGTAAATTTGTGGCTTTTTGCAACTTTATGGGAAATGTGTAGTGAAGAAAAAATGTACAAGAAGAAATGAAAGGGCAGTTCATACTTGTTTTTATACTTTGGAAACAAAGCATCAAGTTTGTTCTTCCTTAGTTTTTGGAATGCCCATTGAAAATCTGACTTGCGTATCATGAGTTTTCCTAGCATTTCAGTTGAATCTTTAATTAAGATGAGTTTTCATCAGTGCATGGTAGGCATTGGGATGAAGTTAGCGATAAAAATTAATGTATGTCCAACTCTTCACTAAAGCTCATTTTTTCCTTTTTAATTGCTTGGATTTTAGTCTTGTCTGATGCCAATCCACATTATTTCTTCAGCCAACCCCAGAATTCCAGTGTAGCAAGACTAAAATTTCTACTATAAAACAGAATAGAAAGAGAGCGTTCAAAATAATACAGACTTAAGAGTTGCACAAACTCTTCTTAAGCAATTTTATGAGTAAGATCTTAATACTGGTATATGAACTATAATAAATACTTTTTATTGTAGAGGTGGTGATAAAAATGTTATATTGTATTCCAAATCAGTTTGCTGTAGGACAGCTTTGAGGTGGTGGTGGTGGTGATTGGTTGAGGGTTTTTTTAAATATGTTTTTGGTCCCTCTAGGTTTTTAGACTGTACATATTTTAATGCTGTATTAAAACTGCTATACTATCACTAACATTTCAAAATTAAGCTAGACTTTTACTAGAAATATTGTAAAGTTTTATATTTCTAGTAGGGAAAAAAGTACCTGTTTTGTTGTTGCTAGTACAGAACTGGAAAATACAACTGCCTTTCAGCCAAGTCCATAAGTGATTGTTCTTTGGTTATGTGTGCATGTGAAAGACACATAAGTTTTTAATATTTCATATTAATAAATTAATATGTTTCTGTAAAATAATGTTTCCTTATTTATGGGTTGGTTAATTGAAAAAGGTATTTATAGTAGTAGCACAGTATTTTGTACTATAGAGGAAATGCGCTACAAGGAGACTGCTAGTTTGACTAGTAGATGTTCTCTGTCCACTTTTGCATGAATACAAGGAGAAGATTTAAGGCAACATTTCTCCAACATTTTATTTGATGGATTCTCAGAGTGGGGAGATGTAGATGAAGAACAGATTACAAATAATGGACACTGTGCAGTACAGCATAGCTAGCCTTGTTTTTTCAGATACGCAATATCTGTTTTTACCAGCGTATTATAACATGAAGATTTTCGTATTTTCCTGTGCATTGTACTTTTGCAAAGCAGGACCAAGGTAATTTGTAAGGATAGCTTTTTAATCCTGTTCTGTAAATTTGCAGTACTGTTAAAGATACTTATGTGCTTTATGACTAATCCATATGCTTCTGTTACAAGAAAAAAGGGATCATTTGTTCAGTTGCTAGGTTCTGAGTGCACTTGAAGTTATCTAGTTTTTTTCGTCCTGTTAAAAGCTCTGAGATTTAATAAATAATCATTGATCCTGGACCTTTGTGCACCACACTCCCTGTCTTCCTACCCATCCTTTTGTGAAAGTAATGTACCATAGAATTAGATACACTTGAAATGACATCTTAATAAGTGAAAAAGGTTATGCTGAAGTCAATACCTCTATAATGATGTGAGCTGTATTAGGTGCTTAGGAAAAGACACACTACTGCTTGTATGGATGGCATGAATTAGGAAGTCTGCATGCGCTGTTCTGGGAGTGCAGTACTTGCATGTAATTCTGTGAGCATGCAGACTTTGCAGTGTCAGCAAAGTGCAGTTATGGGAGGATGATGAATAGTGATTACTAGGTCTGGCTAAGGTACTGTAAGCAGGCGATTGACAAAACAAACTGATCTTTTTGAGAGGTGCAACTAAGTGTGCCATGGTGATTAAATATAACTAGTTGCATTGCAGTGACTTACAAACTATTTTTGTTAAACATAGTACTCACATCTTCTCTATCCTCCCCACATATATGATTCTCAAAAGATTTTCTAGCTAGCTAGAAATGAGTAGTACTTCACAATAAAGAATGGGCCTGCTTTAAAAAAATTCAACAGAAGCCCTTTTCTGACAGGTGGAAGGATTATTATACAATGGTGAAAGTTGGCAGCTTCGAGGGCATCTGCTGAGTGGAGACAGGAATTGGTAGCAAGTTGCCTTTAATGTGCAAACCTAGGACACAGGAAATAGTGAATCTTAATGCTACGCAAATGTACAGAGCTAGAGACACGTTATCTGTGAATGGAATACGAGAGTTGTAATATAATTGGTGACACACATTTTAATACTTGAGATATTGTTCTGCATTGTCATGCTGTGACACAGCCATGTTAGTGCAAGTTGTGAATCAGCCTTTCTCATGCATGTTTAAGTGGGTGGCTAAATTTGATGCTGTTCAAAACAGTTTTCCCTCCATCCTACATCTGGTTTCTGAGAATGTGCAGTAGGGTTACTCCTTTCCTTCCTCCTCATCCGGACCAAGAAAAGTTTTTCCTTTTCCCTCCTCTTGGTAAGGGAGGAACTCACAACATGCTTTAACATGTCATATCTTTGGGTTTCTCTCCTCACATGAGAAGAAGCTCAGATAAAATGCACAAAATTGGAAAGTTCCTCACTAGGTCTTTGCTAGCATTTTTACCATTGCTAACATTGGTGGGAGGCTTCCTCAGAGTAGACAAGGGTCTTCAGAGACACCCCAGAATCTGCAAAGAACTATGTGGAGATCTTGATATTATAACCACTGCTTTGTGCTGTTTTGTAATTTCCACATTGCTGATGATTCAGAGTTATAGAGTGATGAATGACTTGGGGTGCCTATACACATGCTGGATGTCTGCTCTGACTTGGGTTGCCAACCCTCCAGGATTGCCCTGGAGTCTTCAGGAATTAGATATAAATCTCCGGAAGACTGCTGAGAGTCAACTGGGAGGGAAATGATAGGGAATTTGTTAAAATAAATATTCAGCGTTGAATCTGATTTATGTAGCAATCCAATAGGTTTTTAAAATATAATAGGAATGTGCATTTGCCTCCTGACGTGAAGTCTCCGCACTGTAATCTGTAATTGATATACCCAGGCATGAGGGCACGTTTGCGGTATACATCGCAGACACGTTGGCATTCTGGAAACCTCCTGGGATAGATTTAAACAGAGTTGGCAACCCTAGCTCCAGTGTGTGCTAATTAGCATGTGTTGGAGCAGACTCAATCTAATTAGTACACTCCAGCAGCCTCCATGTCACGTATTCAGCATCCCGTGCTTCAACATGGCGGTGAGGGTGTTTAAACTAAAGCTCATTGAACAAGCACAGGATGCTGAATACATGTGACATAGTGGGTGCTTTAATTGGAGTAGTTCTTGGATCCGCTTTCCACTCTGGAGCACATGTAAAGATGCTCTTGGAGTTTGAGGTGAATTTAGGCAAACAGCACTAGCAAAGGATTCTGCGGCATCTTGTAAAAGCACCTGTGAGTTTGCCATTTGCAACGACTGTGCTAGTTATTAAAACACTCTTGAGTTATGACTAGTTAGTAGTTTTATTTTGTCTAAGAGATTGTAACAGCAAAGAGTGTGCGCCACTGACTGGCCCCAAGTGCCATGTGCACTATGTCCCAACCCAGGTTTCATGCACTGCATATGGAGCTGGTCCAGGGCACACAGTGCACACAGAATGCAGATCTGGTCTAGGGCGTGTGCCACATGCACTACCCATGCCAGACCAGCCCTGTGCACTGGATCTGGCATGCGGTACCTTCCTGTGAGTCTGATCCAGACTAGCTCCAGATCCAGCATGCAGGTCCAGTCTAGCATATGCATCATGTGTAGTGTGTTCCCTGGACTGGTCCTGCACATGCCATGTGCAGTATAATCCCTGACTGGCCCTGTTTGCTGCCTGAAGTACGTGCTAGACGAGCTCTGTATGCCAGACCAGTCTGAGATGCATAGGCAGCAATGAGATCAGCATTTCGCAACCCGTGGGTCGTGACCCAAAGACAGGTCACAAGGATATATGAAATAAGTCGCAAACAAACTTTAAAAATGAATTCTCCTTTAAAGGAGAAAACCAGGGGAAACCATGGCTTTTCCTTTACAGGCTGGCAGTTCCAGCTTGTAAGGGGCTGCTTGGGGGGGGCCTCCATGCTGCACTATGCACATCCACCCCCGCCTCACACACTGGGGGCAGGGAGCAGCAGGTTGGGAATAAGGGGCACTGGGTTAGGACTGGTCATCAATGTTTACAGATAGGTCCTGGTACAAAAACGGGTTGAGAACCACTGGGCTAGACCGGCCATATAGACACTTGTGCCATATAGAATTATTATTATTACTAGCCAGTTGCCCATCAGGAATGGTGGGGGGGGTGCGATGGAGCGCTGCCACCACCTCCCAAGAGTGGCCCGGGGGGGGGAGTTTGCCTCTCTTTCCCCCTCAGCCAGCACCCCATACTGTCTCTAGGCAGCAGGGCAGGGGGGCAGTGCTGGCCTCGCCCCCCTACCCCCCAGTCCATTCCTGCCATCATGGCGGCACACTGTCACTGCTGCCTCCTGTCTGGAATGCTCTTGGAGCACTCTGATTGGTTGTTTCAGTAACCAATCAGAGTGCTCCAAGAGCATTATGGATAGACAAACTAAGCTGTTTATTATATTAGAATTGTTTAGATTTACATTGCGCCTCATCCAGAAGGGCTCAGAATGGCTTACAATAACAGACGTAAAACCCATGAGATAAGAAGCAAAAACAAACTCTCCAAGCAATGCCCTAAAACTTTAACGTCCATCTTCCCCCCATTCCCCTGAAATCCTGCTTTCCGGCCTGTTACCTGACAGAGCAAAGCCTCTTCCCCTGCTTTTTGTCCCCACTCCCATGCCTCTGCCTCACACCCAGCAGAGATCCTTTGTTCCCTCCCCCAGTGCCGCTACCAAGTCTACACCCTACGTATGACCTGTGGCTGTTCCCTAAAATGCATAAATCTTTCCCTCCTCCCTTTTGCCCTTTGGCAGTGCCCCAAGGTGTGGTGTCTGTCTGGGTGCTCACCCAGGGGAGGCTTGCTGACCCCATAGGGCATGCAGGCTGGTTGGATTCTTCTCCCTCTGTTTGGATGGACAAGATGGTGCTTCGGCTGGGCCCCAGCCTTTCTTCCAAGAGGGGAGGGGAACAAGAGGGGAGAGCAGCAGGATAATGTGTTATTCTTAGGGGTCGGCAATGTTTTTGGGGAGAGTGCCAAAAATACCCACAGCCTTGACTTAGAAGATGTTGGTGTGCCAGAGGTGGACCACAGAAGAGCCACGAGGGGCCTGATTCTTGTTGTGGCAGTGCAACCTCAGCCCCTTTGTCTGCCCTGAGGCACACGTGCCAAGCAAAATGCCTTTATGTGCCATATTCTGGCACCTGTGCTGAGGGTTATAGAGAAGGGAAAACTGCCTACCCCTGCTCTAGCAGTCAGTGATTGTTTTCATCAGCCATTGCATGTGCAAAATTCTCACCTGCTGGACGTTTTTTTTTCAGTTGCCAGTGATATTAACCTGGGCTATCTTAGCTCTGTACGGAACTACTTGTTACTTAATTGCTGATAAAATTTATATTCTGCATACGGTATTCATATTTGCATATGCCTGACTGCTTCTGCAGCAATATTCACAAGGCGAGAGGTGAGAAAAGCACTAATTTTGTTAGATGCTTTTCATCCAGTTTTTCTGGCTGAAGTTTTGAATGCCATTGAGAGTTATGAGAAACCATCAGTTAGGTGGTTCTGGGTCCTTCCTGGCTGGTTTCCAGTCAGTAGAGAGAAAGTGTGGTAAATGAGATAGATACAAACGTTTGTAACTCTCCCTTCAAGGAAAGAAAACTAGACTTTGACTATGGTAATAAACTCTGAATAAACTGTGACAGTTTCTGCAGCACCTGCTGAAGTAAGTGGCTGCTTGTGAAAGCTTATGCTATACTCTGTGATTTAGTCTATAAGGTGCAAATCTACCTTGCCTTCTGTTGAATTGAACCAAGCTCTTAAATGCACAGCTTTCCCTCTTCCTGGTACAAATAACAATATAGTTAAATTCCTCCCTTTCATGCAGGCCTGAATTTGGGAAGCTAAATTCTGTATGGATGCCACTCCCCTACCAGTAATGTTAGAGGTGAGAGATAAGAGATAACTGACTATAGAACAGAGAAAAGGATTCACATGCTCGCAACTTCTGTGAAGTCATTCTTTATTTAAACATTCTCGTTGCTACATGTCCATTGCTGAATCTCCCTAACTACTTTACATTTATGAGAAGGCTGTATAGGGAAGGATCTCATGTTTGTTTGGTGGTGTGCAGTTACAGTGTTTTAGAAGATATCGTTATCTTTCATTATCCTTATCTAGGAGAGAAAATCTGGATTGGCAGCAAAAGTTTAGAACAGTTCCGTAATTTTTGTCCTGTGATTTGATAGTTGCTGTCAGTTGCTGTAGCCTGGTCTGGTGCTCTAGTGATGAAAGCCTCATCTCAAATTTTCCCTCCAACCGCCATCCTCTTCTCAATAGAAATGTACTTAGTATGCATCCCAAAGAGATGTCTTAGAGCGTATAATTTAAATAAATAAATAGGCCCCAAGAAGGATGTATTTTGAAAACTGTGATCTCTAGGTTTTTTTAAATGCATGTGATGCATGTTCAGCTGTTTAATAATAATTTCTAGTTATTGTGAGCTGATGCAGTTATTAGGATGCTAAATGTGTTACTATACTGGGTTTAAAACAGGGGTGACCAACTTGTGGCATGCAACAAGTGGCACAGGCAGCCTCTGTGTGTGGCGTATACCAGATGGGGACAGGCATGGAAGCAGTAGATTGGGCAGGGCTCAGAAAATCATTACTGGGCAGGGAGCATGGGGCCAAGAGCAGAAAGCAAAGCAAGAGATCAGTCAGAGGAAGGGGATTGGAGTAGCACTTGGATGGGGTTGGGGTTAATTTGTAGCACTTCTGCCAAAAAGGTTGACCCCCACAGAGTTGTACATTGGCCTGTTTACTGTGTGAATATGTTGGCATTTACAGCAAGCTGTTAAAAGGGCTGCATTGGCAACTATACATTACAGAAGTTTGGGCAGCTGGATCCATCTAAAAATGACCTGATCTAAGTTAGATTACTTTAAAGGTAAGCTTAACTTAAATCGGTTGGCCGTTTTTACACTCATCTAACCTTCCTGGAACTTCTTTCTGTACAGTTTGCATTTAGATCAAATTAACTGGGGATACAAGTGTAAGGTCCACATCTGGTTTAGATTAGGTGGAATTTTTAATGCAGTCTAACCTCCCGGAATGTCTGTATGCACCCTGCAAGTCACCAACAAATAGTTAGAAACAGGCCTTTCAGTACGACATGCATGCATATATATTGCTTATTTTAAAAAAACACCTTTTCTCTTTTATTATGTTTTCTCCCTACTGTTCAGATTAATCAGTACTTGGGTTGAGAAAGTTCTTGCATTCTGTTCATCACTAGTTCTGGATGCCCCAAAGAGAAGCAGCTTGTATACCAAATCTGGTCAAACCTGTTGGTTACTGTAGCCCAGGGCCTGATCTAAGGCAATGGACTGACAATTTACTGGGGTGGGGGTTTTTATCGTATGTCATCCACTATGTGGTAATTGCCTGTGCATGCTCTGACCTTTGGATTTACCCCTCTTTCCCTGAAGACTAAGCAACGGCAAATCCATTTTTATTCACTAATGGAAGAGCATGTATATGGGCACTAAACTACAGGATAGCTTTTGTGAAGCAAAGTTGTCCTCTCTTCCCTCAGGGTAGATCTTTCCCATTTCTCAGCAGTAGCATAATTGAGGGAGGGGCAAACATAGCCTCTGCTGCAGCAGTGGCTGAATGCCTTACTGCAGTTGGCACAGCAGGAGCTGGCGCTGCCCCATGCGTTGTGGCCATCCTGGGTGCGGAGATGCCCTTTACACCTCTGTTGCTACATAATGAACATAGGAGCATTGCATAATTTGATATGAGAGATAAAGCCTCAGACTGGAGAGAGTGCCATACTGTTTCTTTTCTCAATGTAGGACTATATACTAGGTGCTGTATGGCTATGTAAAACCAAGTCACTGCCTTGAAAAGATTGTCTGTTTCTACTAAATTGTCTAATTCAGTGTGCAGTTTAGTAGAATTTCTCGCTGAAAAGGAACAGCTAGTTTTTGTTTGGTGCAAAGGAAAGACTTTCATTAAATGCAACCTTGTTGTTAACCAGTGCTGTAGCAAGAGGGGTGAGTGGGGCGACTGCCCCAGGCGCCGAAGCAAAGGGGTGCCAATAGGTGCTGCCCAGCCAAGACGGAGACACGATTGGCTTGTTTGGGCAAGGGGAGGGCAGCTCCCGCCGCTGCGTGCCCACCAGATCTGTGCATGGGGGGAGGGTGGGCTGCTGCTGCGGGTTTTGCCCCAGGCTCCAAACGTCGTTGCTACAGCACTGCTGTTAACTGGCCATTGCTGAGGAAAATGTTTTATATTATTCTAGTGTTTTCAGAGAAGGGTGAGCAGTATTTCAGCTATGGCAACATCAGACATCGATGTTGTAATTAACTGAAGAAAATCTCCTGTGATGCATTGTACAAGATTTTATATTATCCAAAGTCTATTTCTTCTGGCAGAAGTTATGTCTGCTATGGCCTTCCTTCCTCAAGTGGTCTTCAAAGAAGTGCTGCAAATAGATGCCTGGAGGTTTAGTAATGTGGAATATTCTACAGCTTCTTGATGATGTTTTGCATTATTGTAATTAAGGTGGCCTACAATGGGAAAAATGCCTCTGTTTGTTTATAGTATGTGAAGAAGGTATGAAAGATGTATTGTTTTTGTAGGTTTTCCCACTTTGCATGCTGTTTGCTGTAGAAATATCAGGTATACTGAGCTTTGTGCTTCCCCATTATTTTTCTCTTGCAATTCATCACTCACTGCCTAATTTATACTTTCTGTTTTATTCAACAATAATCTCTTTCTTTTCTCAGTCTATAGAAGCCCTTCTTTCATGGAGCTGTGACAGTATAAGTAGTTTTGTTGTTTTTTAAATTTGTGAACAAAGCAAACCTTGTCTGTGTGGCTGTAATCTTTCCTGGCTGTGCTCTTTTTAATACTGTGATCCCTGTTGGAAAATTACCTTATTTTTATTATGAAGGAGCACATTATAAACTGATAAGAGAGGTACGTCAAAGGTATTTGCACAAGCTAAAAGCAGATTTCTGAAGCTGTTTGTCTGAAAACATCAGGAATGTTGGAAGTGCAGTAGACCTGAACATAATGAAATAAGGTACTTGTGTTAGCGTACAGAAACAAAATACAGTATGAGATTAATTTGTACAAAGGCAGATGCTGATTTTTATAGTCCATGTGTTTTTTGCTTTGTTTTATTGAGTTTACCTTTTAATTTCTGTAAATTAAAATCCATGGCTGCCATGTGCCTGCTGTGATGTTTTGTTTTTTCCAGTGCTTAGTAACTATGCACCTAACAAAATGGGACTCTGGTAAGAAGGTGCATCCTTTGAATCCTTCATAAAATGATTTTGAATAATAAGAATTCCCTCCACAATGGGAGAAATTAAATGTCTCACTACATACCCTGTTAATAGGTTTTTACTAGGTATATTGCATCAAAACTGGACACATTTTTAGAATGATAGTACTTTTCAAATTACCTTTCAAGGTGTGATTGAACTGGGGTTATGCTCATGCATAAGTTACTCATTTTTTATTTTATTGGAATATTTGCAAAGAATATGTTGGCAAAGGATGCTAGAACAGCGGGCTCAAAGCTAGGTCTTCAACTGAAATTCAGACTTCAGCCCTGGAGTCACGTGAGCAGTTACCTGATCAAGTAAGATGAGACAAGGTGACTGTTAATAAATGCTGTGTTGTAATGTCAAGCGCTTTGTAGGGAGAGCTGAACATAGTAGGCTGCCACAGAAACTTAAAAGCAAAATGATATCTTAAAACAATGCCATTTTCAAGCAGTTTAGTAGGGTTTTTTTTAAGGCCAGTCAACGGAAAATCATTAATGAAACTGGCTATATTTAAAACAAACAACACCCCCCCGCCCCCCATATACATCTGCTACACTTCTATTCTTACTGTGTTGCCTGTGGACTTCTCAGTCTGCCACTGGTGCCAACTTTCATTACCACCTATTTCTTCCTCAGACGCTGTCATGCTTCAGCCTGTGCCAAAGTTCAGAGGGCAGGACTGAAGGGATGGCACTATCTAGGCCTTTTTCAGATTCATCCTCAAGATTCAGTTCAGCAGCAAAGCTTGCAGTGAACTGCCAGCTGGTAATGACCAGAGTGGTGGCTGGGAGCAGCTTTGTCCATATGCCTAAGTAATTTATTGTATAGGGTAGGGCTGTCCAACTTTGCTGCTATGGGCTGCAGACTGCTGTGGCCACGGCCTCCCTGTCTGTGGGCTCCCCCACTACACTGTGCTGCTAATCCTCTAGCACTGTATACAGGCAGCCCATACTCCCACAATTGCATAGCACATGCGTGTTGGTGGCCAATATACCCGATGAGTGGGTGGTGCCCCCCCGCCTTTCTTGCTGTACCATCCCCCCCCTACCCTGAGCCCCAGCAGGAAGTGAAAACCATAGAGGGAATGGGGAGGAAAAGCCTGGGGGCTGCAGCTTAAATGTGGGAAGCATGTAGCCTAAAGGCCACCAGTTGGACAGCCTTGGTATAAGGAGCAGAGTGGGAAAAGCCTTGAAATCTTCCAGGTGTGCATATAATTGGATTATAACACCTTTGTCCATTCTTCTTCCTCTTCTACACCTTCATACAGATTTGTTCCACAGTTTGTTATATCTACATTGATTCGAGAGCTCTGAAAAGCAGAGATTGCCTTTCTTCTCTCTTTGGGCTTGCTTACTCAGGGGTGCTTAGGAAAGTGACGATAAATCAACTAAAGGTGTGATGTTAGGGTGTGTTAAACCCACTTGTGGGTATTCTTGTTCAGGGTGAAGGGAGCTTGGATTACTGTGGGAAGATTAAGCCAGTCTAAGCTTCTTTAAGGCATCTATACATGGTTTAGCAAGTGGAGGCCAACTTTTTGGCAGGCATGCCACAAATGAGCTCTCCTGCCTCCTCAAGTAATACTGATCATGTTCCCTGCCTGATTTGCTACTCTGCTTTCTGTATCCATCCCTGTCTGATCTGCTGCTCAGCTTTTTGCTTCTTCCCCTATAGGAGGTGGTACTGCTTTTGCAGTGCTCCCTGTCCCTCCCTGATCTGTGGCATGCCACACACACGGGCTCTGTGACATTCATGGTACCTGTGCTGTAGCTAGTCACCCCTAGTTTAACATGCCTTATTTTAATGTGCACTGCCTCACACTTTCAGTGGATTTGCCTTCACTTTCCTTAGTGTCCTCATGTAAGTTTGTCCCCATGGTGGGTCCTTGCTGCTGATTTAGTAATAATGTCCTTTTTTTAGTTTTGAATCATCTTATTCTTTTACGTAATTAGGTTTTTCTGCTTCAGTTGTTTTTCCTTAGTCTGTAGCTAATTTTGTAACTTTTTTGTTCTATGAGTTGATTGCCTTTGTCCCTTTTTCAGTGACTGTTTTCATTTACATAACGGGGTTAATCAAAAGTAAATATTCTAGTTAGCTTAGGGTGCAACTACTTCTTTCCCAGACTTCAGAGACGGATGGCACTTTGCGCCCAAAAGCACATCCAACATTATTCCCAACTCTATAGTTAGACCAGGGAAAGCTATTACAAAACAAATACTGCTTTAGATTAGACATCCATTAAGAATTACTTCACAGTTAGGGCAGCTAGGATCTGGAACCAGCTTCCAAGGGAAGTGGTGCTGGCTCCTACCCTGGGGGTCTCTAAGAAGAGGCTTGATGCCTACCTAGCTGGGATCATTTGAGCCCAGTTTTTTTTCTCCTGCCCTGGCAGGGGGTCAGACTTGAAGATCTATAAGGTACCTTCCGACCCTACTTCTGTGATTCTTAAGTATGATAAGGCATAGGTCAGGATTCACTTTTGCAGACACAGCTGATAATACTGATGTAGGAATGCATCAACCTGAAATCTAGGGACAAATCCCAACTTTGTGTGAATTACCATCTGCCCAGTGATTTCCAAGGAGCTGCATCAGTTTAGAGCAGCTGAAGATCTGCCCTATTAATTGGCAGATCAGAAACATTCCCTTCATTTCATTTGTATATTTTTAAAATTGTGGGTTACCTTGCACATTTGAACTTTTTTGATTATACTTATTACAAGGAGTCCTTATAGAACGTTGGGGAAACAGGGTTTAGGAATTTTGTCTTCTGGCACAATCACCCACTTCCAGGGGCACCTTAATGAATCTAGCTTTAAAAAAAATGGTTTAAATACTGTTAGTCCAACTCAGTGCATTGCACTGCCACAAGCCTAGCACTAATTTCTCCCATGCTAGTATCTCTATTCCACCTCTGGGAGAAGCACTCTTTGTACAGCACTCTTTGAGCCAGTAATTTCAGTCCTTTCTAGCCCTTCAGAGGACTAGGCTTCTATTTAGCACTTCCTAGTGCTGTCATGAGTTAATTTTCTACTGTCAAAGGACTTGCGTTCTCTAGATTGGTGCCATTTTGGCACCATTTCTTACCAAGATTGGTGTATCAATCCTTTATACAGAATGGTTGTCCAGGAAGATGTCTTGTAATGCCTAGCCTTTCCCACAATGCCTATGCCCTTCCAGTGAAGCCAGACAGGTTTCTTATGGTATCCCACTTGGCTTTGCGGTCTCTGGAGGCTTACAACCCCATAAGGAATTTGGACAGAGATTGAACCACTGATTCTGTTCCTCTGCCTTCTTCTCCCAAGCTCCAGCTCCCAAACTATCTGCAGGCTCTCCAGTGCATCTTGCATTTCCAGACTCTCAGTCAGAATTCCTGGCATCTTGAGAACCCTCTTTGCCTTTTTATGGCTCTTATCTCTTCCCTGTCCAAGAGAGGACTTTGTGAACTTCCAGAAGCTTCTGAGCTTCTGGTACCTTTAGAAGAGGTCAGTGAGACTTCCTATAGTCTTCTAGACATCCTGCACCAGCCTGACCCATGCAACATGGATCTTCCCTTTTGGCCTCTGAAGGACAAGCAGGCAGGCAGAAGTGCAGTGCCAAAGGGCACCAGGTTTCTGTAGTCACACCCAACTCCATTATGGTCATTGGGTGGCACTTCTTTAATACATTTACCTAGTGGTTTCAGAAAAGGATTAATTTTGTTTTAGTTTTTCCAGGAATGATATGAAAAAATGTCATTGTACTTTCTGGCCTTGTGTGACGGATATTAACTGTCTTATATTTTAATTTGATGATCTTACTATTCTGTGTACAAGATTTCCAAAGATAGCAGCAGCTGTTAATCTTGTTTTATCATTCTCCAGTTATTACAGAGCAATACCTATCCAAGTCTTCTTTGGAGCCTAAGGTTTCCTGGTTTCAAATAGGTTTTTTTGGAGGGAAGTCAGGATTACTGAACATAGTTTTCATTAACTACATGTTAAGGACAAATGGAATTATTCCCCTGTCAAGAGTCAGGGTACCAACTCCAGATGTTATGAGAGCAAAGGACTGCCCTTGCTGGCTATTCTGTTACATTGCCTTCACAGAATATTGATTTACAGGAGAGGGTTGTGACATAGTTGAAGAAGCTGAGAAGGTAGGGATGGATTTTATAGTATTTCTAGAGTAAAACATATGCTTTTTCTCTATCAGATTCATCTGTATGAAAGACAGCCTACAAGCATATGCCCTAAAACTAGAGTGATAAACCCAACAGTCAGGTACTCTTTTCAGTATTATAGTTACAGATTTTGGCAAATTCTTTCAAACTCAAGTTAAGCGCACACATTTAAATATAGGCACCTAAGCAAGCAGCCTGAATTTTTTTTTTCAAAGGGGCTGAGCACCCTCAGGTGCCATTTACAGTAGTGGGAGTTACAAGCACTCTGGGCACTTACACATGTGCAGGGAGGCTGCTCTGATGCATTGTAATTACAACAATGCATCAGAGCAGACTCAATTAATTGATTCTACTGGAGTGTGGTAATTACTGTGCTCCAGCCTCACGAGTATCAGCTTCCCTGCATTGAAAAATGGCAGTGGGGGCACTTTAACTAAAGCTCGTTTGTTAGTTAAAGGGCCCCTGCCACCATTTTTCATGCCAGAAATGCTGATACATATACATGTGATACTCCAGACACTTTAATTACAGCGGCTCTTGGAGCTGCACCCCTCCACCCCAATCCTGGAGCATGTCTATAAATGTCCTCTGCTTTTCTTTTTTTATGGGGCCTGCCTGTAAAACCAGTTATGGGCTCAAGAGCAAAAGTTTACTGAGTGAAATGTTGAAGTTTGTGATGTAGACTGGAGGTCAGACTAGATGAGCATAGTTGTGAATTCTGACCTTAAGATTTGTGATGTTTTTTGCAGAAGATTGTATATCCATTTTGCCAACTTTGTATATTTTTGTCGATAGGGGGTTTTATATCAGTTTTCATCAAAAATCTATGCAAGATAACTCTCTTATTGCAGGAAGTATAAGGGCCAGTTTAAAAGCCTGCTTACCAAGCAGTTGAGATAAACAAAGCCTGTAGTAGAAAACCTGGTTCTCACTTTTTTCTTCTTCTTCTTCTTCTTCTTCTGAACACAGAGGAAACCTGTCCTTTCTCTGTTTGGCATGGTTTCCTTCTCTTCCTTGGATGGTGTAATGAGATTTTTTTTATCCTTTATGCTTTTCCTATAAATAAGCTCATTACAGTAGGTTATGTCACATGCTGCCTCACATTTCCCTGTTACAGATTGTTTTATTATTATTCATACATCAGTGGTGCCCAAAATGCGGGAACTGCTGTGCAGATGTAGAGGAAGGCAGTCTCTGCTGCAAAGAGCTTTCAGTCCAAAAATGACATGAAGACTAGGTGAAGGTTGAGACCTGGATGGATATAAAATACAAATTGTTGAAGATAGCATGTCATCTTAGTTTCAAGTTCCACTTACCTCTCTCTGTTTACATAGCCATCATACTACAACATTGTCTCTAAAACACATGCAGGCATCAATAATTTAGAAAAGCACTAGAGAGGAGTCTCTAATATCAAGTGTAGCTAAAGATCAAGGGTAAAATCCTGCCTCTAATAAAGTTAATGGAAGTTGTTCATTTGACTTAAATGAGCTAGGATTTCACAAGAGGCCCAGGATTTTTGTGGGTGCTATCTTTTATTGGACCAACTGTATGGTTGAGAGGGTTAGATGAGCTTTCAAATGCAAGGCATTCTTCATCATGTCTTCACCAAAATGTTTCTTTTGTTGGTTTTGCCTTGATGCACTTGTAACATAGGAGAGAGTTGGGGGTGAAACTGTTTGATTCCAGTACAGATAAGAGCATAAGGAAGTGGTACTTTAGAAGGATTAATAGTCTGAGAACTTCCTAGGGGAAAAATAAGGGAGGAGGGAACACAAAGAGTTGAAATTATGGTAGAATGTTATTAAAGCAGAGTAATCAAGAAACAAAACCACCTTTAATGTTCTCAGCTGAATGATGAGGTTAATCCAGTGATATGAATGCCTGTGGGTAGGTAGTGTTCAAATCCTTAATGCTGTTTTGTTGGATACAGTGTTTTGCAAGGCTGTTAACAAGACAATGGTGCATTTGATTACTATGTGAAAGTTCCAAAGCTTCTGTTTGTAATTAGAAGGCTTGAAAAATTATTTTTCTAAAACTTACATTTCTTTACACAGATTTGGTTTTGCCCAATGACAGGTAGTTCACAGTGAATACAAGAAGACAGATTGAACCATTGCAGTATTCAAGGTAGATCTTAATAAGGAACAGCTAATTAGAGATGGTTTGTTTTTTATTTCAAATTCAAAATGCAACTCCCCCCCATCTTTTGGTGAATTTACCCAAAAACAGGTTGTGAATTTTTAAAAAATATTCATTACTGGCAGTTCAGACATTTCTGACCTTGTTGATGGGCATTAGTAAAACTGGTCAAATACTGGTTAAGATTATTTGTTAAATAATAACAATGAATAATGGTGGCATTAATTGATTGTATTGTTTGGCTAATAGTATTTGACTAGCTCTAGTAATGTCAAGTCTACATAATGGCTACGAACTCATCAGGGGAGATCAACAGCAAATAGATAGAGCCCTTTTTTCCCCAGCACCACCTGGGGTGATGAGGAACAATGGTAATAAGCTGATGGAGAATAGGTTTAGGTTAGAGATCAGATTTTACAGTTAGGGTGGCCAAAATCTGAAACCAGCTTCCCAAGGAAGTGGTCCTCGCCCCTACCTCAGGCAAATTCAAGAGGAGGTTGTATTTGATATGAACCTGTCTGGGGTCCTAGCATTCCTGCCTGTGGCATGGGGTCAGGCTAGATGATCTGTTCGGGTCCCTCCTGACCCTAGCTACTATGAAACTATAAGTCTATAACAGGCTACAAAAAATGTTAAAGACCAATTTAGCCAAACCAGTACAATTGCTTCGGTTTCAAGCTATCTATGCATTTTATTTGCACCTGTACATTTACCATGGCAAACTAAGCTGAGATGGGCCATGTTTAAAGCAAATTTTGAGTGGCATTTTATAGGTGTTTATTGGATAAACTAAATTAGTTCTGAAGTCACACCTTGGATTAAACTGGTGCAAATTTGTTTGTAGACAAGGCCCCAGGTGCAGCTAGGGTTTCTAGCTAATATTTCTGTGAAACAGTTTGGGCAGAAGGCATTACTCTATGTAATTCTGAAGTGTTATTATTAATGCTCTTTCAGGGGCAGCCAGCAATGTAAGATGATTTGATCCTATTCATCAGCATTTAAAACCAAAGAAGCCACAACAGAACAGTAGAAGAATCCTTACTTATTCTGCAATGGGATACTTCTAACCTCAAGTAGACCTATGCACATCAGCTGCCCAAACCATGATCACTGTTTGGCTAAAGCTGGCTTTATTTAAGTGCCCTTCTGTAATCAGCTGCTGGTTTGGGGTTTTCCATTTTGTGGTGGTGTTGTTGTTAAATTAATAGCGACTTAAATGCTGCCTGCCCTGCAGGTAGGGCAAATAGATATCCTTGTGTAGACACCCATCTTTGCTTACAATCGTGCAGCTGCATGGCAGTAACATCAGTGTTTCTAACAAACACATTGTATAGACTGTTCATCAGTCTCTACAGTGTGTTGGTTAGAAAACATGGTGATTTAAAGCAGGAATACTCAACCCATAGCCTGCAGGCTAGCTCCAGCCTGTGGAGTCACATTATCTGCCCTGCCAGGCTTTCCATGGGTCTGAAAATTTGACTACAGGGGAGCAGTGGCAATATTAATTGCTTCTCCCCATCCCCCTTACTCCCCAGCTACTACATTTCCAAATTTGCAGATTTCTAGTCCCTAGTGTACAGGGGCATGTTATCCCAATCCTGGCCAGGTGGGGGTGGCACGGGGCCTGCAGGATATGGTCACTTGGCTGGGTCAGGATTGGGCTCTGGGGTCCTGAGCAGTCTTCACCTGTCCCCTTCCTACCAGGATCAGGCCCCAGGGACCCACACTACTCCTTCCCAGCCAGGATCAGGCCCAGAGTCTAATCCCAGTGCACAGGGGGTGAGAGGGCCAATCCCAACCAGGCAGGGATGGTGTAGGGACCCCTGAACCCTATTCTGGCAGGGTAGGCGCAACATTGGAGCCTTGTGCTGCCTTTACCTGGCTGAGATCAAACTGTGTACCACCTCTACCTGAACTGGATCAGCCCCAGGGCTCTGTGCTGTCTCCACTCAGCTGGGATCAGAGCTGTGCCAGTCACTGCATGCCAGGATTGGGTCCTGGGCCCTGTGCTGCCTCTCTCTAGCCCCCATGTGTCAGGATTGGGCCTGGAGACCCATGCTGCCTCTGCCCAGCCAGGATTGGTTTCTGGCTAGGTGGGGGTAACACAGGGCCCTGGGGCCTGATCATGGTGTGCAGGGGTGGCATAGGGCCTGATTTGGCTTGTGGACTAGCCCAGCACCATTTTTCTGACCTGTGGGGCCAAAAGTACTGATTTAAAGCATCAGTGGTTTCCCATAGTTCTTGTCTACCCTAGTTCTGCTCCATTTCTGCCATTGGCAGAGCTGCTTTTCCAGCAACCGTGGGACAGTTTTGCAAGAAAAGTCTATCAGAGGCAGTACCCTGAAATCTTCACTTACCCTAAGGGTATGACTGCCACTTGTGCACATGCATCCAAGCTAGCTTTAAACTAGCTAAGATCACAGTGACCACAGTTTAGTTGCAACTGCACAGAATTCAGCATGGGCAGTCAACCTTGCCTAAAACATTAAGTGAAGACTTGGGCAGCGTGCCCACACTGAGCTCAGAATTGGTCTCTGTTGTTGCTGTGTCTAATTAGGGTCTCTGTAATATGTCTGCATGAGCTGCATTTGCTCCTTTTGATGGCGGTATTGAATGTAGTGTACCCTTGGACAGGCCTGAACCAGATTGTAGTTCTTTGCTGCCATAACAACAGCCTTAATCTAACTTTTTCTATCACACAGCCACAAAGCCGGTTGGTTGTGCACCAGTTCTGCTAAAATCCCACTTCAGCAAAGGCCAGTTGTTCTTTTAACTATAAAAGACCAAATTCAGGTCATAACATTTCAGCCACTTTTCTAGAAGCACTCTTCCCTCTTAGCTTTTGCTCCTCTAAACATTCCCTTTAAAAGCGTAATTTTTATTACTGATAAAACAGTAAAGTTCCCGCATGATCCAGATCGCTTTACCCTTTTGTAGCCTATGTGAGTATATTGGATGAGATGAGTTAGTGGTCTGACTAGCTCAAATTCAGTGCAAGGAGGAAGTAATTTTAAAGAAATAAATTGGTGATGTCAGTGAGAGTCCTATCCAATTTTAGTACAAGCAACACTTAGGCAGCATCAGGAACATCTGGCGCAGTGCTTGTGCAACCAGATGTCATCCCCAGAATTGTACTGGGACTTGCTCTTGGAAACATTTTGCTAGGCAGAATATTTACAAGGATATTCTTGAGAGTTTGTTGAAAGAAGGCTTAATTCAGACTAGTTTGTCAAAGGCAAGAATAGTTAATCAGACATTGGAGTTTTTGAAACAGTTAACAGAGGTGACATTTTTCTCAGTCTCCACTTGAGATAGTTGTATTAATATTGATTTTTACCTTATGTCCAAATTAAAGTTCTAGACCAGAATTCCTGCACCTCTTATGCTTAATGGACTGCAGTCTTTCTTTTTTTAGTACTGCAGGATCGACCACTTTTTGAAAATTCACACTGTTTGGCTTGTTGAAAATGTTTCTTAGACCCTATATACAATAAGACTATTTTAGGAATATACTGTACTGTCCTAGCATGAATGAAGCTGTGCCAGCATAGCTGCACTTTGTAGTAGTGCAGTAAAATAAAAATGTTGAGGCAGGTGGTTTTATTCTCTTACAGAACATTTTTAGATAAATAATACACGAATGGCTCAAACAATATTTGAATTGTAATTAGAATCCCATCACTAAAATTATCTAGCTATTTATACATTACATGCAGTTCTTTCTACAGGCAAATAATAACGTGTGTGAAGTCATGCAAGAGTTAAAAATATTTTTTGCTAGATACAAGAGACTGAATTTTTTTTTGAATGTATGGATTTGAACATTGGAATTCCTTTTAATTACGTATTAGAGGCCAAAGTACATAAATAGTCGTCATTGCTACTGTCTGAATTTTTGGAAGGCCTCATCTGCAAAGTTCTGCATAAAGATTTCACTGGCAGTATAAAAAAAATAAACAGGTAAATATCATGCGCAACATGGAAAATTTCCTGTAAAGTTCTGTATCTGTTGCATCTATTTAATATAAGCATTTACCCAACACGGGGGAGTAGACCTATTGTTGAAGCTTCACTGTTTCAATCTACGTAGCATATAGGCATCAAATATATGACAAAGAAACTTATGTGATTTCCATGGGAAGTGCTGCTTCTAATTAGCTAAACTGCAGGACAATTGGACAGTACAGGCTGGGCTATCAGAGGATGCCTTAGCCATCTTCAGTTCCCATTGTTTGCTAAGTAAGAAAGTTCAGGACACATGGAAAAGGAATTAGATGACATGGTTGTCTCTAACAGCAGGAGACTAAACTCAGTGACCTAAGAGGTCTCTTCTGATTCTATGTCCCTATATCCCCTGAGAAAGAGAGAGGAGTTTGTTCCTTTCCCTCTGTTCTGCAAAAGAAAAGCTTTTGTCCTGCAGAGGGAGGTATTGAGTACATAAACCATCTTTAGTCCCATAATGAGATGATTTTCTGTGGTGCAGAAAGGAAATTCTACAAAGATCTTATCAAAGTTTGCTGCCTCCTTCTACAAAGAGCAGGAAGGAAAATAATTTAGGCTGAACAAGTCAGGCAGGTTGAAGCGTGGGTTGGAGAGGGTCCCCTTTTTGTTCCATTTGTACAGGTATATTCTGCCTGTCACCAAGCTTCTAGTACAGGACAGAAGCTCCCCAGTCAACTGGAGCATGGCTTCTGTTTCACTGAAAAATAAGCACTCAAGGAATTCATAAATCTAGTCCCACTCCATTGTGTGAGCTCACATGAAGGGATATTTCTTCATATTGTAAGTCTTCATTTAAATGTCTAAGATTTGATTGCAGAAATTACCTTACCTCAGGCTGTTCAGGGACTAAAATGGAATTTAGGAGTAAAGCTCATTACCTCTCAGTTACCATTTCAAACACATCCTGGCTCAATAGTGAGCCAATATTACTTCTAGAACTATGCAGGAAATACGTTTGTTTTTTGTTTTTTTTCTCTGGTGAATATTTCTCATATCGTTAAACACTTTTTCTTTTCAATTTTTTACTTTGGCACTTTTTAGATATTTTTGCTGAAGAATGAAAGTTCCTATTTTAAAAGTGAAAAATCTTAACAAATGTCTTTATAAGAGCAGATATTTTCATGGTGAATCTCTTTTTTGTCAAAAATACTGACTTGGAAAAAGTTCCATTGCCTTATCCTAACAAAAATAAATGAGTAATCCTAGTCAGACTCATAATTGAAAGAAATCTGTCACAATGATCAATAACTAAGACTCTTTGGACTTGTCAACACCTCAAAGCTGATGAGGGTTAACTTAAGTTGTTTCATGTTAAAGTGATTAGTGTCAAGACACGCAATTTTTTGTTTCAGTTCATCCAACATTTTAATCAATGGTAAAGAATCCATTTTGGAAGCAAGTTTACTGAGATGTGAGATGACTTCACCTGAAACAAAGCAGGCAAAGATGCATCCCATTACTGGAACAGTTGTTCTGTGTCTGTTTGCCTTCCTACTGCTTTGCTGGGCATTTTGGCATTCTCTCTTACCTGTGTGCATTGTACTGATTCACAGTTCTCCTGTTGAAATGCGGGTACATAGCCAGGTGTGGTCTTCTGTGAATCCAGCTTGTAGTGTGTTTATATCTATGAATTAAAAAACATATTGTTTAACAAATGATAGGCTTCATGTTTTACCTGGTCCTTCGTAGAGGTTTGAACTCCATTATGTTCTAGGGAGATGGTGTCTGAACAGCTGTCGCTGTGAGACACAGATTCATAAGTGACTGCTCAAACAATAGAAGGAGATCTTGTCTAGGAACTTCCAGGACTCAGTTTAATGCTTCTAAAAGAGAAAGGAGCTCAGGCTGGGTTATAAGAATATTGGAAAGCAAATTTTGGCATTGGGTAGATTGTGAGTGGTCTATAGGTAGTTCAGGGAGATGTATCGTAGTTTTGGCCCAGTTGCCACAACAGAACCATGGCATAGTTTGGACACCTGTACAGATATTCAGCTGGAGAACTTTGATCCTAAAACCCAGGATTTCACTGACTTGAGGAAGCCCAAGGCAGAAAGAATGTCAGAGATTCAGGAGTCTCCTCTGGATTGCAAGTGGAGATCTCTCCCAGTAGGTGGTATTTGTTACAGTATTTAACAAGTGAACTGGGGAATTTAAGAACCTTATTCCTGGTATTTGTCAGGATGCTACTGTCTTAATGTATCCTCCCATCCTTCTCTGCCTCAGCCCTTAAGAATGTGTTTCCTGAGCTCCGTTCCTCAAAGTGGCAGCTATCCTGGAGAGCTTATTTCTTGAAAACATGTCCATGCACAAACCCCAGCTGAAACTTGGTGGGTCTCATCCAGCACTCCCCTGCTTCAACACCTTTCCCTCTTTTCTTTGGTTGACATTTCCTTCGAATTCCTGGCTGACCCTGTTGAAAATTGCCACATCACATGCGTTAAAAATAAGATGGTTTGATCAGAAGGCATCCATATTGTAGCTGCTAGCAGATACTGGGACAAACACTGTAACTATTTTTAGTGGTGGTGGTTGACTCTCATTTCCATTACTTCCCTCAGCTTTGAGCAAGCTTGATTTGTTTATGAAGTAAATAGCTCAGCTGAAAGGACAAAGATCATTCAAAATGCAGAGATTTTGAGCGTTTCTTCCCTAAGGATTTCTACATATTTTGCTGTGTGCTTTGTACTGATCCACAGGTGTTAGAAAAGAGAATTTAATTCAAAGGGAGGACTCTAATTTAGCACAGACATTGCACAGCAGCACAGGTTTCTTGGTAGTGTCTGTATAAATTGGGGTTTCCTTTTATTCCTGCACCAGCTCTAGGGATGCCATCCAGTAAATAGCAGCACAGTATATCTTCTCAGTTTGCCCACTGCTTTTTTTTAAAAGAACCCTCTCTGCCTAGCGACATGCCTCAGGGTGAGCATCCTTTGAAATAATTGCTTCACATGCAATTACTAGGTAGGTTCTGAGGCCCTTCCCAAACTTATCTGGCTGTCAGCCTGAACTTAATGACCTGTATCTGCTGTCCACCCTCCTGCTGCCTACCCCTCACCCGCTTGCAGTACGCATATTTGGTTGTATGGTTATTAACCATCTCCCCAGGTATGCCGCAATGCAACCCTTCCACTGCAGGATGTAACTTTCTACACAAATAAGTATGAATTTTAGCACATTTTTACCATTTTCAAGTTTACTCAAGACTAGAAAGACCCTTAGTGAATGATCTATTGAAATTGAGATGGAGAGCAACGTTTTATCATTTTCTGGCATGGAGACTTTGTTAATTGTATAACAACTAGTTGTTCATTGAGATCATGGACACAGGTACTAACAGTAAGTGAAGACCTGTCCATCTCATGTAAGAAAGTCAAGAGAGGGTGTGTTGGTCCAGGTAGTTCCCAGAAAGCAGTAGGGGATAAGATAGAGGAAGATATCATTCAGCATGACACAAGAAGGAGAGGTAGACAGGGAAATGCCTATGATTTTTCAGGTACCCAGATGCAAACTATAAAGTTTTATAAAACAGAAAAACAAAGGGTAAGTTGGGGAATCTCAGAATGACAGTTAGAATTGCAGTGCTTTCAATGTCTGCAGTGATCCTTGAAGTAACATTTCTATTTCTCATGCAGAAACCAGGCAAAAGTTTGTAAAGACCTGGCATCATGGATCTTTCCAACCAGTGTCACGTTAATATTGGTGAACTTCAAAACAGGCTTTGAGATGTAGCTTTTGGTGCTGATGAAATCTAAGGGCAGGTGTCGGGGGAAGTAAAGAACAGTTACTTTTTTCTTATCACTGACCTCTACACAATTCAGGATCTCTTTGCAAGCCCATCAATAACCCCTGTATTGATAGGCCTGGGAAAGGCCCTGGGCAGGAGCAGACACATCCTGCAGATCAATGCATGACTGCATAGATAGTGTTGCCAGCAGGACTTTGGTTTCTTCAGCCATGGGATGTTGTTCCAGGAAGGACTGCTAGGAAGAATCAGGGTCCACCCGAGGAAGAGAGGGAAGAGCATCTTTGTAGACAGCTTGCTAACCTAGTGAAGAGGGCTTTAAAGTAGCTTGGCCAGGGGATGAAGACCAAAGCCCTGAGGTAATTTGGGAACCGGGTGACCTGAAGGAAGTGCAAGGAGAAGGGGGCAACAAGGGAGGCTGCCTTATTCTCCTGACAAAAGGCAATCAATCAGCTCAGGTGCCTGTACATGAATGCATAGTGTCTGGGAAGCAAGCAGGAGGAATTAGAAGTCCTTGCCCAGTCCCAGAACTATGGTGTGATTGGAATAACAGATACTTGGTGGGATAGCACTCATGACTGGAGCACTGTCATGGACGGGTGCAAACTGTTCAGGAAAGACAGGCAGGGAAGAAGAGGAGGAGGAGTTGTACTTTATGTAAAAGAGCCATATGATTGCTCAGAGCTTCAGTATGAAAGTGGAGATAGGCTTGTTGAAAGTCTCTGAGTTAGGGTCAGAGGGGAGAGCAACAACGTGATGTTGTAGTTGGTGTCTGCTATAGACCATCAGACCAAGAGGATGAGGTAGGTGAGGCTTTCTTCCAACAGTTGGCACAAGTTTCCAGATCACAGGCCCTGGTTCTCATGGGGGACTTCAGTCACCCTGACATCTGCTGGGAAGGCAATACGGCAGTGCACAGGCAATCCAGGAAGTTTTTGGGGACAACTTCCTGGTGCAATTATTGGAGAGGACATGCTCTTCTTGACCGGCTGCTCACAAAAACAGGGAAGAATTGGTGGGGAATGTAGTAGCGGATGAAAACTAGGGCAGCAGACACTACAAGATGATTGAGTTTGGGATCTGAGGAAAGGAAGGAAGGAGAGCATACACTGCCACAGATTGTGGACTGAGTGATGAAGCAATAACTGTGCAGAAAAGGACCTGGGTGTTACAGCGGACAAGAAACTGAACCTGAGCCAAACAGCATGCCCTTTTCACAAAGAAGGCTAACAGCATACTGTTCTGCATTAGTAGGGGCACTGTTAGCAGATTGAAGGAAGTGATTCTTCCCTTCTACTTGGGACTGGTGAGGCCACATCTGGAGTACTGTATCTGGTTCTGGGCCACTTGCTACAAAAAGAATGTGGACAAATTGAAGGGAGTCCATTGGAGGGCAACAAAAATGGTTAGAGGCCTGGGGCACATGAGTTACTAAGAGATGCTGAGTGAACTGGGCTTTTTGTGTCTATACATGTGCTCCAGGTTGTGTGTGGAGGGAGGTCGGAGGCATTTTAGTTAGAACGGCTCCTGGACAGCCACTTTAATTAAAACGCCACAGTGTCATGTGTATTCAGCGTCGTGCTATTCAGAATGGCCACGGGGGTGCTTTAACTAATGCTTGTTCGATGAGTTTTAGTTAAAGCACCCCCACTGCCATTTTGAAGTGCACGATGCTGAATACATGTGATGCTGCAACACGCTGGAGATTTCTAATTAGAACATGCCAGCAGACCCCAGCAGACTCGATTAATTGAGTCTGCTCTGATGCGTTCTAATTAGAAAGTGCTGGAGTATGTGTATAGGAACCCATTTAATTTGGATAAGAGAAGAAGAACCCATTTAATCTGGAGAAGAAAAGAGAAGGCTGGTTCCAAAGAGGATGGCGCTAGACTGTTCTCGGTGGTGGCAGATGACAGAACAAGGAGCAACGGTCTCAAGTTGCAGCAAGGGAAGTTTAGGTTAGATATTAGGAAGACTTTTCTCGCTAGGAGAGTAGTAAAGCACTGGAGCAGGTTAGGGAGGTTGTGGAATCTCCATTCTTAGAGGTTTTTAAGACCTGTCTAGACAGAACCTTGGCTGGGATTATCTAGTTGGGTACACCCTTTGAGTAGCAGGTTGGACTAAATGATCATCTGAGGTCCCTTCCAACTCTTACTTCCTATGATTTATGACCTGAAGGAACAGCACTTTCTTTATAGCAATGCACTTCTCCCTTACAATAGCCCTGATGGTTGATCTACCTAGTACCAAATTATTTAGCTGCATAACCAGTAACAAGGGAGAGGAGGCGAGCTCCGGTTACAAATGGCCACACGCTTCTTCATGTTGAGAGAAACTTTCACAGGTTTCTAAGAACTTCTCCTTTGACATCCTGAAGTTCTGCTGCCATGGCTTGTCATCCCAAGAGTGTTTCACTGTCCTGTCACAGCTGTTGGGTCTTTTTGTCTGAACCCAAAAGCAATAGTCTTCTAAGTGTGGCTGTTCATTATTTGTCTGGTTTAGCTGCCTTCTCCTCAGGCATATCTGCCTGGCTGTCAAGTCATTGTGTGACTTGAGAGTGACTTGCAGCTGCCAGTTTGTGTTAAGCACCATGACTACTGCTGAGCTCAGCAATATCTTCACTATGTTGCTAGACAGGCCTTTGCAAATGGTGCTGGCTAGTTACAAGATGAATAATGAGTGAGGGGAGCTATGGGAAAAATTTAATTTGGCCCCCAGTCCCACAATTTCTGTCCCATCTGGTAAATATCTCACAATGGTTAGTGAGAAAAATCCTATAATGCCTAGTAGCTGACAGCATCGCTGCACGGCCGTGAGATATCTACCTAGAAAGCTGAGCACGCCATTCAGAAGAACACACACTGCTTTGTGGTGGCAGTGACCCTGGACAGATATAGCTTAATGGGAAATGTCAGTGTATTGTGGACACCTGCAACAGTTGTCCTACGTCATCTATAGTACATGCATGTGTGCTGAAACAGTCTCAGCAGAGAGGCACATGCCAAGGAAGCCTTGCTTTCAAAACATTTCTCTAAAAAATATCCCCGCAGTTGCTGTCTTTTTCCATTCACAGCAGAAACAATAGAGGGGAAGGCAATGGAAACTTTCACAGCAGCTGCCAGTGCTTTTAGTATTAATGTATGCTAAGCAGGGTTAGATGACACAGTGACTAAAACAGCAGAAAATGCACTTAGAGTCCCTCAGGTACTAGTTCTGGTGGAGTGAAACCACTGCCTTTGTCAGTGATGGGATATACTGAGAAGGCAGTTGGAGGGAATGTACCTAGAGGTATTACCCAGATTAAAGGTAACCTTGTAGGTAAAGCTACTGATAAAAGAAGTAGAAACTGGTCTATAGCATGACCTTTCATTTGCTTGCACTGTAAAACATGAAAACAAACATTTATCCCAAAGTCTATCTGGCTAACCATGGCAGCACAGCATAGATTGTTGCTGGCTGGGGAGACTTGAGAGGAGGGAGGAGGGTGGTATGCAGATTGGCAGCTGGTCTTCTTGAATTTGCTGAGTTCTCCAAATTCCGCACCAGCCTATACCCAATGCTTATAGATGTCTAGTTCTAATATTCTAATAAGTGATCTCTGATTGGTTTTATTTAAATGTCTTTGTCTCACTGAAACTTTTGGTGCTGAACTAAACTAGATCTTTTGTGGACTTGGAAGGTGCCAATTAGTTGGCATTTATATCTCCTTTTCTTTCTCTCATGGAGCCCTACTTAATGTTGGCCCATTTTTTTTTTTGTTGGGTTTTTTTTTTTGTGGGGCTGGGTTACCTTAGTTTATGGTTTTCTCTGACAAGGCTGTGTTTGTTGTTACAGATCATCTTAGCGTTTTAACAGAAATATATCTATTATAGCAAAATAATATCTAATACATTTGGTTACATCAATCGCTACTACTCTTTTAAGATAAAGCTATGATATGTATTGTTTATATGGATTATTTAGTATATGGTCTTCCCTTATCTCCTTTCAGGCCTTGTACTTTGTTTAATGGCTTTCTTTACTTGCTGACCAGATTAGTTGTCATATCAGCAAGGGTTCGTATTACAGTCACTCAGAAACAGGTTTTGGGACCTGCTGCTTAGCAACACATCTGCAGCTTGGCCTAAGCCCCTTTGAAAATGGTCAAGGCTGGCAACAGCAGTTATTACTTAATATCCATAAGGATGATCCATCCATGTTGCAGATGAATTATATAATGGCAAGGTGGTATTGGAGGTAATATTTATTATTATGATTTGACCAATACTTAAATATAAATATTTTTATATATAACAGCATGGGAAAGGTTTACTTTTTTGTTCTACATATGTAAAACCAGGAGATGTTCCTATAAATATTTTTAGTTCCGACTGAAAAGTCAAAAACTTTTTTTAATGACAAACCTGAAAAAATAAAAGTATCTGCAAATTGTTCATGTGCTGAGTCTCTTTGGGTTTATGAGGAAGAAGGTAGTTGTGCAGGCACATGAATATCATTTCCTTACCTGCAGAAACCTAAATCTGTGGGAGAGGAGTATGTGATCTTTGCATAATAACAGATTACCCTTGATAACAAAGAAAGCCAGTGATGTGAGCAGTGGTTTATTTTAGAGAGTGATGAAAAGAAAAGCTAAAGCATTAAAAAATTGCAACGTGAAAGAAGTTGGAATTTTGCTTTTTTAGAATTGAAAGTCAGTTTCACATTTTCATCTTATATAATTAAGTTTCAGGGAATAGTATGTAATGTAGGGGGAGAAACTATCACTCCTGTGTAGTGCTTCCTTTTCCTGATACAGTAGTACAGAAGACAAGATTTTTTAAAACAACTCTAGAAGTTGTGATGAGAGTGTAAAGGAACAGGATGGAAAGGACATTTTGACTTTTTTGGATGAATATGTGTTTAAGCTGCCACAGCCCAGAGCTCTGCAAGGGGGAAAATATCTCTTCAATGGTACATCTCATTGATGCAGTGAATATCAAGGCTTTGTCCTTGTCTGCATTATTTTTCTCCAGATTATCACTTGAGACCTACTGCAGCTGATGTAGCCATGGCAGGAGCACAAGCATAGGTGCTGTGCTTTGTGTTGGTGTGGGTGCTTTCTGCTCTGTCCAGGTAAGTGCTACCATTGGCGGGATTACACTGACGCAGGAAAGGTGGGGCTGTTTTGCGGAATAAGGGATTCATTATAAATGAGGCCCTATGATGCAACTGCATGAGTGCTAAGCTGCTAGGTTGGACATAGCTCAAGCATCTTTATCGCTGTCATGAAAAGACCTCCAGTATTTCATGACATAATTGCTGCTTGCATTGCAGCTGTGTCATTGGTGAAGGCACCATAATATGGTACTCACTTTTCTGGTATAAATAAGGCCCTCAAAGATTCCTCCTATCCATGAGTGAAGCTTTGCTTATATTATACAAACAGAATAGGATTTTAGAAACTTTTAACTAGCACACTTTGTACCAGGTATAAACAGAGCATGAGATAGTTAACATGGCTTTTGGAAGCTTCCCAAACTGAGGTCACTGCCGAGGGTAAATGGTATAGTTTGGAGGTAAATTTCTTGACACTTGGGGTCAGGAATTAGGGTCCTCTTTTCAGTTTTGCTACTTGCTGCAATTTTCATCTTGGACAAATCCATAGATAGTTTTCTGCCACTGTTTCTTCAGTTCTAACAGGGGGATAATTCTCTCTTCCTGTCTCAGTGAGAGGTGGTGAGGAGTTGCTTACTGATTTTTTTTTTTGATTTTTTTTTTTTGGTGAAGTTTAAATTATTCTTACAGCTGTATCATGTAGGAACAGCTGTACAGCAGTTAAAGGTGAATGAGTATTTCCATTCTAAAGGGTCCTTTTCCTTGAACCTCAGTCTAAAAGGTGAAGATTTGACAGAACAAGTATTTTGAAATGCTGTGCAGGTTACCTTTAAATTGTGAACAAGCATTCTGCTTAATGGTCCAATTCAGCAATATGGAGAGGTGGGTGTGAGAGAGAAAGACAGAGAGATAGAGATGAAGACAGAGGGCCCTGTAGACTGTAGTGTGCCATCTTTTCTCATTCACTTGAAGCAACTGGGAATTGGCTTTCCTTACTGAAAACATAATGAGGGTACTTCCAGTGCTGATTCTGCTGGTTGACCTCACTTCTTCATAAAAAGTATGCAAAAATCAGTTTCTTCTGAAATTATTCCCACTTTACTTCTCCCTGTTATACATAAACTGGAGCAGTACGGAGGCATCAAGGAACAATAATGGGCATCAAATAAATCATGAAGCTGTAGTAAGATATATCAGTAATAAAGAACCATGCGAGCTTGAACTGCATTTTGAGGTGGGATGTAACAGATTAGACAGATGAAAGTTTCTCTCTGCAGTTCTGTAGTGATGACCTTTGTCAGGAAAATTGTGCTGAGTTTAAAGGAAGTTTAGAGAAGAGCTATAACAGTGACTGAGGCTGGAGTAGTAGGTGGAAGAGGACACTGCTGGGAATTTGATGACAAAGAGGCAGGCTTTGTTGGTTTTGTACTTCTGCACTGAGTGCAGCTGTCCCCATACTGGCACCATAGCAATCCCCAGTGTGGACTGACAAGGTTACTTGCACTGTGGTGTTTACCCCAGTTTCAGGTAAGAGTAAACTGTCCTGTTCTGAAGAGCCTGCTCATGGCAAGAGGCTTGCAGTGGTGTAGCTACTTTGGGTGATGGTCCAGCATGAATGAGACCTTGACAAAGTGTGAAATAGGTATAACTTGGTAACTAAGAGCCAGCTCAGTGGCATGGGATGAGAAAGACTTTATTTCAGTATTTGAAGAGTATGCCAAGGGTAGATGGGAATTGTTTAACCCAGAGATGCCCAAGTGTTTGGCTCTGCAGGCAAGATGAGAGGTGTGGGGCTGGTCTTAATTGGCTGATTGAATCATCTGGGCCTGGATCGGGGAGGTTGTTTATCACTGCCCCCTTCCTGCTACAAGCACTAGGATCAAGCCCTGGCACTCTGCCTCAACCTCTGCACTCTTACAGTGGGCCCCAAGGGTCTGTGACTGCCTCCTTCTTCCCCTACGTGTGTGGATTGGGTCCCGGGGACCTAACATTTCCCCCTCCCATTGCTACCCAGCCAGGGGCCCAGTACCACCTCCATCCATCTCTGTGTGCTGGGATCAGGCACCCCACTGCCAAATTTGGGGGATGCTCGCGGTTTGGATGGCACAGTGCCACAGGTTGATCCAGCCACCAGGTCAGGGGTTCAGCACCCCTGGTTTCACCCAGTAAACAGGTGGGAATCTACTATAAAATAATCCCACTACGGACAAAACAAAGAGGGAATGGGACAAAGTTGCTGATCAGGCTATGAGGTGTCCTTTCAGAATATTCTCTGAAGGAAGTTGTCAACATGTCATTATCTGCAACACTTTTAAATTAGACTTGACTAAACGGTCTGAGTCCAATTTAGCTTGGCACAAATTGGAGCAACTGTTGTGAAGTCAAAGAACATGGAGCTACTGAAATAAGTGTTGGATTGAATTGCTTTGTCTAGATTAGTCCCAGTCACCCTGATAGCTGAGCACTGACAAAATTAGGATTGATGTACAACGTAATCAACTTTCAAGTAAGATGCACAACTTGATGGATTGAGAGAGACAAGGAGGCCTAATAAGACTGAATTTTAGGAGCCATTACAGCTGGAAGAAAAAAAAAGTGTAAGTATCAAGAATCCGCCTGAGCCAAGAAATCCTGTTTGATTAGTGTAGTTAAACTCAAGTTCCTGTAGCCAACAGCCCAACAGAAATCCATGCTGCTAGCATCACCTGTTGCTGCCTTGGACTCCCAAGCTTGAATGACCAGGAACCTATTTACAGTTGAGTCTGTGATGTGAGTGGGTTGGGGTGGCCTTTGGCATGAATCTGGAGCAAGACCTCTAGATCCATAGCAAGATAACTTAACTGTTCTTCTACTGTGCCTCTCACGTAAAATACTTGCTAGCAAAAAAGAAACTGTATTTACATTGCTGTGTGGTTTTAGATGCTGAAATGATGCTTGTTGAAGAGGTACTCTAAGTAAGACAATAGAGCAGATAAGAAGCAGGACAAAAGCTTTTTAAAAAGAATTCTAAGTATTAAAACGAATGACTGATGGCATAAGTAAATTTACATAAGCACCAGACCACAAATTATCACTGGATGGCTGATAGCTAGATAAGAAAGTACATCCCCATGTACAACCAATCCTGTTTTTTCCATCAAGGAAAATTTAATCAAAGTAATTGAAATCTGCTGAAATAAGGGCAGAAGTGGTGAAGAAAACTAAGGAGAGAATAAAGAGGTTTAAACAATTTGAACGAAAAAACTTATCTCAAAATCCATACAGTCTATCTTGTATCAGTTCTATATGAAAATTGTGGTACTCAGATTTCAGGAAAAAAAGCATGAGGCTATCTGTATTATTGTATCTGTGTTTCTAAAGGGGAAAAATACTAGCATGCCTATAAAGTATAATGAGCATGATTCAGACTTTTCTGTTTCTTTTTTATTCTTGGGAGAGGGGAGTTGTTTTATTTTTGGCCATAACTTATATACAGTTAAATTGTTTTGCAAAACTTTCATTCTGGGGTTCTCTCAGGAGGGTAGTGATAGTTAAAAGAATTATGCATTTAATTTGCTCGAATGTTAGAAACCATTTTAAGTATACGATAGATAGGATAGCCTGAGCTGATGTAGGTTATTAGGCAAAAAGCATAATTAGTATAATGTCACAGGGGCACTCAGGTGCCCTGATCCTATGGAGAGATAAGGGCAGTTGCCAGTATTCAGGGCAATGCAGGTGGTGGTTTCTGGGGCAACCAGGCTGGTCAGATGACCAGGAGGGGGCAGGGCCTGGAGTATATAAGCAGCCCAGGCCGAAGCCTAGGTAGTAGCTCCCCTCTGACAGGCTGAGAAGCAGGAGCTCTGCTGCAGAGCAGAGCAAGGCAGGGCTGCCTGAGTGTTTGAGCGTCTGCGTGTTGCTATGGGATGGAGAGGCCTCTGGCAGGGAGGCTTGAAGGAGAGCCAGGGTGGCGCGGAATGTTATAGCCGGTAGGCTTAGTTTTGTGTTACAGCCGGTTGGCCTATGGCTTTGTGTTTGCTGTGTTGTTGTTTGTGTAAGACTGGAGGACCAGGTGAGGCTGTAGGGGAAGGAGGAGGCCTCAAGGGAGCTTCCCAGTAGAGTGGGGGTTCCTGGTGCCCTGTTAGGGCACAGCGGGCGGTGCCAAGGAAGGCACAGCTGTTTAGTGCCAGGGTGGCGCTGCGTTTGGGGGTGTGTTGACCCCAGCCCGGTGTGGGCGACAGCTGCAGAAGCCCTAGCAGGGCTGAAGACCCAGACAGTGGGTCAGGGGGACAGGCACAGCTACGGCCACCTGAGCCCCGACTGTGAGAAGCGCGGGAGACGAAACCCGAGTGCGCGGGTGACCGTGGGACATATGGAAGGCAGGCCCCAGTCAGGCACTGCCTGTAATTGAGAAGCCCCAGTGGAGAGGGCGCATAGAGAGAGAAGCCCCAGAGGGGAGAGGGCGAATACGAGAGCCGAGAGCCTGGTAAGGGTGAACATTCGGGTGGAGGCCTTTGAGAGAGCCTCTAGGAAAGTAACATTGATGGGATAACGTCCGGAAGATCCGCGAGGCTTGGGGTGTGCTTAAGGGGAGGTTGGAGGCACGTGTAGCTCATAAGGCTGGGGTGCACCAGGTCAGTCCGTACAGAGTAGGAGCCTGGACAGTCCTAGCACCGTGTCCAAGGGGACAGAAAGGCAGCCTCCCATATAAAACTATATATAGCAGCAAGACGTGGCGGGCGAGAAAGAGGGTGCTGGATCGCCTACTTGGCACGGTAGGGGGCATTAGAGAGATCATGGCCACTCCTAGGCCCCACTCCGTGACATATAAAACTATGATACACTAATTGCCTGCCCACAATAGAGAGAGAGTGCATTGTGTTAATTTGGTACAATACTATTAGAAGGGCTCTGTGAAGGCTAATTTTAGAGTCTGACAGGATTTGCTAACATGACTAATAAGCCTAGAAAGAAGTTTATAATAAAACACCAACTGCATCTGTATGTTAGTGGTGTTTTATGTATGAATGTGGGCATCTCTATTTCATATAATGTTTATTTACTGCGGTAAAATATTTTATTCTGGTAAAGGAAGGATGACCTCTTCAGAATAAGCATGTCTGGAAATAATTGCTTTTTGTAAATATTTCCACATTAATTTTCTCATTTTAAAATATTCATCTGCTAAGCTGGCAGGCTTCTATTGAGGTGTAACCTGCAGTGTGCTTTTTCAATGTACGCTGAAGCCACATAGTCCATGTAGTAACCTTATTGAGCTGTGCAGTGGCATCCTCAGGCATTCCAGGCAGGCTGTCTTCCGCACTACTTCTTCAGCAATCACTAGCGATCAAGGATGATTGTCTTCGATTTCATAGACATTAGAGCTGGAAGGGACCTCTCCAGATCATCAGTCCAGCCCCCTGCCCAAAGGACAAGCAGGGGTCAAATGATCCCAGCAAGATAAGAATTCTGTGAATGTCTTATCTGTGGGTCTGACGATGGCTGATGAGGATGATCCAGGATTGACAGATTCTGCTGAAACTCAGGCACATGTTTCCATGTGGGGTGGGTGTCTCTGAACTCTTGATCTGGTCCGCTGCATGTTGTTTCTGTTACTCCCTCTTTTCTGTGTCCTGCTGTCGCCATAAGGTTTCAAAGTACTGAGATCCTGGCAGCAGTCTTCCTCTGTTTGGGGCGGTCCTGAGCAACAGCTTCCCATGAGTTGATGTTGATGTTGCATTTTTTTCAAGTTGGCCCTGAGGATGTCCTTGAAGTGCTTTCTCTGCCCTCCTCTTGAGCCATATGCCTTGGCAGAGCTGGGAGAATAAAATTTGCTTTAGGAGTCTGGAGTCAGACATCTAGATGACGTGGCCGGCCCAGTGAAGTTTGTCGGATGATCACTGCCTCGATGCTTGTGGTGTTTGCTTGCAAGAGGATGCTAATGTTGGTGCATCTGCCTTCCCACTGGATTTGAAGGATCTTTCACATGCACTGTTGATGGTACTTCTCCAGCAGCTTGAGATGTCTTCTGTACGTTGACGTGTCTCAGCTCTGTACAGTAAGGTGGGGATCGTAAGTGTGTGATAAACCATGAGCTCGGTTTTGGATCTGATGTTGTGTTCTTTGAACACCCATTGCGTCAGGCATCCGAAGGCTGTAGTTGCATTTCCAATGTTGGATTTTTTTCATTGAAGTCAGTTTTTTGTGAGAGCTGGCTTCTGAGGTACGGGAAATACTCAGTGTTCTCCAGAGTCTTGCCATGAATCTAAATTACTGGAGGTGGGGACTGCTCATTAAGAGCTTGTTGATGGAGAACCTTAGTCTTCTGAATGTTACGAGTTAGTTTCATTTTCTTGTATGCCTCGGTAAAAACTTCAACGATTACCTGAAGATCTGCTTCTGAGTAAGCGCAGACTACAGCATTAGCAGCATATTGGAGCTCGATTATTGAGGTCAAGGTGGTCTTGGTGTTGGCTCAGAGTTGGCTGAGATTAAATGGTTTACCATTCGTTAGGTAGTTTAGCTCCACTCTGACTGGAAGCATCATGGTAAGGAATATCAAGAAGAGTGCTGGAGCAGTAACATAGCCTTGCTTAACTCCTGTCTTAACCTTAAAGGGATCTGTGATAGATCCATTACTGAGAACCACAACTCACATGACATCATGGAGCAGGCAATGAATGGTGATGAATTTCAGTGGGTATCCATACTTCAGAAGGATCCTCCACAGCACTTCTTGGTTGGCAGTCAAAAGGTTTTGTGAGGTCAAAGAAGGCCGTGCAGAGAGAGTTATGTTATTCCCGGAATTTTTCCTGCAGCTGACAAGCTGTAAAGATCATGTCAGTTGTGCCTCCTGATGCCCTAAACCCACACTGAGATTCTGGGAGGAGCTCTTCAGCAAGTGGAAGGAGACAGTTCAGGTGAGTTCTTGTAGTGATTTTTCCTGTGGTGGACAGCAAGGCAATCCCTCTGTAATTTCCACAGTTGCACTTGTCTCCCTTCTTGAAGATTGTCACAATCATGGCTCCCTGAGGTCATCTGGGATTTCTGCATCATTCTAAATCCTTAAGATGAAGGCATGGAGCTGTGATATGAGCTTCTCTCCCCTACCCACTTGAAGATTTGTGGCAGAAAATCCATCTGCTCCAGATGCCTTGTCATTTTTCATCTTTTTGATGGCTTTTCATGCCTCATCAAGTGTTGGAGGGATTCCAAGATAGTCTCTGACTTGGTGTTGTGAGATGGTAATGAGAGTGCCCTCAACTCCAGAGTCTCAGTTAAGAAGGTCTTCAGAATGCTCCTTCCAACAGGGGTTGATGGCTCCCCTTTCCTACACTGTGAGTAGAATAAAGACATCTATCTAGTTCTGTGAGTAAACAGATTAAAAAGAAGGCAGGCTAATTACTATGCTTGGAGAGTCTCTCAAGTACAGCTACATGAGTCAGGTTTCAGAGGCAGACTGTAGCAATGGGACTGTTTGAGGATGGTTTTGCCTCATACCACATTTATTTTGTAGATATGGCCAACAAAGCTTCACTGTGGGTGAAGCATATAATTATGCTAATTGATATGTGAACAAGGTGTACCATTCATTATTTAGGTTCGTTTTAGCTCCTTTGTGTATAGGGACTCCTTGTTTTGTGCACTGCCTCATAGGACAGGGACCTTCTTTATGATGGGGAACCCAGAGCTGGTGTCACAATGTACACACAATACATTTTGCTTTTTGTTGGTACAGATGTGGATCTGGTTTGTCTTGGTCCATGGTGACAGCTAATTATGAAGAATATTCAGGAAATGGATAATGTTAACTCATTCGTCATATTGATCAGTTTCATCTATAATGTTGTTTTGCTTGGGATGGAGTTGGTGGATTGGCCTGTTCTTTTTCTGAAGTTACTTACATTACTCGAACATCTGTGATGCACAGTTTTCAAACAAACAAACTAAATTCACATTATCCGGTGCTAAAATAGAAATAGGGGAAACATGACTGGTCTCCTCATGGGGGTGTGCTCAACCCCCCAGTCCACAGGCCATGTCATCCAGCCTGTAGGGCTCCATATGAATCGATTGTGCCACGGCTGGTGTGGGGCCCCTGGAGCATGATCTCAGTTGGGCAGGGGCTGGGCAGAAGCAGCATGGGGCCCTAGAGCTCAATCCTGAAGCCAAAGGGCATCACAGGGCCTGATCTGACCTGTGGACCAGCCCCATGCTATTTACCTGGCCTGTAGGGACAAAATCATGAGTACAATTGACCTAATGGGAAATGAAAAAAATGATGGGAAATTCTGTTCATTACTTCACATGGTGACTTTTACTACATTTCAGAGCAGCAGAATCAAGCACTTAAGATACCTTGGTAGCCTGATTTAGTTCTTTCCTATACTGGATTTCCTAATTTCTAGTGGGTTCATTGTACGGTTTTACACAGATATGCTGTGAATGTTCTTTTAAAGTTTTAAGACCTGTCTGGATGACTTCAGGTGGTGTTTTGTCTTGCTATTGGCACTATAAAGATGGTATGTATATAATATACTACACTATTTACAGGCTACCACTCTTCCTTGTGCTAGCTAGTGTCATTCTAGAAAACCCTTCTAGTCATTTTTAGAATACCTAAAAGTCTTCTGTCTTAGTGTTTATTTACCATATTTTTCTTATTACAAAAATTGAAATAGGTATAAAATACCAACTTTTAAAGGACCAGTAGAATTGTACATATTTAGGCTTCTGATTATGAAAATATATAGTAAATATATTACTGGTTCCGGGCCAGATTTTTTCATATATAATACACATCATATTTCAGAATGTCTGCTTATTGTGCAACTGCAGCTACAGGTCTTTTTTAGCTGCAGTTGCTATTTGAACTGTATCTGCCTCTAGCTAATGGTCTAGAGAAAACCGGAAATAAGAATAATAGGAGTACATTTAGTTTTCATTTGCTGGGTGTGCACACGTGTGTATATGTAGTTAGCATTTCAATAATAATTCAACTGTGTCTTTAAATACATATGGGAAAATACAGAGTAAGAACACATAGTAATTTTAGCAAGGTGAATACCCTGCCCCAGAATGACCATCTAATAAAGTGGTTTGCATAACATCTTGTCTAATTATCTACTTCCTTCACTCCCTGTCACATCAGCTGCACATCATCTTACACACACAAGCATAACCTTATGTTCCCCCACCCCTCCACCTTGGTCGATGCATTTATAATGCTTTGTATCCTTATTAAGTGTGTGCTTATCTTCTGATACAATTGCTGAAGAGTTTTTTACTTTTATTAATGATTGAGCCAAATTTGAGACAGAATAAAGATTGTATTAGATAGCTAAGTATATTTTGAATGTGTAAGTTAGCATAATGTGAAACTGTTTTCTGCAGCTGAAGAATATGGTGACTAAACTGAGCTGAACTGACATTTTTTGTCAGAACTGGCATTCACGGTATTCTTCGAAATGAGGGAAGCATTTTACCAGGATGCTCTTGGATTGAAAACAGTATGCATTATTCTTATGCGTCTCTGGTTGTGGGACTCCTATGGTAGTAATATTTACAAAGTTGTGAGAGATGGGCAAGGTACTAGAGGATTGGAAAAGAGCCAACGTAGTGCTTTCTTTAAAAAAAGGCAAAAAAAGATTTAGGGAAGAGTATACTAGGTAGCCTCACATTGATATCCAGGTACATACTGGATCATATCTTAAAGAAATCCATTTGCAATCATCTGGAGAAGGAAAGATTGATCACAAGCAGCCAGCATAGATTTATTAAGAATAAATTATGTCAAACAAACTTGATCTCCTCTGATAAAGCAACTACATTTGTGTGGGGGGGAGGGAGCAGGGGGGATGAATGGAATGCAGTGGATATTATGTAGCTGAACTTCAGCATGGCTTTTGACAAAGTTTCACATAACCTTGTGATAAACTAATTGGAGAAATACAGGCCAGACAAAATACTATAAGGTGGATAGACAACTGTCTTGATAGCCACAGACAAAGGGTAATTATAAATGAATCCACATCAGAATGGCAGGAGGTTCTGAGTTGAGTCCCACATGGGGTCTGTCCTGAGCCCAGTGCTGTTCAACATGTTTGTTAAGTATTTAGATACTGGAATAGAGAGCTTCTTAAGCAAATTTGGAGATGACCTGAAACTTGAAATGGTTGCGAACACATTGGAAGACTAGAGTGCAATTCAGAAGAATCTAGGCAGATTAGAAAGCTAGATGAAAGCTAACACAGGGGTGGGCAAAATATGGCCTGTGGGACAGATCCAGGTCCTGCATGGGGCTGATCCCCATCCACTCTCACTGGGGCAGCCTGCACCGCACCCCCGCCTGTGCCTACCAGCCCAGGCCCCAACCAGAGTGCACAGCTTCCAGAGCTGGCTGGGTGCTCCTTCTCCTGTCCCTACTGTGCCATTCTGAGATGGGGGAGGTGAGGGTAGGGGTGAACTGCAGCCAGGTGGCTCCTGCTTCTCAGTGTGTGGGCCTTTGGCACCAGCTCCCGGCCACCTTCCACCCATTTTGCCCACCCAAAATGAAGAGCAGCCTGGAGCCGGAGCCAGAGCCCTGCATACTGGGGCAGGAGCTGCCTGGCTGAAGCTTTCCTCCCCAGCAGCCCCTCCCTCTGCCCCCTCCAAATGCACACATGCACATAGACCCCCTGCCATACTCTATATCCCCTCCGCCCCCCAGGGCAGGGGTGTGCAAGGAGTGGGTTGTAACTCAGCCCAGGCTATGGCTCTGAGCTGTCTCTGTCCCACAGCCTGGGCCTTTGGATCCCAGCCTTGGCCTCCTGCCCCACTCTTGGACACTGCTTCAGGCCTGCCCACAGCTGCATACGGGCTTTTGGTGAGTTGTTGCGAGGGGGATGGGATGCTGACCTGGCCTGCAGCAGCTCATGGGCCCTTGAAGAATAATTGAGACCGCAAATACAAAGTGGGTGATACTGGCTGGATGGCAGGACTGCAATGAAAGATCTAGGAGTCTTGGTGGACCATAGACTCAGTATGAGTCTTAAGTGTGATGTGGCTATACAAAAGGTGAATGCAGTTTTGAACTGCTTCAGGAGAAGCATTACGTGCAAGATATGGGAGGTGATAGTGCCTCTTTACTCAGCATAGGTTAGGTCTTATCCAGGATACTGTGTGTTATTTTGGGCTCCACATTTTCAAAAGAACTTGGAGAAGTTAGAGAGGGTCTAGAGGTGGGTGACAAAAATGATAAAGGGCTTGGAAGGAAACTCAACAGCTAACGTAGTGTAAGTATAGTTTGGGTTATTTTTGCCTAGGTCTATCACTTCACACTTACCTACACTGAATTTCTTCTGCCATTTAGTTGCCCATTTCCACAGTTGTGCCAGGTCCTTTTATAGTTCCTAACAGTCTGCCTTGATCTTTATTGCTTAACATGTTCAGGGATGATTTGGGAGTAGCAATTCCTATACTTGACTCAGGGCATGCTTATGGGTTTTGCTGGTTCTGGAAAGGATATTTTTTTCTCCTCCTGTTGCTACACTTGTCATATTCTTTCTTCCCCGCCTTCCTCAGAAATATCCGTGGTTGGCTGCAGCCAAGGCTGGAATTTTGATTGAGGTGTGCCAGTGCCTCTACTGGGACTTATGCCCAGAGTTTCCTGGTTAGAGGTCCTGCCCCTCCACTCATAGTCAAACCGATCATCATATTTGGGGTGAAGTAGGAATTTTATCCCATTGTCAGATTGGTATGGACTGTGAGGGGGTTTTGCCTTTCTCTATAGTGGAGGATGTGGCCTCCTTCCTTCGATGTCACAAGCATATTTTAACAACACTCACAGCAGCAGGACATTGCCCACCATTGTCCAGGTGCCAGGTAGGGTATTCTACCTCATGGCTGTGCCAGGGTTGATTGTGTATGTGAGTGGGTGAATGATCCTAGCTCTGTCTCCCTATGAACTCACCTGCCACAACTTGGATAGAAAGGAAATGAAGGAGGTATCAGTAGTCTATCAGAGTTAGGAATCAGTAACGCCACCCAGATAGTACATTTTCACAGTGCTGGTTTATTTTCTAGTGGAGAGTTGCACAGTAGTAGTGCGTTGCCAATTACTTCATTAGCGAGCTGCATCCTAGCTGCTGATTAGATAACCCGGCGGAGGATGCTTCCCAGATACAGTGTACTACTTGCCATTCGTATTGCTAATTGCCTTGTTAATGAGGCACGTTCCCCACATCTCTTACGTCTGTCTCGGGCTGGGAGCTGTCTCTGCTGTTCCTCCACCTTCCATGCCACCACCCTCAGCATTGGAGCAGTTCTGGGGTTGGGGTCAGGACTTATGTGGGATCCTCCTACCTGCCCATCATCCTGAGTTGTTCCCGTCCACTTGGGGTTCCCCTGCCAAGCTGCTCTGTGGAGCCCTGGCTCTTCCCACACTCACTGGAGCTGCTGGAGATTATTGGTGCTAATCACCCTGCCCTGCCCCCAGTGCGGGAATCCCTCCACCTGGCAGTGTGCATCATCGGGTCAATCTTGCCTGATCCTGCCTTAGTAACAGGGCTCCTGCCTGAGCCCCTGTTACACAACTCCTCCCTTAGTTCACTAGTCACCCCTGGGAGAGGTTTCATAGATTTCATAGACATTAAGGCTGGAAGGGACCTCGGGAGATCAAGTCCAGCCCCCTGCCCAAAGGGCAGGAAGTCAGCTGAGGTCACAGGATCCCAGCAAGATAAGCATCCAATTTACTCTTGAAGGTGT
>NW_017728886.1:162350252-162357267 GCF_001723895.1 Crocodylus porosus
TGACCTCTGATCATGCGCGTGGCTCTCCTCTGGACTCTCTCAAGCTTCTCCACATCCTTTTTGAATTGTGGAGCCCAAAACTGGACGCAGTAACTGAAAAGAGTAAAGAAATGACCTCCAGAACCAAAAAGAAAAGAAAAAAACCTCCTCTAAAACTGGTGGTCCATGGTGTTGTCTCGTCCCTCTTCTGTGTGTGAAGGGAAGTCGATGTTCCTGCTCTTCGTCCCTACTCGGTGTCTTACTGTAAAATAAAAGGGTTGTAAGTCCCGGGACCACTTCATCAGTCTGGCATTATCCAGCTTAGCCATTTGCAGCCAGCGTAGAGAGGTATGGTCAGTGATCAACATGAACTCCCTCCCTATGAGGTAATAGCGAAAAAGCTCTACCCCCCACCAGATGGCTAAACACTCTCACTCAGTTGTTGAGTAGCGGGTTTCTGCCAGGGTTAGCTTCTTGCTGGCAAAGGCTATGGGCCTTTCGTTGCCCCCTTCTTCCTGGAAGAGAATTGCCCCTGTGGCGATGCCTGAGGGATCTGTCTGCAGAAAGAATATCTTCTGGAAATTTGGGGTATATAACACTGGATGTTGACACAGGGCCCCTTTAAGCTGTTTGAAAGCACAGAGGGTTTCCGGCTTCTGGCAGCCCTTGGTCAGCTCTGTCAGGGGGGCCATCTTTTCCAGGAATCTCTGGATGAACCGCCAGTAGTAATTGGCAAAACCAAGGAACGATCGCAGTTGTGTGAGTGTCTGCGGCAAGGGGTGTTGTTGTATGGCCACCACTTTGTCCACTACCAGCTTTATGCTACTCTGTCCTTTATGCTACGCTGTCCTAGAAGCCCAGGTACTGTGTTTTGCTCTTCCCCAGTGCACATTTCTGGGGGTTGGCCATGAGTCCTGCCTGCCTGAGTTCCTCCAGGACCTCTTGTAAGTGCTAGTGGTGGGCTTCCCAATCCTGCAAGAACACAATAGTGTCATCAATGTATGCAGCCACGTACCCCTGGTGTGGAGCTAGTAGCTGCTCCATCAGCCACTGGAAGGAGACGGCTGCCCTGTGTAGCCCAAACGGCATCCGTTTGAATTGGAACAGGCCCCATGGGGTGCCAAAGGCTGTCTTTTCCTTGTCCACCTCTGTTGTGGGGATCTGCCAGTAGCCCTTGGTCAGATCCAGAGTGGATATGTACTAGGCGTGGTTGACTCTCCAACATGTTGTCCACCTGCGCCATAGGGGAGGCATCAAATGTTGCGATCTCATTCACCTTGCGATAGTCGATGCCCAGGCGTATCGAGCCATCCACTTTTGGAACTGCCACTATTGGGCTCCTTCATGGGCTCTGAGATTCCTCAATAATTCCTAGCTCTCTCATTTCCTGCTTGACTGCCAGCCAGAAATGGTGAAGCAACCTCTTCCAGTGGTTGCATATCACTCGCCCCAGTGGGGTTAGGATCTGGTGTTTTACTCCCCGAGCTTCACCTGGTACCTCTCTAAATACATCTTGGAACTGTACTATCAGAGCTTTCAAATGCTCCCATGTGTTCAGGGCTTAACTGGTCATCAATTCCCAGGCTATCCGGGAGGCCTGTCAGGCCCAGGGGTAATGCGACTTCTTCCACTTCTTCAAACCCCTCTGGTTCCTTCATCAACCACTCATCTTGTTGGTGCCACCTCCGTAACAGATTGATGTGGTAAATCTGTCGCCTTCGGGTGGATGTGGTCCGGAAGACTTCATAATTCACTGGTCCCATGCGCCTTGTCACTTGGATGGCCCAGTTGTCAGGGAACAACACCAACACCCAGTCTCCTATCTGGAGCTCTCTGTCGGTAGTCCATGCGTCATAATGCTGCTTCTGCTTCTCCTGGCTTTGGCCCAGATTCTTCTGAGCTATCTCTTGGGCCTTCCTCAGTCATTCCCAGAAGTCAACCACCGCTCATGGCTGATCTGAATCACTGGCCTCTTCTCCCTACTCCTTGCATATAATGTCCAACAGTCCTCGCGGGCTGTAACCATAAACCAATTCAAGTGCGGTGTACCCCGTGGAGGCCTGTGGTTGCCTCCCTTATGGAAAAAAGCAATGGAGGTATCATGGCATCCCACCCCCATGGATCTCCCTGAATGCAGGCCCAGATCATCCCTTTCAAAGTGCAGTTAAAGTGCTCTGCTAAGCCATCCATCTGTGAATGGTAAATGGAAGTTCAGAGCTGCTTAATCGTCAGGGTTTGGCAAATCCCTTTTAGGATCTTGAAGATAAATTCTTTTTCTGATCAGTAAGGATTTCTTTAGGAATGCCAACCCATGCAATTCATTTCAGGAAGGCCCCTGCTATCGTGGTGGCTGTTACTGACCTTTGGGGAAGTGAGTGGTGTAGTCAGTAATCACAAAAATGAATTGGTATCCTGCTTGGCTGTGGGGAAGTGGTCCTGCCACATCTAGAGTGATTCGGTCAAAGGGGTGCCCTGCCGCGGGGCATTGGCATCAGAGGGACTTTTGCCAGTCTTACCCCTCCCATCCTCTGGCACTCAGCATACTCCACACAGAACTTTTCCATCATCTTGTAGAGGCCTGGCCAGAAGACCTGCCGCTTCAGGTGTGCCTCTGTTTTGTACCAACCCAGATGTCTCCCCATGGAGAGCATGTGGGCGACGTGTAGAAGGACCCACCAGTACCTGCGAGAGGCTAGAATCTGGCACCTCTTCTGCCTGTCTTCTTGGTCCTCCACCCAATAGAGAAAGCCCCCTCTTACCTCAAACCATGGCCTCTGTTTTGCCCTCCAAGGGTCCACCATCTCCCCTTTGTCCTTGGCCAGGTGTAACCACCAGATGTTCTGGAACAGGGGTTCTTGTCTTTGTTTGTCCCGGAAGTATCCTTCGCCTCTTCATTGCTCCATGCCAAGGTTTTCTCCCTCGTTCTCTGGAGTCCTGAAGCAAGCTGCTTCTGGGTCTCTTTCCCACTTGCCACCTCTCTTGGTGAGGACTCGGGTGATCATCTCCTCCAGATATGGTCAATCCACTCCTGAGAGCATGGGGTACAGCAGGGTCTCAGCTAGGCCTATGGCAATCTCTTCTGTGTGACCCATCAGAGTGAGCTGGACGTGTCAACGTTCTTAGGTGTATGAGGCCTCATGAACGCAGACCATGCTCACTGGGCTCTCCAGGATCCCCAGATGGGATGGGAAGAGGTCTTGCCTATATCACTGACTGCGAACAATCAGTGTCGATGACTACCAGTATGATGGTGTCTCCTACCCTTACTTTGACTGCAGGCTTGTTTTGGCGGCCGGGCCCCTTATGTCAACCAAAGGTTCAGTACAACTTCTCATCGTGGGAGCTATCAACTGGCACTTCAGCCTGGGATCTCCATGGGCAAAATCAGGATATGTGCCCTTTCTCCCCACACCTGTAGCACACTACCTCCCTAGAGACCCAGGTCTGGGCCTCCTGCCCAGAATTCCATGTGCTGTCACCCCTCTGGGCCTGGCTGCGTGCCACCTGATGGGGTCTGGCCATCAGACTTGGACGATCCCTCCTGTGGGTTTCGCCATCCCCTTCAGCAGCAGCATAATCCTCAGTGAGCTGCAGAGCTTCTTCCACTATTTTGGGTTGGTGGCACTGAACCCACCACTGGGAGCTACTGCTAAGGTCCATCAGAAATTGCTCCAGGACTATAAGATAGACCACTTCCTGAAGGGTGTGAGTCTCAGGCTGTAACCATTGCTCCACCAAGTCCCTTAGCATGTGTGTCAGCAGGCAGGGACAAGTCCCCTCAGGCCCCTTCCGGACCTGGAACTTTTGACAGTAGGTTTTGGAGGAGATCTCTAATTGGTACAATGTCGCCTCTCTCACCTTCTGATAATCTCTGGCCTCAACCCTGTTAAGGGCACAATAGGGAGCTTGTGCTGGCCTGATGAGGAGGGGCCCAATCTGTGTGGCTCAGATGCTGGGGTCCCATTTTGTGGCCATGGCTGTCCTTTCAAAGGCCTCTAAGTAGGCTTCCACATTGTCTTCTGGAGATATCTGAGGAAGCCTGGCTCCATCTCCTTTTCTCCCCAGAGACATTTGCTGAGCCTTGATTTTCTCACACAAATCCTGCTGGTGAGATCTCCTCCAGCTGGGCTTGTTGTCCCTGCAGTAACTGTAGGATAATACTGTTTTCCTGCTGCCAGTCAATTGGGGCTTGGGTGTCCATGGACTCCATGTTGCCTTGGGTTGCTGATGGCTCTTTCCAGCCAGTGCACCACTTTGTGAGCAGGTGAATGATCGCCTTCAGCGAGCCCCTGGAGACCAAGCCACCCCCACCCAAGCTGCACCCGCGTGCCCATGCGCCCCCCGAGCACGGCTTCCTGCTGGAGGGCTCTGGCGTGGCGCCGGCGGGGCTCCTGGATGACCACTCCTGCTCTGTGCTGCAGATGGCCAAGACCCTGAGTGAGGTGAATTACCTAGGCGACAAAGGGGGTGGTGGGAGCCGGGAAACCGCCCCGCGCCAGCCCCTCTGGGCAAAGGGCGGCTGCCCCCCCGATGCCTGCTCCCCGACTACAGCCGGTCGCCCAGCTTCCCGCCCCGCTCCATCCAGGACAGCATCGAGGAGGACCTGGCGGAGGAGGCTGTGTGCCAGGGGGGCCGGAGCAGCGCCAGCCTGGACGAGCCCAGCGTGGGCGCCTGGCTGCTGGCTCTGTCTTCTATGAACTCGCCTGCCATGACTTGGATAGAAAGGAAATGAAGGAGGTATCAGTAGTCTGTCAGAGCTAGGAATCAATAACGCCACCCAGATAGTACATTCTCACAGTGCTGGTTCATTTTCTAACGGAGAGTTGCATATTAGCAGTAGCCTCACTAATTACTTCATTAGTAAGGTGCATCCAAGCTGCCGATAAAGTAACTTGGTGCCAGATGGATCCCAGATGCAATGTAGTGCTTGCTCTTCTTATTGCTGATTGTCTTGTTAATGAGGTGCATTCCCCACATCTCTCACATTTGCCTCGGGCTGGGAGTAGTCTTGGCTGCTCCTCCACCTTCTGCGTTGCCACCCTCAGCATTTTAGCAGTTCTGGGGTTGGGGCCAGGGCTTACGTGAGATCCTCCTGCCCCACCCATTGTCCTGGGGTGTCCCTGTCCACTTGGGGTTCCTCTGCCAAGCTGATCTATGGAGCCCCAGCTCTTCCCACACTCACCGGAGCTGCTGGAGTCTCTAGGTAAGTTGCTTGCCTTGGGGCTGCAGTCTCCTAGTCTTGAGTCCTGCAATCTCGGTATCTTCCCAGGTCGCCAGGTGGGCTACTCCTCATTCTCCGTCTGGGGCTTTGGCCGCCCCTCACTTTTGTGTCTCGTGCCCGAAGGTGAAAAGTATGTGCTCCACCGCCGGATATATACCAATTATGGCAGGCTAATTACCCTGCCCTGCCCCCAGTGTGGGATTCCCTCTACCTGGTGGGGTGCATTGTCAGGTCAGTCTTTCCTGATCTTGCCTTAGTAACAGGGCTCTTGCCTGAGCCCCTGTTACAGTGTACTTTATAGTAGGTTACAGAATGGATTTGTATAGGACATTTTAGATAGGTAAGACCTTCTCTCTGGTATGGCATTGGACTACTAAATGACCTCTGAAGGTCTCTTCCACCCCTGCTTTTCTCTGATTCTGTGACTGTGTTATTCCTTATTCTGCTACTGATTGATTTAAATAATCTGGAGAAGCAGCATTCCGTTCGTGTGTAAAATGGGTATAATGGTAGTATGACCATCCTTTGTAAAAGTACTTTAAAAACCAGGGCCAAGAAGTGCCACAGAGGAGCTAGCTATTGTTATTTGTGATACCCTTTGGATTAAAGAAATAAAAAATCATTAAATAATCGACAATATCTAAAATCCCTCTATTTGAGAAACATTGATGCTTAGTAAAAGTTAAAGTTATGTGCAGTTACATAATGAAAAAATATACTGTAATTCAAAGTGATCTGGGTCTGACTCACAAAAAGGAACTAGGCCTATGAAACAGGACTCTAGGTGCAGGATGTCACTGTATCTAAATTCCTTTGTTACATCCTGGGGAATTATGCAATTCTGCACCTGCACCATTTTGCACATAGAAGGCATGACCACACATAATTGCATAATTTTGCATAATTTAACCCCAGCAGGCTCTGTGCCTCCATGTCTGCGGGGCTCCTGGCACTCCAGCTGTGAGCCCCATGTGGAGGCATCGAGTGCTGTGGTGTGTGACTAGATAACTGGTAAGGGGGGAAGGCAGATCTTGCATGCAGGAGAAGGGGTTGGGTGTGGGTTTGGGGGGATGTGAAGTTTGTGGGTGGGTGTAGGCTACACACCAGTGGGCTGGGTCAGCTGGCTCCATTCCTTCATGTGAAGGTTGCAGCACTCCACAGGGAGAAGCTGCATGTGAAGGCACGGAGCCCACCCAGCTCAATGGCCTGCGGCCCCCACCCACAAATCACAAACCCCCGCCATCCCCATGCCCACAACACTGGAGTGCTCAAAGTCCCACATGGAGGCACAGAGCTGGCCCAGCCCAATGGCTCACGGCTCCCACCACGGTTTGGCTTGAAGAATTCATTAAGGAGTCTGTGTGCAACAGGATTGCAGAAAGTAGGATTCTGAATAACAGCATGGCTTTTTGTCATGGGCAGGTCTTGTCTAACCAATTTCATCTCTTTTTATGATGAGGTGACTCACCACCTGGATAAGGGAGAAGTGGTAGATATTAGGCCTGTGCGAAGTGGCTGGTGTTCACTTCAGATTCAGATTTGGCTGATTCAGGGGACAGTGATTCAATTTAGTGATTCAGTTCACTGTCCAAAATTTATTTGGATGAATCTGATTCAGAGATTTGGCCGCCACCAAATCGGCCCCACTCCCCACCCGCTTTCAGCAGCTGCCCTGCCCACTCTTCCAGCTCCTGACTCTTTAACAAAAAAAAAAGCCCCCACTCACCAGCTGCTGCAGTAGCCATAGGGACTTTGGGGTCTCATGACAGAGCCCCCCATGCAGCATGGGTCAGTGGGGGGCAATGGGGATTGTTC
>NW_017728886.1:162357367-162368683 GCF_001723895.1 Crocodylus porosus
CCCTCCATGGCTGCCCTGCCCGCCCCAGCTCCCGGCCCTTCATCGGTGATTTGGAGGAGGGGGTGAAGCGTTTGCTGGCCAAATTTGCAGATGACACCAAGTTATGGGGAAGCGTGGTCACGGTTGAAGATTAGATACAGATACAGGCAGATCTAAACAGGCTGGCAAGTTGGGTGAGTCAGAACCAGATGAAGTTCAGCATCAAGAAATGTAAAGTGCTACACCTGGGGATGAACAATCCCCTACACACCTACAGGCTTGGCAACACCAACCTGACCAGAACTACGAATGAAAGAGACTGGGGGGTAATAATAGACCACAACATGAATATGAACTGGTAATGTAACTCTGTTGCCAGCAGGGCAAATAATACTCTGGTATGCATCAATTGATGCATCTCCAGCAAGATCAAGGAGGTGATTCTTCTGTTGTACTCGGCACTGATGAGACCCCAACGGGACTACTGCATCCAGTTCTGGGTGCTGCACTTTAACGTGGTACAACTTGAGAGAGTCCAGAGAAAGGCCACCCGTATGATTAGAGCCTTGTATAGCAAGCCATACAAAGAAAGGCTGACAGACCAGGGACTCTTCAGCCTGAAAAAGAGGAGGCTGAGAGGGGGCTTGGTAGCAATTTACTGCTACATCAGGGGTTCAGTGAACAACTGTTCACCAGGGTGCCCTTGGGGAGAACCAGGAGTAATGACCATAAACTCCTGGAAGACTGTTTCAGACTCAACGTTAGGAAAAACTTCTTCACAGTTAGAGTATCTAGACTGGAATAAGCTCCCTCCAGAGATGGTGCAATTGTCTTCAAGAGGGGACTGGACAGTCATCTTACTGGGGTCATCTGACCCCACCTGTCTCTCCTGTCTGGTACAGGGGACTGGACCCAATGACCTTCCAAGGTCCCTTCCAGCTTTACAATCTATGAAGGCGTGTGCTAGCACGCTGGACCAGGCTGGCTCTATACCACCACATGCAGCCCCTAGGATTTGGCCAGAGTTGCATGCTTCTGGGGGCTCTGCCTGCTGCAGCTGAATGCCCCAAGGGCCTGCCGCCTGCTGCTGGTGAGCCACTGGTGGCAGGGGCTATGCACCATGGGAGAGGGATGACGTGTGGGGGGTCCACACCCATCCACAAACCCCATGCACTCCCTTTACAAACACCACAAACCCCATATACTCCCATACCCACACTGCTCACAAACCCCACACCTCCCATACTAACCCCCAGCCATACAAAGTATATGCATATATTTCTGAAGAAAGTTTGAATAGTGTTATACTTAGTTTAATTTAAAAAAAATAAAGGTAATTTAATGTAGCATATTTTTAAAATTTTTCTGTGCATAATTTTGATTTTTTTTCTGAGCATATTTCCCTTGGATGTTCTTCGTGGATTTTGGCTAAGCATCCCATCAGTCCAGACTGGTAGATAAATACATACTATGTATATGTAGCTTGAAAATAACCTAAAAAGCATTTTGTCCTATCCTTAAAATCAGTACCAAGTAGACAAACTTTTCAGCATTGTAACTGGTGTAATGTAAGGGGTGAGCCAATACATTTTATTTCTTCACCATAATTTGACTGTAAGGGGGTAAGAGGATAGCGAAAACTGCCAATGGTTATAAGTCTGAATTCGTGCATTCCTAAGTTGCTTTAGGAAAGAGACTGCTTTTTAAAGTGTTAATAGTGTTACTTGAAAACCATTTATATACAGTCACATTACATTTTGAAATGGTTAAAAAATACAATGATGTTTTAAAGGAAAGTCAGTTACATGAAAGGTCAGACCACATACTCATTGATTCAAAAGGCCAGAATCATGATAAATGTCAACAAATACTTCCAGTCAACTCTATTATTATGGAGGATTGCCAACTCTGTGATAATTAAGGTTGCAGTTTCATTTTAGAGTCCACATTGCCCTTTTTATGTAACACAATTTGAATGAGATTGAAGTATTTTGTTAATCTTAATGGTGTTTATAACTATTTTGCTAGTGAGAAATACAGAATTCTGAACTTTGGTGGACTGGAAAACTGTGTCTGTCCTATTTTACTGCTCAAGGACACTTTTACTTTAAAGTGATGTACTCTGTGTTCAATAGTACCTCCTTAAGCTAAGTAGGCACTCTAACTGTTGATTTTTCACATACTTCAGCCTCAGACCTTAATACATGTAAAAACAGGGCATACTATTACTGTCAGCACTCTTCCCTACCCTACAGTTGCAGTCTTGTTGGTGCACAGATTACAACACGATTGTGCTCCAGCCTTTCAGTAGCATAATTTGGCTGTCTATTTCAACAGGACTGGAGTATGTTAGAATTACATTAAAGAAACTATTCTGTATGCTTATGATAAAGCTTGGTCCCATTCAAGCAGGCCAGCATTGCAGCATGGTTCTTTTGTAACTTAAGGGCACCTCCCACGCAATACTTTCACTATAGAATAAATTTGTGGGGCAGGTATACATCACACAGCCTTGCTCCAGTGTATGCTGTTGCGGTAAAGCTACCCCTTAAAATGTGAGGAGGAACTATCTAATAGTCTTAAGTTACACCAGTGAAACAGTCATATGTTCCTTCCCTTGACCATTTTCATCTTTTGCTCAATGTAGTCTGGCTCTCCCACCACCTAGTGGCCAGTCACTGACACCTGTCCTGGCAAGATCTCCCATGCCATGGTTCTTGACAACTTTTCCTGTGCTCCTGCCAGACATACAGGTAAAGGCACAATGGGATCTGATGCACGACCCACACAATCTTGCTTCCTGCCCTGCCATGTGTGCATGAGTAGCACAGCCACTCAGCACAGCTCACAAAGACCCTCTTAGGGAGCCAGAGGGCCAACCTTCCATCTTCAGCTCCCTCTGTGCAAAAATGAAGTTTATTTCCTATCTATGGGGAGTTTTTACCATCTTGTACCAGCTATACTTTTCCCAGAGCCTGATGAAGGGACTTTGATCCTGAAAGCTTGCAGAAAAGGACCATTTTCTTGCAATTTTCCAGTTGGTCTAATAAAAGGTATTATTTTGGGACCAAGAGTTCTAGTTTTTTTGTATGTCTCCCTTTATGTCTGGCTTTCCAGTCCCATCTGTATGCTTATATAGCAACCCGTACATCATCTCACCACTGCATGTGGTGTCGTGGCTGCCAGCACCACCACCATTTCTCTAATGTCAACATTATCAGCAGTGCTGTTTTGGTTATCATAATCATTCAATGGAAGATATGAATGAAGTGGTACCTATTTCTGTGCCTCAGGTTTTGGAGGGGGTGTACTCGTTGTACCTACACTTAATTTCAAAGAAAGAGATTTGGGTTTTTTTTCTATTCAGAAACTTTCTGTGATAGTAAAGTGGGCTTTCTGTGCATCGTGGTGGATCTTTTTCAGTTAAGCTAAGGTAATCCTGAGAAGAAAAGAAGTATTTGGTCAACTGCGGAATGTCCTTTACAACATTGATGTAAAACAGGAATCTGCTACTTCTGATTTATTTACTTTGCCAGTATACATGAAGTGTATTCTGTTACTGTTTGTAAAGCACTTGAAGTTCTATGAGTAGAAGGTATTGTTAGAATACAAAGTGTGTTTATTGCTCATACTGAAGTGTTTCTTTTTAAAGTAATTCTAAAATATTGTATTAGCATTGGATCTTTTCTCAGAGCTATCTTTCCCCTGATCTCCATGTTGTAAATTTAATTTAAATTTTCTGCAGTTCCTACTAGAGCAGAAATTGTACTCTGATATTAGTTGGAGACCCATGTATTCTTACTCTAAAGATATGCTGGAAGGAAATATTTGCCCATGGTCTCTAATATTGCTAATACATTTGTTTTATATGCATTTACTTTCCCTATGAAATACTAAAGAAACTACTCTAAGCTATAGTTCTTGTAGCCATGAAACTTTTTTTTGACCTTTTTTGCTCTTCTTTTTATAGGTTCTTGCATCATGCCGGGCCTTTCTTCTAACATCCCGCATTCCCACCAAGGTAAGATTATTTTATTTCAGTACCCAATTTGTATCCATGTATGAACTTCAGTGGTATAAACTTACTATCAATATTACCGGTACTTTTGTCACAGGGAAAAAAAAGAGGATTGGAGGTATACATTGGAGGAAAGCTGTTTTAATGCTATTTCCAGTAATGGTTTTCTTAACCATTTCTGGTTAATTTCTTCAGCACATAGGTGAACCATTCCAAAAATACCTAGACATCTAAAAAAGGTGTGAAGAATTGCATTAGAAATAACCACCCATGGAGCTAGAGCATACAGATAATAAGTCTCATAATGGGATCTAGACTAATTTTTGCCCAAACAAATTGATGTTATTGCTTTGTTGTAGTATCTCTAGTCTCAAGAGGGATTATGTTCCAGATTCCTAAAATAGGAATTTTACAGAGTTTATTAAATCTCACTGCTTGTGGTGGAATAACATCTGCTGTTTTCCATGGTGACCATAGTTTGTTGTAAGAAGCATCTTGCCAACCTGTTTCACAAATGCTGTGGAATACTTAGTTTATTCCCATGACAATCTGGGATGATTGTCATGGCAAAGGGTGATTTTGAATCTGGAAATAATCTCTCATCCCACGTGGAGTCAGCTAACATGATCTTGGCAGATGTCCAGGTTATGTCCATGTTCTGCTTTGTTGCACAAATATATGTGGGAAGATTCTCAAATGAGAATAACTGATGCTTGTAAATGTTCCTTTTTGTCATGTGTGAATTGAAGACCCTTACTGATGGGTGAAACTCTCCTTTTGATTTTCTCAGTACTGTAAATGAAATTTGCAGAAAAAAATATTAACTGACCTACCCATGGTATTAAGTTAACACTACAAACTTTTCTAAAAAGTGGCTTCTTAATGGTTTTATTTCATGGCACTTCGTGAGATAAACCAGCCAAGTATCTGTCCGGCCAGCCTTAAAAAATTTCCAAGGAAGGAGATTCCACAGTTTCAAAAGAAACTTCCTATAAAAGTTTCTTTCAGAAGTAGGATATTTTTTGTTTGAATAATCAGTGGGTTTGTCAAAAACACTTTTTCTTACCAGCAGAAGTGTGAAACCTGAAACCATTTCATTGAACCTAAAGTGTTTTAAAAACTGTTCAAGATCTTGCCACTTACGATGAGCTTAGTATCTTCCACTAATGTCTTTTAGCAGTAGAAACTTACAAACATACAATGAAGCTAGGCTGTTTCCCTGGGATCTTATTAGACATTGTAATTAATGTGCAAATGACAGAGGTGCATACATGTTGCTGTTATATAAAATAAAACAAACTGTGGAGTAGAGGTTGAGGTCATTGATTTCTATTTTCATTTTTATTAAAAAGTGTGTTGCTACACTCGTACATGCAGCTGACTGTATTTTTTCCTTGCAAGTGATGCAATGAACTTTATTTTTATTTACTATTTGAAGAAGTCTCTCCCTTATACCTTCTGTAAGAAGAATTTAGAGGTTATTTATGCTTCTTGGTTCTTCAGAAAACTTCTGTGGAATGTATGTCCAGAAATATTTTACAGTTTCGAAATTACAGTATTACTTTCACCTGCAAATTGCAGGCATTAACATCTCTTAAACAATTCACAAGTTTGCCTTTAAAACTTATGCCACAAACTAAAACTGTCATAAAAAGGAGTTAAGGTAGGTAGCGTGCAATACTCATCTACCATAAATCCTTAAAATTCAGAAATGACAGATTAATACATGCCTCGTAACAGTACACTAAATTCCACTGGGCACATTTCTACCAACAATTACACTTTTAACCTTCACCAAATCTCTTCTCTGTCTAATAGACAATAAAACAATACATACTACACATTGGTCCCTGTTTCAGTTTCAGACAAAATCTCAATTACAAATTCAATGTTAATAAATATGAGGTGTTGACGTACATGCACAGGTTTAAGTGTATGATATATGGCACATCTGTGGGAATGCAGCACAAGTTTTTGAACGTGTATTTTCTACTGTTTTCAGTAAGTGGTACCTATGTGGGAATTTTGAACAGTAATAAACCCATTAAATGTTATCTGCATGCCTTAGAGGTAATATTAAAAACATGAGCACATTTTGAAATTTCTTGAAGGACCATTTAAAAATTAATTTTAACTTAATTAACTAGCATTAATTTTCTTAAGCCATAAGAAAATTCAGTTCACAGATTGTCCTTCCATAGTGTCTGATAAAGTAAGTTGTTGCTTTTAAAGGTATACATCTCTGAATTAGTTATTCTCGTTCTGTCATCTGCCTGACTTCAGACTAACATGGCTAACTTCCTGTCTCAGACTGTGCTGTAGATGTGGAAAATATGTCTATTCTCCATATAAAACAAAAGCCCCAAGTCCCTTCTTTAAGTGAAGAAATTAACCTTAATTATAGAAGAACACTTAAACTTCTGTTGCATGTTGACAATCATAAAGGGTTCCTATGGGATTAATTCTTGAGTTTGTTATATGTTCATAGCTCCTTCTTTGGAATAGGTGTTTGAAGTTTAGTATAAATATACCGTTTATATGTGGGACCCTAAAAAACTGTAAACTAGGGAAGATTTAGATCATGGAAGGTAACTCCTAGGTATTTATCATGATCTTTTAGTCAATTGGGGTTCAGATGCGCTCATCGTTATGTAAGGCCTGGATAACTCAGGGTAGCAGCTTAGGAAAGGGACATGGAGTCTCTCACTTCTAAACATACGGTTTGAATTAACCTTAGGTCACTAGTGATCAAAAGCTGCCATCTGATGGCTGGCTGATTTAAATGCAGTGTAGAGGACAAATTTGAAGGTTGATGTCTGCTGCACAAAAACTGGCATTAATTGACAAACTCAGTTGAGATGCCAGTATTTGAAAAGGCATGAATTATTTTCTCCTGAGATGGTCTCATCATGCAAGAACAAAGTACACTGGTGTTGGCAACAGGAGGCAGCCTCCATTGCTTCTGTCTGTTTTATATCCAGTGCGTGGCTTAACAAGTCCTTGATTTCTATCAGTTATTGTTGGGCTTCTTTCATAGTCAGTAAATTAACTTCATTAGGAAAAAAGGCAGTTTCTGTATATCCCCAGCCATAAATATTTTAATTGTAATTTTCCAGGCTGCTTCATTCTGAGATGCTGTTGTGCATGCTGTTTCCAAGGAGGAACCATATTCATTTGTCTTTTTCTACATCTAAATTATTGAAAAGAAATTGCATCCCTTCAGGAAAAAGAAAATGTGTAATCATCACTAAACTAATTTAAAAACATTTCCTTGTAATTCATTTGTTGATAAGGACAGAAATGGTGGGTTTAGTGAGAAACTGGATTTGAACCCTGAACTGCTAAGTGACTTTTAATAACAGAATGGCTTTAAAATCATCATATTCCTCTAACTCTCAGACAAAAAGACTAATGTGATATTCTCTAAGAAGAGTCAAGCTACACAGCAGGTGTCTGAAACTATACTATAATCCTACTCTAGCTGATATTTGCTTTGAATAAATGGTCACATTTATGAAGAGTATATTTATGGTATATACACTTTAATGCTTTATCAATAATGTTTTAATAAGTGGTTAATTAATTGTAGAGTACAGCATGTTAGTAGGTAACTTATAAACATCTATAGCACTTTCTACTAATGTGCTTATAAACACCAATAAAACATATTAATCAGTCATGTGCAATGTTTAAAGCCTCTATTCATAGATTCTAACCCACAATATAAAGTGCAACCAAATATGCTAAATATTTACTAGGAGACAAAGGCATTACAGGTGGAGAACAACAAACTTCTAACCTCATATAAGTAATTAAGATTAATTTCTGTTTTTTACCTTGGGATATGGTATGTTCACATATTTCAGTAATGCTTAAAAAGTAAGGTATTTATACTAATTCTGCTTCCTTTTTGTGTTACAGCTAGAACTAACTTTCAGCTATTTAGAAATCCAAGGAATAACTTCCAGTAAGCCAGGGCAGGTGAGTGCTTTCAATTCAAAAGCATTTTCTGTTTTAAGAACATACTTAGTTTTAACCTCCATTCTGATCAAGCAGATAATCTAGTAAATCAAAGCTCTTATCTAGCAAGCAGAGTGCATATTTGAATTTTTATGTTCACAAAGCTTGCAAGGCTAACAATAATAATAATTTAAAAAGTCAAGTTAAGGAATGAAATGTGTGGGTGGGATGAAGAGAAAAAATACAGTCCTTTTTCATAAGTCAGTTGGAACAGAACTAATTGGATGTAAGTTTGCATTTGTAATGTAAATGTGATATTTTCCTTCAAGATAATGAAGAACAATGTTTATTGTCATACAATCCACACCCAGCTAGTTTTATTGCTTTTTTATGGAGAATACTGGCAAATGCATACAGAATTTGTTTATTTTCAGTTATACTGGTGCAACTGCTTTATGAAAAGTTTATTCTTCTTTTGGATTACAACAAATATATTTGAATGTAAGCTATAGTTATATGTGCAAAAAAAAGGAGTGACGCATGCACACGCATGTAACAATTTTAAAAAGATAAGTATTTTGTGAGGAGATTTAACCACCCGATTGTATCACTACATAGAAGTCTCATTAAGATATCTCTGTGTGTTTGGTTTTTGAAGGGATTGTTAGAACTTGGTGCTTTTGACTTATTCCAACACAATAGAACTTTTTTGTTATATTCAGCAGTTCATGTTTTTAGCCTGATCTTTTAAAATTCCTTTTACAAGCTTTTTCCTTAAATAACTGCAGTTGTTTTTGGGTAGCTTTTAGTAAATGGTGGTTGTTTATATATGTCTTGCTTACTTTCTTTTTTTGGCTCAAATGCAATCCCAGTATTCTTGAAAAGTCAGCATTATATTTATAATAGGTAGAGATGATAGTGGGATAGAGGAGGATTTGGCAGACTGTTTTCAGGCTAGTGGGGGTTCATCAGTGTTCCAGTGGCAGGGGATTTTGCCTGGACCTGCTCTGTGCTGCAACCTGGGGGCGGGGGAGATGTGGAAGTCAGGCCTTAGTACCAGCCTGTCCAGATTTGGGCAATTCCACTCCACTGCTGGAATAACATTTTGCACCTTGGCTTTTATACAATGTGTGCATGTGAAGGGCCCCTCCCCAGTGGCAGAGGGAAGGGACGAAATTGCCTTTTATCCAAGATATTGTTCTACCTAAAACGTTTGATAGGCTTATGCAATTCTTACATATAATTACATTTAAGATATGTAGATTAAGACTGGCTGGCTCTATGGCAGTCTCCTGGGGGGCAGGCCGGGGGCAGAAAAAAACAGCTTTGCTTACTGTCTCCCTAAAAATAGTTTACGTGTTGGGAAATAAGTTATTGTTGATATTATTATAATAGTTCCTCATTTGCTCAGATCTCATTGTGTTATGTTCACTATCAACATCAAACAAAATGCCACAAAAAGCACTTAATATACCTTTAATACAAGAGAGGTGGATAAAAACTTAAAGGAAAGCACAAGAAAACAATGAGGGGTAAAGAAGATAGAGAAACATTGTTTTCTCTTGCCACTGAGGAAGAGGACACATAGCAATGGGTTTAAACTGCAGCAAAGCAGATTTGTATCAGATCTCAGGAAAAACTTCCCAACTGCTAGAACAGTAGGACAGTTGAACAAGCTGCCTAAGAAAGTTGTGGCATTCCCCACGTCGGAGGTTTTCAAGAAGAGAGTGTACTGACTTCTGTCTGGTAGGGTTTAGAAAAAGCAGCACATCTTGCATCTGTGGGGGAGGGCTGGATTAGATGACCCTTGAGGCTCCTCTCAACCCTTTGATTCTGTGAAAATATTGGTCAGCTTGATGACGTTGAATAATTATTCGGCCATAGAGAATGATTGCCTAAAATCCCCAGATGGAGTTGAAGATTACCAGTAGAAAAAGCATGTAAAGACCCACAGTGTATGTTAGATCAGGGGTTTTTAACCTTTTTCGGTCAGTATACCCACAGCAGCTGATTAACGGGTGGGGATGATGGGGGGAGGGGATGGCAGCGAAATCAGAAGTGCCAGTGGTGCACAGCGGCAAAACCGTAAGTGCTGGTGGTGCATGGCAACAGCGAAAACAAAAGCACTGGCACAAGCAGCGCAAAGTACTGGCAGCTCCACTTTTCCATGCTGTTGCTGCACACCTCCTGGAGCCTTCCCAAATACCCCCAGGGGTGTGCATACCCCTGGTTGACAGCCCCTGTGTTAGATTATTATAGCATCTTCTAGGTTTGCTTTGTGTACAAAGAAATATTGGGCATTTTTAATGGCTGGGAAAAGACTGGGAAAGAATTCCTGTGTCAGTACTACAATCAGTTTATTTAATTCAGAACAATCAAAGTGTAAGACAGTTTGATAGCAGTACAATCTTTTTGTTGTTAAGATCCATACACCTCAAACAGCTTTGTAGTTGCTCAGTTAAACAAGTTACTCCATTAATTGAGCTGAGAAAATAGTCTATTATGCCTGCCAAAGAAATTTTCTCACTTTTGGTATACTGTCTTAACATTGCATGCAAGTGTTGCTGATCAGAATACTTGATTGTCTCCAGAGAATCATGATTGTTAATGACTTACCTTTTGTTTATGCTTAAGGAGGTGTGTTCTGCTTATTGAATATTTTTAGTGTTGCTGTACTTAGCTCGCAGTTATGAACACATTTCAAAATTGGAGAAGGCTACTGCTATGGGTTTTTAGTGTGGGTTCAGAAGTCTCAACAGATTTTAAGTTTGTTTTGAAAACTTCAAGACATTTGGCTTAAAGAAAGAAAATGAAAAGAGAAGTTCTGGTAGCCAGAAGTTCTGTAACAGACAACAGCTCCTACTGCCAAACCACCAGAGTATATGCATGCCCAGGTGCATATGCATGGCCAGTAGGGGTGTGCGAAATGGGCTGTATTTAATTTGGATTCATATTCGGCCCAAACTGGGGTCAGTGATTCAATTTGTTGATTCGGATCACTGTCCTCTATTCGTTTCGGCCAAATCCAAAGATACAGTGCTGATTCAGAAAATCAGCAATTCAGCCATAGACACAGCTTTAAATGTTTTTTCTACATACCTCAAGGTACCAGGCATGGACTGCGATGGTGGGGCGAATGGAATGTTTCACAGGAGCACGGAGGGCCACCCCCCCCCCCCCAGTGTGCTCGGTGGCGAACCTGGAAGTACTTCTATTCCACTTCTGGGTCTGCCACCAAGCATGCTGCAGGGGCCCCCCCACACTTCCTTGGCTCAGCAATTAGCCATGGGGGGACCCCGGGTGTCCCGCCCAGACCCAGAAGGCACTAGTTGCCAAGCTGGGGAGATGCAGGGGGTGGG
>NW_017728886.1:162368783-162385974 GCF_001723895.1 Crocodylus porosus
CTCCATCCGCCCCGGGATCTCAGCATTCACGAGATGCCTGGTACCTTGAGGTATGTAGAAAAAAACATTTAAAACTGTGTCTATATCTGAATTGCCGAATCTTTCCAAATTTCTGAGTCTATTCAGAGGGTTCTAATTCGATTCAGAGAGATTAACGGGTCTCCCGATTTGATTCGGCCACTGAATCAGGCCAAATCTCCACCGAATCAAACAAGGAACCAAAGCATCATACACCCCTAATGCCCAGCTCTGTGTGGCTTCTTTCAGTAGCTATGCCAATAGAGCATGAAATGTAGCCTGGGAAAACATCAGCTGCTGAAGGGACTATGGCAACCAGTAGAAGGCATGATAGTATTTACATGTGCTTTCTGCCAGCTGCTAGGTGGTAGCAGAAGCCTTACTCCACATGGCAGATGTGGAATAACTCTACTGCAAGAGAGAAGGGTTCTGCCACCTTAGAGAAACTTTGGGTATGACACCCTCAAAGACTTGCTGAAAAACTGAAGTCACCTAGGCCTAAATTCCCTTGCCATTTTTCCTGGCATTTCTTACTTGGGAACATTTGTCTGATCTCAGTCAGAATTTACGTATGCTTATTTATGTATGAACATTAATTATATTGAACCTTCAAATTTTTTTTAATGGAAATGAGTTATACTATGTGTGTGTGTGTGTATGTGTTTTCCTGGCCTGTATTTTATGCAGTTAATTGTAGAAATGGAGAAATGCAACACTTCCATGAAGATGGCGTCATCAGAAGATGTGAATGAAGTGTTGGCGCACATTGGAACATGTCTCAGGAAGATATTCCCTGGTCTGTCACCAGTGTAGGTACTCATGTTTTCGGCACCTGTCATGCATGCAAATTACCAAAATGTGCAGGGATACCAGCCTGGCTACTGTCCCCTCTTCTCCTATTCCCACCTTTCATCAGGAGCGTGTCTTAAGATTTAGAAAGTGTTTTGACCCAGATCCTGACCCTAAATTCTGCTCATTCTTATTAGTATGGGAAGAATCCTTAAGTAATCTGGAGCCTACACAGAAGCAGGCATGGCTGAAGCATATGGCACTTTAGAGACTTCCATGGGCTAAAAAACTGATCACAAGCCTACAGGTTGTCCTAAATGAAGCTGGGTGCTGGGGGGGTGGGGGTGGGGGGTGGAAGAAGGCTTTATAGGAGTATAACAGCTTGTTCTTGCTCCTTTACCTCCAAGAACTGACATACCTAAGTGTAGCCCATTGTTTTCCATTACTTGCTTTCTCTAATGATTGTCCCTGAACAACTGTGATATTGTCTGGTTTCTTCCAGGTCACTGTTTATGGGGAGGGTGGTCAGAGTGGCAGTGTCAAGGACCCAAATTGGAAGAACAGGTGTGGGAAACAAGTCTGTGTGTTTCAGACTTCATTGTTTGGGGTCTGAGGCCTGGATCTTTCATCATATACATTCAGCAAATTGACTGGACAGAAAACTTTCCCTTTTGACCACTTAAATATCCCTTTGTTCTGTTGTCCATCTTTCCTGATTCGCTCTACCTTTTTCTGTTTCCTTTCTCCTATCTATATCATCTTCTTCCTTTGTACTCATTGTTTGTTCTTGTTTCCTTTGCTTTATTCTCAGTTTGTTCTTTGTCTTTCTCTGTGCCACATTTTAACTTGCATCCCCTAAATCTCATGGCTCTACCATTCTAGTCTAGTTTTCTGGGGGTCTAAAAATATGAATTAATTAGATAAAATAGAATTTTCTCTTTGACAAATAGACATCTGCAGTAAAAGTTTTAAAACTGACATTGCAGAAATATGTAGTTGACATGGCTGAAGTCACTTACTTTTTTTCTCTTGGGTTCACAGCCTTTTATTACTCAACTTTCCTGCAGACTGAGTAAAAAATAAAGTCCATAAACTTGGGGAAAGATAACCTACCAGTTTATCTCTAAGGCATATTTACAGTTTACCCTGACAGAGATGGAAATCTTGCTTCAGGCTCATTTGAAAACAAATGCAGAGGGAATAAAGCATAGTCAAAGAGCCTCAGTGATATTGTGACCAAAAAGAGAAAAGCGTGGAAGGAGGGAGGACTGCAGAAGCTTGTGTATATTTAGATCATTGTTTTCTTTGATTTGTTCTACACTTTTTTTTCTTTTGGCCCTCTTGCAAGCATAGATGCAGTACTTTGTGAAGCTGTATGGAGTTACTAGTTCAAAAAAACCCCCCAAAACTGAAACTCCCAGCCAGACTCTCAACTTGATGTAGATCATCAGGCTCTCAAATTAAAGTCAATGACATTGAGCTGTCGTAAAACTGGTGCAAGACAAGAATCAGTTCAAAATTGCCCAAGAAAAGAAAGCGTTACACCTTTTCCTAACTAATTATAGAGAGCCAAAGAACAATAGGAAGTTGCATGGCTCTTCAACCACTCGGACAAATGAATGTTTTTATTTCTTAAAAATAAAGGCAAAGGAATTTGTATTTTATTCAGGAAGAGGAAGAAAACAGATCAGAATATAGAGCAAGGGAACCACAGTGTGCCAAGTAGACCACAGCACCACTTCACCTGTGTAGCCTTTTACAAACAGCAGCTATTGACCACTTGCCAGCCTGAAATCACCTATGTATTTTTTTCTTTCATTGCTGATGTAGAATAACAGGAGCAACAGGTGAGCCTAGTACAGAACAGGAATTATTGAGCCCCCTGAGCCCATCCATAGGGCTAAGATAGATAAGAGCTAGAGCAAAAGACTGTTTCTGAGAGAGAGAGAAGAAACACCCAAAGACAGTTAAAACATAGTCTTAGGCCATGGACAGGCATCCATTTCTAGCGCCAAAGAATTTCTGTGAAAATTTTAGCTCCAGTAATTTTTGTGAAATTCTTAGTGTTAGAAAAATAGTGCAGGAGTTGGAGTTACACAGGTGAGCTCTCCAGCCAGGAGGCTATAGAGGGGTGCTCCTTGGGTTACCCCTGCCATGGGGAACCCACTGTTTGATAGCTTGCTCTCTCCCCTGGCAGGGAGGGTGGCAGGCTGTCAATAGGCAGTTGGTAGCTGCTGAAAAGCAGCAGTTGCTACAGACAGCCCCAGGACTATGTGGTTCTAGTCACAGGAGAATAGCCCCCACTTGGTGCACTTTGCCAGGTCCCGATGAAGGGATGCACAGGGCAGGAGGCAGAGGCAGCGCAACTGGAGCCATCCCCAGCGGAATGGGCCCTCATGTGGGAAATGGCCTGTCTGTGCACAGACCGATTCCTGGATCTAGGCAAGGGTGGGAGGCGGATGCCTGGGGCTTGAGCCCCAGTTTTCAGCCTGAGGGAATGTCGTCTTTGTTTGCATAAACCCAGGGTGATCTGGGTCTGTTCAGTGGCTGAGGGGCATTGGCCCCACCACAGGATCTGTTATGGTGCTTTCTGTTAGGTTGCCTTTTGCACAGGCTTCAGGGGTCCAGTGCTCTCCCTTTTCCCTCTCCTTTAGAGAGAGGGAGGGAGAGCAGAGGACTGTGGGATACTGTAGCAGCATACATCAGATGCTATGAATGTCCTCAACACCCAAGAGATATGTACATCTGTTCAAGTTAGTGGAGGAAGAGAGAGATCTTCCTGGTTGAAAGAGGGAGAATTTTTTTGCTGATGAGCCAGTCTTCTGCAAGAGAGCCCTTAAACAGCAGCATGCTCCTTCTTTGTACAGGGAGAAAAGCTTTTCTTTTAACACAAATGTAACATCTGTCCATGGCTTTAGTCTGTAATACCAAAATAGTCCTAATATTTTGGGGAGAGATGTCACAGGACAAGTTTGTTTCTGTGAACTATGGCTTTATGCTGGTGAAAAGGCATACATGGCTTCAGGAATCATGCAGGGTTAATTGACTGAAAGACAGAAAGAGAAAAGAAATATGTGATTACTACTGCAGCATAGTCTATGTTTGGGTTTTAGAAACAGACTTGAGATGTATTGAAGATGGCAATATTTTCCTTTAGATTCACAAACATGAGGCAAGTTGGATTCAGTGTAAAATAAAGATGATTTTTGTGTGTGATTATACATGCAGACAGACATTTTTTAATTCTGTCCATTTCTCTCCCTCATATATAGGAGAATTATGAAAAAAGTTACCATGGAGCCCTCAGAAAGACTGGCTAATCTCCAGGCACTATGGGACAGCCAGACTGTGGCAGAACTGGGCCCTTGTGGTGAGCATGAGTTTTAAGGCTGAGGTATAAAAAGGTTAAAATCACAGTTTGTCAGGAAGTTTAATTCTATTTCTGGCAGAACCCTGTAAAGGTGTAATTAGTTTTAAGGTGTAATTTGCAGAGCATGGACTTCTGATTGGTGGATGAAGATACTATTTTTAAGCTTCATTGCAACCTGGCTCATATCACAGACAGTGTAGTGTAGTGTTGGTCTGTGTCAGTTTCTGCCTGCCGTATAATGGATGCATTCCTGAAGGAAAGAGAGAGTGAGTTTTGAAGCATTTTAAGATTTTTTTTTTTTGTGGTTATTTGCTATAGTGTAAAATGTTTTTATTTTGCTCCTAGGGGGCTTTTCACAAATGTACGCATGTGTTTGTGACTGGCTTGGATTTCCTTATAGAGAGGAGGTACAGTGGGTAAGTACATATCTCATGCTGAGGGCTATTTTAACTAAGTATACAAAGAATGGCAGAAGGCAGATCAGGGTGGGACTGTAGAGATTGACTGCTTTAGTGGGGCATGAGCTGTCATTGGCAACAGCCTACTTCATCAGATGCTATGAATGAGTGTGCAGAAAGCAGAGTTGCTAAATGAACTTGCTTTTTACACATTCATTCACAGCATCTGACAGAGTAGGCTGTCACTTGTGAAAGCTCAAGCAATTATCTTTCTGAACTAGTTAGTCTCCAAGGTGCCCCCCTTATCTACCCTCTGCCTGACTTCAGGCTAACACAGCTACAGAGAGACAGCAAACCACAAAACCAGCAGAAATAGTTTTCTAATAAAATGTGGTTTTGTGCATTTTTAACAGGATGTGGATACAATTTATCTGACACAAGATACAAGGGAGTTGAATTTGCAAGACTTCAGCCATCTTGACCACAGGTACACAATACTCAATAATGCTTATCATAACCTGAAAATAATCATTTTTTCACTACATCTTACTCAGTTCTCATAGAAACAATACAGGAAATGCAGACAGGCTTAAGAGCTGTCAGTTGGGTTTGTCTGCTTGGTGGAATGACAGTAGCCCTTAATTTTAGCTTCTGCCACAAATCTGTACTCCCTCATCGGCATAGAAGCCATGCAGCGTATGCTTTGTTTGTTTAGGAGCTTTTGTGTTATATCTATTTACTGGAGATAATGCACTGACTTTGCCTGTGTACTGTTTGAGTTCACCTTTTTTAAAATTTTTGCACTTATAAAATTAGCTGACTGATACTTCTCGCTCTGGGGTACCACAGTTTGCAGGTTCCTCTTTGCTGAATCCAGCTACATCTGGTAAATAAAGTAAAGAAATGTTGTTGCCTTGGCTCCTGCAGAGTCCCCTTTCCCTCGCATACAGTGGGGAAAATTACTTTTTCCAGCAATCTGTAAAAAGACGGCGAGTTACCGGTTCTGGTATCACAGAAACTTTCTAAACCAAAGATATTATCAAGTGAGACACCAGGGTTCTTAACCTGACTCATTACCTTAGTGCTAATTGCCTGAAGTGAAGGCAATTTCCTGTACACATATATGATTTGTCCTTTAGTAACAGAACTTGTCTTCCAGGTGTGAGATGAAGTAGTCCTGATTTATCTATCTAACAGCATTCAAATACTCCTTCATAGCTGAGACCAAAATTGAAAAGGCTATCAAGCAAGAAATAAATTATTGTTATCATGATCATGCTGATGTGTTTGGAAACAAGTTCACCAAGAGATTTTTTGTATACATAGAATAACATGGAAGAAAAACTTAATCCTTGAGGCATGTCACCTTTTTAGTATCTCAGCATGAGCATAAAAACAGTCTTGTGTATTAGCTTTGCATTAATGTACAACATTCTTTTGTTGCAAAATGCTGTTTTTATTGTTGCCTTTGTGATAGCTGTATATTTCAGAATGCAGAAAACCGCAGTTCTGAAAAGAGATATAGTCTGGCCACTGTTTATCTGAAACAGTTATTAGGATCACAAGCACATCTAACTTTCTTTCTCCCTCTGTGTTTAATAACCAGCCCTAAACTGATTGAATATAGAACTAATAAACCAGAGGAAATGAAGAAAAAGCTGCCAAGTGCTATTAATGTCTATCTGGAAGTGTGTGCCGTGCAGATAGGCGTGTACCAGCACATAATGCTGGTTGGAAACCTTGGGGATGGGCAAACTAAAAAGTTAACATTAATAAATTAAGTGTGTTGATAATTTTGATTCAATTTGCACTAGAGCTACTTGCATGTGGAATCATCAGCTACGTATACTGTAGTTATGTCTTAGTTTCCATTATACAAGGCTGGGGTTTATAGAGTGCCTGTTGTGTGCATGTGTCTGTATGTATTTAAGTATGAGGCAAGGAATTATCTTATTACTGCATCATGCTACCTTGCATACTAAATAGCGTGATAATGTCTGATATGTGTTTCTTCTGTGGCACAGCATGTTTATCAGCAGTAATAGTGATGACTTTAACAAAAAGGGAACAAATTATATAAGGAGTTTGGAAATAAATGGAAAGGGAATCATTTAACATTTTATTTGTGAATTCCCTTTTACAGATTCCCTTTTAATAGAGGGCTTGTGCTGAAAAGTATATTATCCTTTTGCAGTTCTCCTGTTTCTTGGGGGGATATAACTCCAGGGAAGAAACAGGGATATGTTGACTGGAATCAGTCTGTCCAAGATATGTATTTAATCATGCAAAAAAGCTTTGTAGCATCATGCTAGTAATTAAGAAACTTAAACAAGTCACAGGCTGAAGAAAAGTAGCGAGAGACTAGGGAGATACCAACTCAAAAAAAAATCTGAGTTAAGTATTCATATTTGAATGGGTGTTGTTTAACCAGTCAAAAAATTCATATGAAAATGAAGTCAGTTCACACAAAATCTAGTTTATTTCCTAGATTTTTGTTATATTTAGAATGCAATGGCTTTTAAACCCATGTTGTTTGGCTATTATGGTAAAGGCAAATTAAATTAGGTATAAAATAATATTTAAGAGGTCATTTGACTAGACAGCTGTATGACAAGTATGTAAAAATATTTTCTTTTTCTAGAGACTTAATACCTATAGTTGCTGCCCTGGAATACAATCAGTGGTTTACAAAACTGTCCTCCAAGGATCTGAAATTGGTAAGTAATACTGTGAAGGTACTCCAACTCCTAGAGAACTTTTCTATATTTTACACTGTAGGGGGACAGTTATCAGCAATGGAAAACTGAGCAGACTACCAAAAAAAAATGTCTGTGCATCATCTGGCCATGAATGCACCAGAAAAGTATCTTATCATTTAGTGTTAGACATTTCAAGCAGTAATATAAGGCTAAACAGGAAATTGGTTTAAAGGAACCTGGAATCAGTTATTTGATTAGCAGGTAGGGAAATATTTGCATTATATTTTCATTTCTAAGAAAGTAGGCTTTTCTGTCAATCTTCATGATTACCTGAAGTGGAAAAAAACTTTCAGGTTCCTGGGGCTAAGACGGTCAAAAGACAGTAGTAAATATTCAATAATGTCCGACAATTATGTTTTTCCACTAAGGTGTTCTGGTGAAACGTCAACAAAGGGGCATAATCCAACAAGATGACCTAGCCTAAATTGTTAAACACAGTTGATTTAAAATTAATTTAATTACTCAAAGTAATAAACTATTTTTAATTTAAAAGTGAATTGTCCCAAATGCAGATAATGTTTTTGAAACCTGCTTTTATATCTAGGATTAGACCCTATCTATCCCAAAAGAATTAAAAGGGGCAAAATCCCTTCAGAAGTAAATTGATGTAACTTTATGTATCACAATCTTGCTTGTGAAATCCCTCAATTGTTGCATTCCATGAACACAAAACAATGGTCTATAAAAAGCTGTGGGACCAGAAAATAACTGCATAGGGCTAGTCTGAGAAGCTTAGTCAGTACTTGAGAGAGTCAGATTTTGCACTTAAATTTGTTTTTTGCTGAAAAATCCGTTCTTGACATGATGAAAACATTTCCCTTTTCTCCGCTTTTTTGGAAGTAAAATAATTTCTCTTGTATATAACAATAAAACAGTAACTCAGAGCCTTAGCAGCAGAAATCTCTTTTCCTGAGGATCAAAATATTTTGCTTTGAAAATGATAACAAAGGACTACACAGGAATAGTATTTTAGTTGCCCCATGTCCCCATTTTCTTCTGTGGGCCAGGCTGAACATTTTCATCCAGAGGTGAGACTGGTATATAATCAGAGATGTAGTTTAACCAAGCTACTTGTCAAAAGTAGAACAGGGGAACTTGAGGTACTTCAAGTCTAACTTCCAAGAGGCACTGTAACAAGACTTCCAAATCAAATTCTTTTTTCACAAAATATTTTGGTATTTGAATTTCTGCCCAGGTCATTTTTTTTTCTATGGAAAACTTAGATTAAAAATTATTCTTTGCTGTGATAAAAATTTCCATGAAGGCAAGGAATTGCTATATTTCAACCAATTTTTTCAGTACCATTGCTCCTAATTCTCTTACAATGGTATTAGCCTTTTTGTTTCACGATCACTAAGTTAACTACAATGATCTAAAATATTTTTTGGCAAGGAAATCACAAAACAAGGCAGAATTTGTTTGGTTCCAGTACCAAAGTGGCTAATTGCTTCAAGTGTGCCTTATCTACCTAGAGGAAAGCCACGGAGGAGTCTTTTCCCTATAATGAAGGGGAATGGAGCATTGACTGACCTTGAACATGTTCCTGTTCCACATGTTTAGGGTTTACTGTCAGGAATTGGACTCTTGTAAGGAAGACTCTTGTGGAAAGTGGTAAAGGCAGAAAATCTACATGATATCCATCCTCTGAAGATCTGGGAATAACCCAGTAGGTATAGAGAAACAACACATTTCCTCCATGGTAATTTCATTTTACTCTGGGTCAAACGTAGAACAGATACCTGCTGTAGAGTCTTACACTGTTGTAAGTCAAACCACTGCAGTGTAAAGTTAATCCTGAGAAAGTGAAGAGTCCCACTTTAGTAGTTCCTGCCATCTTTGATAAATAGCAGCAATAAATTTTTCACTAACAGCTTAACCTTCCCCTTTCTAATCAGTCTCTTATGGCAACAATGATTGTGTTTTGTGCTACTGAATGATGGAGTGCAGAGACAGTGCCAGTGGTGAAAGGGAAATGACAGTCTTTAAAATATGAGTACAGGTGGCATTATATAAAAACAATTTTTTTTCTTTTCCATGTTGCAGGATTTTTTAATCATCTGAAATTTATACTAAAAAAACTTTAAAAACCTGAATATTTAGCCTTGTATATTGATTGAACAGTGGAGTCTGACAGTATATAGGAACATAGACTCTCAGGACCTTGTATGAATATCATTCAGTCACTTTAGCAGCTGTAATCACTAACAAAGTTCAGTTTTGAGCTTCTAATGGATCCTGTGTGATATGTTTTGGAGGAAGATGGTAAAATTCCAAAGTGAAATAAAATAAAAGATGGAGAGTTACTGTGACTTGTTATATAGCTTTTGGATTATAGTTAACATCCCTTCCTCCCCTTGTCTCCCCACCCGCCCAACCCCCCCACTAGCCAATGGGGGCAGTGCTATCTTCCTGTCATGTTCTGGATAGTCATGGATCCTATGACTGCTTATGCAAATGACAGAACATGACTATTAGGGCTGTGCGAAACAGCACCATTTCGTTTCATGTTCAGTTTCGATGGTTCAACGGAACAGCGTTCTGTTTCAGATTTCATTTAGATTTAAAACAGCTGTTCTGTTCTGTTCTGTTCTGTTCTGTTCTGTCGAAACTGAAAGACTGTTTCGATGCTGTTTCGACTTTCGCTGTGTGGGGGGGTGAGCTCAGCTGGGTTGACTCCCCATCCCCAGGGCTAGATTGGGCATGGGGGCAGAGAGTCAGCCCAGCTGGCCTCACTCCCACCCACTGTGCAGCTGGGCTGACTCTCCCACCCCCCCACCCCCTGTGCCCGACTGCAGCACAGGGGTAGGGGGTGGGAATGAGCCCAGCTGGGCTGACTCTGCCCCATGCCTGATTGCATCACGGAGGGGTGGGGGTGAGCCCTGCTAGGATGAGACTCCACCCCCTCCACCCCCCACCCCCCCAGCCAGATCGCAGTGCTAGGGAAGGGAACTGAGCCGGGCTGAGTTCCCTTCCCTTGTGTTGTTATCAGCTTCTGGCAGTGGGAGATGGGGAGAGCCAGGGCTGTGCTCCCTCCTGGTACCCTGGTTCTCCCCATCTCTTGATGCTGGCTTTAAAACTTGAAGCATTTCAAAACTTTCGAAACGTTTCGACTAGCCTTGTTTTGTTTTGAGGCTGTTTCAAAGCCCCTCATTTCAATTCGATTTCACTATTTTGACCTCTAAATTAGTCAAAACAGTGTCAAATTGAAACAGCCGGTGAAATTTTGCACACCCTAATGACTATCATGGACATGATTGGGCATGCAGCAGTTCTGTATGGGGCTAGGAGAATCTAAAATAAAACTGGGGGGGGCAGGGGTGGAGGTGGTACTGTATTCCCTGCCCATAAAGCTCTTTCCTCAAGAGTGTGCAAACAGCCTCTGTTCCTTGGGGGCCTGTGCTTTGTTGTGCTTTATTGTCTGCATTTTGGTGTTCCTACTTTGTCTAATGGGTCTTTCTAGTTGAATCTTTTTTTTTTTCACTGTCACTAATCCTTTTTAATTCAGGGACTGCCATGGATGCAGAAAAATGTCCTGACCAAGCAATTTTTATATTCATGGAGCCCCTGTCACGATAAAAGACAATTAGGTCCTTGTTTGCTGGTCCACTCCTTGAATGACTCTTGTTAGTTTGCCTCTTGGTTAGAACATTCCCCAGATTCGCTATTTTGGTCTGAATCCCTTCTTCAAAGGTTTCTAGGATATACCTGAAGCTATGTTTATTACTGCTTGTTACTCATATCATGGTTGTGCCTGAAACCCCAGTCATGGACATGGACTTGTGCTTAGCTAACACCTATTTATTTCCTGTATTTCTGAAGATGTTATTTTGTTTGCTTAATCTAATGTTAATATTTCTTCTCCATGACAGTCCACCGATGTCTGTGAGCAGATCCTAAGAGTGGTCAGTAGGTCCAATCGATTGGAAGAACTGGTATTAGAGAATGCTGGGCTAAGAACGTAAGTAATGTTTCTTGAAATGTTATGTTATTATTTATTCGTAGCTTAATAGATAGATATAAATTACATGTTAGAACTAACAAAATAGTAAATAAAGAAATGATAATCCTAAAATATTATTCTATCTATGCAATTTTATTCTGGGTAGGAGATACAGCCTGTTGAAATGGAATGAATATATCTAAACAACCAAACTTCAAAAATGTACTTTCTTCCACTTCTAATAGTAACATTGTAAAAAGCAGATAGATACTTAATATAATCCACTTACTGTACTCTATTTTTAAAAAAATATATAAATAAATTAACTATACAATTTAGTGTATACATGCTACGGAATTGTTTGAGTATCTAGGCTGGTAATTAATAGCTCTTCAGACATTTTGTTTTTCTCTTACAAAATGGAGGCAAAGAAACCCCCCTCTTACATTGCGTAGTCAGTATTTGAGTAGCATGTAGATGTCCTGAGAAAGGCCACATTCCCCATTGCCTAGGTGTAGTACACCATGAAGCAAGACAGTTCATTGTCCCAGTGAATTTGCAATCTAACCTAGCAAGCCAGCCCAAAAGCAGGCGGAGGAGGTGTTATTTTCACTTAATATTGAAGGACTCAAGCTGAAAGAGATGGAGCAGTGTGTTTTTAGAACTATATATACAGTTCACTTGCATTTGTTTTAATGGGAGTTAAACACCTTGATACTTCTAAAAGTATGGCCCAAGTTACTTTCCTGAGGTCAATCAGGAGGTCTGGGGTAAAGTTTGGTCCCTAGTGCAGTATCCCTTATAAGAAGCATTCAGAATATAAGTGATTGACTATCCTTAATTTTTCATCTCATGTCATTATTCACAGCATTAATAATGAGGGAATATTATAAGAGATATTGACTTCCATTGCACATTGCTTGCTTGCTAACTTGGTATAGCTGGAGCTGGCTTTGATTCTAATAGGACTTGACTGATAATCATCCTGAGACATTTGATTTTGTAGCAGTATATATATATTCCAAATGTTTGGCAATTTTCCTTTGTGTGTCTCTAGTCTGATCAGCATTAACTGTCCATTCCTGTTAAGGGTGTATATATCAGCTCTGCAGGTTATAATGCCCATTTGCTGGGAGGAAAAAGAATGCATCCTGTTGATACTAGCTTCAGCTACAGAAAGAGCATTTTTAATGAGCTTAGATCAATTACCGTGGTTGGAGTTAAGAAGAGTTATTAAGAACTAAGTGTTTAAAGGTTAAGTCCCACTGTGCACTCAGTTCATCTCTTCCGGCTTTTCAAATACTGAAGTCCTGAGTTTGTTTATATTTTTATAGTGCACTTCATGATCGCCATGATAGTAATGTGAGGCTGCTGAAGTCAGGGCTCCATTTCTACTTTGTCAGGGGAGGATTCTCTTATGTGTTGCCCTGGCACACTTGCTGATCACTCCTGCTGTGCTTTGCAGGCAGGCAGGAAGACAGGATTCACCCCAAGGAAATTTTTGTCAGTTGGCAGAGCAATCTTAATACCTGGTGTTTAGCTCTATTGTCACTAGGATTTGGTTACAGGAGATAAGAATTTTCTATTAATATATAGCGAACAGGTTGCTCATTTAGGACAATGAAGCTTCAGTTGCTGATTCGATTTGGAGGCGATTCAGCCCAATTCAGTGGCTGAATCTCTGAATCCAAATCAAATTGGGAGAGCAATTAAAATGTCCAAGTCAATATGTAGCCTCTGGGGGGAGGGTGGGGACCCCCACCGGGCCCTATCCCCTGCCTGCTCCCTGAGCGCCCCCCAGCCCCCGCCCATTCTCCCAGTCCCGTAAGTGGCTGCCCCTCTTGGCACTTTAAAAAAAAAAAAAAAAAAAATCTCCACGCTCATTGGCTGCTGCAGTGGCTGTCAGGGCCTCTCGGGTCTCGTGGCAGAGCCCCCCCCCATGCAACGCTGGGAAGTGGGAGGCAGCGGGGATTGCAGGGCTTTTTTTAAAGTGCCAGAATGCTGGGGCCTGGTGGGGCAGCCATTTATGGGACTCAGAGAGTGGGCAGTGGATGGGGCCTGTTCGATTCAGTGTTTCAGCTGATTCGGTGGTGGCTGAATCAGTTCAGGACAGTGATTCAAATCGTTGAATTGAATCACTGTCCCCTGAATTGGCTGAATCCAAATCCAAAGCGATTACTATTCACTTCACACAGGCCTATTGCCCATGCAGTAAGAGTATATCTGTACTGCTTCTGGGCTGTGTGGTAGAGTGCAGCAGAGGAGCACACATTTTCCACTCCCCCACCATGTGCACCAGCACCTGGAAATGAAGCAAGTAGCCTCCTTAGGGCATTGTTGCCACAGCACTGCGCTTATGGGCTGGGGGAGACATTGTACATAAATCATTTTAAATGATCAGAAACCTTTTAAACCTGTAACAGAACCAAAATTCAGTGCACTTAAACCACTTTCAAAAAGGCTGAAACTGGTTTAAGATAAACCTCATTGGATTTAGTATCAGACTTAACTGATTTAGATCAGACTGGTTTATGAAACTTCTGACCCAGGCCCACTCCCAGTTCAAGTTAACTCACAGTCCCCCAGCATCCCAGGATGCTTTGCAGCCCTAGGCTGTGCTGTCTGCTCCAGCAGAGCAAGGCTGGCCCTGCCCCTCTGCCCTCTAACCAAAGCAATATCTCTGCTCCAGCTGGCTGAGAAGGGGAGGGGGGAACCCAGCACTGGACCCCAGCCAGGGTCTGAGAAGGAGAAATGTTCTTGGTTTAGACTCTTCATTTTGTAATTCCTGTGTTCCAGGATTGATAAATATATATCAAAGGTGCTCAGATCATTGGGTGAGTTCCCTGTGATGTGAAGGTCTCTTGAAGCTAATATAAATAAGAAATGAGAATGTTGCTGGATTGAAAGAATGATATTATTCTGTGGTGTGTGACCTAACAACTAATGGAAATATTTCGTAGCTTTGTGTCTGATAGCATTAGACATTTCCATTCTTTCTAGTGAACATATTCTAAGCCTCTGAATGTGGTGTTGATTGATGCAGTAGATATAATCTTCTTTTATCATGCTTTCTTTGCAGTGATTTTGCACAGAAACTAGCCAATGCCCTAGCCCATAATCCTAACTCAGGACTTCATACCATTAACCTTGCTAATAACCCACTTGAGGACAGAGGTACTGTACCATTTAAACTTTTCCTTTTATACAAATGTAATAAGAGGATTAGTGCTACTTCATTCAGCTTTGCCTGAATAATAGAGTATTGTTCTTGGTATAATGTCATTGTAAATATCTGTTGTTCACAGATGACTGAGAATTGCTTTTTGTTCTTAGTTTGCACATATCTATTAGCCTAGAGGTGTTTAATGATTCTAATGTAACTAAGAATTTAATTAATTTTGGGTTAGTTTGATTTCACAGGGGTTACTTTTGACATAAACAGTGGATGAAACACAGTGAATGCTTTGTGTTGGAGACAGAAAAAATAGTTTTAAATAGTACATTTTAAAAAAAAGTATATAGAAAAGAATCTGTGGATGTATCTGAACATAAGAAGTAATATTGCTGCTTGCTGTTTCAGATGTTTTCAAACCAAAGTGGTTTTTTTTGATTCAGACACATTTTATTTAAGTATTTATGGTCATTGTTTTTGTAAATGTATAGCTATAATCATTACAGTGTGTGCACTAGGCATACATCCATCCCAATTCAGCAAAGCAGTCCTCTTGTCTTCGGTGAGACTTGAGCACTTGCTACCTTCTATGAATCTAAACATACATTTTAAGTAATTGCAGTTTATGGACATAAGTCATTCCTTTCCATTATCCCCCAAACATAAGATTATTTTTAAACTAAGATTAATTTCCTTCAGTCTGGACTCAGCTCTGTGAGCATTGCATACATAGAATTCATATTCCATGTACACCATGCTTTCAGGATGACACCCATCATGAGTTTGTTTGTCAAGGGGTTGAAAGACAAGGATTTTATTCTGTAAAACTTTTTGTTCCTAGTGTTTTGCAAAATTTCCCTTCTCTCCCCTCTCTAACAGCAATTTAAAATGGAAAAATGTTCATTTTAGTTGGAACACATTTGGGTTGAAACGCATTTAAAAAAAAAAAATAATGTATTGGTATTTTTTCTTTCACCTCCCAGATAATTATGCAGTTTTGAGTAGTAGTATAGATTTGCTTGAATTGTATGGAAAGTGCCAGAAGACCATTTTGTTCACCTGAAATTTAAAAAACATAATGGTGAGAGTAATTGTATTTTGAACAGCATCTTAAATTTTTCTTGGCTTCCCTTAACCATACTGTCAAAATTTGAGTCACCTTTTGAGTCTTATGGCACTCAAGGCGTTAAGTCCTGGCCTTGCTAAAATGATGGGAGATTTGCCACTGGCTTTAATAGATCCAAAGGGTCACCCTTTGTTTCTTTTAAGAAACATCATGTTGAAAAATCACTTCTCTCTCTCATCAAGCTCTCATGGTAAATGGCCTCCTGTTGATGAGGCTGTAAAATTCTTGCCGTGTGGGGGTGATGCTGGCTGTACCTGAAATCTGCTAGTTAAATTGTGGAGGAGGGAAGAATTGAAGGATTTACTAGTTGTCTTAATTGACATGCATCACTGCAGTATTTATTCATATTGCTTTTGCTGCCTTCCTGTTCCCCCTTTCCCATCACAAAATAACATCACATTTGGCTTTTAAAGATATATGTATAGTGAGAGAATCCCCTGCAACCAAAGAGTACAGAGGACCTGCCTGGGAACTGAAAATCCTGGGGGGAATTATCAAAAGATTGTAATATTTTGAGTCTTTCTTCACTGAAGATGCATAGATTTTAAAACTGTACTTAGGATAGAAAGTCCTGCCAGTGTTGCTTTTAAAGTAACTCTGGCTAAAGGCCGAGTCCTATTGGTACTAGAATTTCTGCAAATGCATACAACACTTCACAAAAACTTTTATGTCAAGTTAAATACTTTCTGTCTTTGGTTGTGGCTGATTTTTATTAATAAGGTTAGTGTTTTTATGGAATCTATTATACTGTGTTTCTGAGAATTCCCTTTTTCAAGCGAACTAAGGGAAATTGTGTGTGTGTGTGTGTGTGTGTGTATATATATGTACATATATGTGTATATATGCGCACACCATACAAAACATTTTAAGCAGTTAATAATTAAAACACTGTCAGTGAATACTTCTTTAAAATTTCTCCAGAAAAATCTTATTTATAAAAAAAAAAAAAAAAAAATTCTCAAATGTTTTTCACATCAAGCTAACAACAAATTGCTACAAAGGTGAAGAACAGTAACTTGAATATTCTTATAAGATATTCTGAATTTATTCCTCAAAACGAATTTAGTAAGTGTAGTAAATACTTCCAGCCATCATGACTATATTTCCAGCTACCATGACTTTTTATAGTAAATAATAGAAATAGATCTTCATGTCAACAGCTTGACTATATTTATATAATATGGCAGGTAATTTTCAGCTGTCTGGGAAAACTACAAATATAATCAGTATACATACTAAACATGGTTGTATGAGTAACAACAAAAACTATCCCTGTAACAAAAAATCCATGCACATCTGAAATACAACTTTTCCTGTGTGTCAGATAAAACCGTATGACAAATGCAAAATAAACTGTTTGTACATGATATGGTAATAAGAGGTATGCGAAATGGGCCATATTTAATTCGGATTTGGATTTGGCCCGAGTCAGGGACAGTGATTTGATTTGTTGATTCCAATCACTGTTTTGATTTGATTAGGCCAAACCTGAATCTGAATATTCGATGCTGATTTGGCCATAGACACAGCTTTAAATATTTTTTCTATATACCTCGAGGTACCAGGCGCAACTTGTGAATGCTGCAATGGTGGGGTGTATGGAGTATCCTACAGCAGTG